>NC_089752.1:99139057-99304057 GCF_040412425.1 Macrobrachium rosenbergii
ACAGTGATTAAAATCTTGTACTTGTATGACTGGATTTTCTTGAAGACAGATTTTCATTTGATTCTGTTTCAGGCTGCTCACAAAGCAATCAACTTCAACATGAATGATGGTGGTGAAGATATTTGTGTGGATGAACCATTAGTGAAGGTAAGTCTCTCTCTCTCTCTCTCTCTCTCTCTCTCTCTCTCTCTCTCTCTCTCTCTCTCTCTCTCTCTCTCTCTCTCTCATTTTTTTCTCTTTTCTTGTAGAATGTAACCTTTGATCACATATTATATGAATTTTACCATAAAATAGTTTTTCACTAAACCGTTAATTTGTTGATTTTGAAGTGAATAATAAGTCAAGACTCTACAAAAACTAACATAGATCAGAGCACGTGCATATTATTATATACAATAATTACAGTCTTGTACTTGTATGACTGGATTTTCCTGAAGACAGATTTTCATTTGATTCTGTTTCAGGCTGCTCATAAAGCAATCAACTTCAACATGAGAGATGAAGAGGATATTTGTGAACCATCAGTGAAGGTAAGTCTCTCTCTCTCTCTCTCTCTCTCTCTCTCTCTCTCTCTCTCTCTCTCTCTCTCTCTCTCTCTCTCTCTCTCTCTCTCTGTAAATTCTTGTAGAATGTAACTGTTGATCAGTCTTTCTTTAAAATCTTGTAGAATATAACCTTTGATCACACATTATAATGAATTTTACCATGAAAAATAGTTTTTTCACTAAACCTTAAATTGTTGATTTTTGAAGTGAATAATAAGTCAAGACTCTATAACAATTAACATACATCAGAGCACATTTATATTATTATATACAGTAATTACAGTATTGTACTTGTATGACTGGATTTTCTTGAAGACAGATTTTCATTTGATTCTGTTTCAGGCTGCTCACAAAGCAATCAACTTCAACATGAGTGATGGTGAAGATATTTGTGTGGATGAGCCATCAGTGAAGGTAAGTCAGTTTCTCTCTCTCTCTCTCTCTCTCTCTCTCTCTCTCTCTCTCTCTCTAAAATAATTTTTCACTAAGTCTTCTTTGTTGACTTTGAAGTGAATAACAAGTCAAGACTCCATTCAACTAACCTTAAATCTCTATTATTTTTATTTGGGAGTTACCATGAAAAAAGTTTTTTAAAAAATTTGTTGACGTTTAGATTTTCAGTTTGATTCACAAACTTTTTCTCTGCCTGAATTTTATTATGCAACCATCAGAAATTAAAAAAATATCATTATAAATACTGGATGATTATCAGTGAAAAAAATTTCATATATAAATCTCTTTCAGGCTGCTGTGAAAAAACGGTTCTTCTCTGTTTTTTTTTTTGTTGTATTCTTTTTGATGATGATTTTGAATATAAAAATTGTAAAACAATCAAAAACACAGAGAAAATATTATCACGAAATGATCATGAATTCATAACACTCTGATGTAAATAAAGTCTTTTTCAAAAATTCACCATAAATCGAAATATTGTTGAGACTTCTCGTTTGTTGCAAAATGAAGGTAAATGATTGAATATCACTAGAATGTAAAAGTTTTCAGCTTACAGTTGCATTTTTCGACCATTTCGGTTGAAAAAAGTTTTTGAAGGTTGAAATTTTGGCAGTTTTGTGATTTATTGTAAATGTGTCAAAATTAATAAAAGCAAAGACTCTTATGAATTATCTTTGTTGTGCACTTTATATGAAATTGCTACACATTTTTTCATATATAAAACTTTATGTAACTTGCTAATACAAAACAGTGCAAAAATTACGAAAAAAGTGATTAAAGAATTTTAATTTTGATTCTGTTAGCACTGATTGGAAAAATTTTTATTAAAAATTTAAATGAAATATTCTCTCTTCTAGTTTGTTCAAAATGAAGGTAAATTCTGAATATTCTAGAATGTCTTTTCTCTCTACAATTGCTCTTTTGACCATTTCGGTGGGAGTCAAATTGACTGAAGGTTGAAATTTTGGCAGTTACTATGATTTGTTACCATGTTTAATTTAAACCATGAATTATTTGTTGATTTTGAAGTGAATAATAAGTCAAGATTTTCATAAAAACTTATGTATATAATACAAAACAGTGCAAAATTATTATAAAAGTAATTAAAGTTTTGTATTTTGTATGACTGGATTTTCTTGAAGACATAATTGAAATTTTCATTTGATTCTGTTTCAGGCTGCTCACAAAGCAATCAACTTCAACATGAATGATGAGGCCCAGGACATCTTAGGGAATGTGTGGATGAAAAAAAGAAAAATATAAGTATATCTCTCTCTCTCTCTCTCAATCTCTCTATATATCTCTCTCTAAATATATCTAGAATATAACTGTAGTGTATCAGTTCTTAGGTTTTAAAATCTTTTCAAAATATAAACTGCTTTGATTAGATTAGTTATGAATGTAATTTTAGTTTTAAAAAATTCAAGTGAACTCTGTAAACCTTAAATTGTTGAATTTAAGTGATTGTAAAAAAGTAAGTCAAGACTCATAACAAATTAACATACATCAGAGCACATTTATATTATTATATACAGTAATTACAGTATTGTACTTTTCAGGATGGATTATCTTGAAAAGAGATTTGAATTTGATTCTGTTTCAGGCTGCTCACAAACAATCAACAAACATGAGTGATGGTGAAGATATTTTTGTGGATTGTCATTTTATTTGTGAAGGTTTTTTCTATTTATTCTCTCTCTCTCTCTCTCTCTCTCTCTCATTCTTCTCTCTCTCTATCTCTTTTTTAATCTCTTTATTTACCAATTTTTTATTCATTTAAAATAATTTTTTCACTAAAGTTTAAATTTTTTCATTTTTAAATTGTTGATTTTAAGTGAATCAATAAGTCAAGACTCGCTAAAGCAAACTACTGATAGATCAGAGCACATGCATATTATTATATACAATAATTACAGTCTTGTACTTTATGACTGGATTTCTTGAAGACAGATTTTCATTTGATTCTGTTTCAGGCTGCTCAAAAAGCAATCAACTTCAACATGAATGCTTTCTGTGAAGAGCATCTTTGTGTGGATGAACCATTAGTCTCTCTCTGCCCCAACAGGAGTTCTCTCTCTCTCTCTCTCTCTCTCTCTCTCTCTCTCTCTTCTTCTCTCTCTCTTCTCTCATGGTCCGAGATCTCTCTCTCAGTCTTTCTTTAAAATCTTTGTAGAATATAACCTTTGATGGACACATTATAATGAATTTTACCATGAAAAAATTTTTCACTAAACCTTAAATTGTTGATTTTGAAGTGAATAATAAGTCAAGACTCTATAAAATTAACATACATCAGAGCACACATGATATATAATATTATATCACCATAATTACAGTCTTGTACTTGTATGACTGGATTTTCTTGAAATGAGATTTTAATTTGATTCTGTTTCAGGCTGCTCAGTCTAAAAGCAATCAACTTCAACATGAGTGATGCAGCAGTGAAGATCTTTCTGTGGATGAACCGAGTTGGTCAAATCTCAAGTCATTTTCTGATGGTGAGTTCTCTCTCTCTCTCTCTCTCTCTCTCTCTCCTTTGCTCTCTCTCTCTCTCAAAGGAACTTGTTGCAATGGGTTGAAGATCTTTCAGGAGACTTGGGCCGGCAAATGAATGACAATATCAAGTCAATTGCATTTTCTCACCGATGTTACAGATGTTGAAAAATTTTTATTCGTTAAACATCAAGATTTTGACCATCACTGAGTGAATTCAATTGAGTTGGTGCCTATGAAGGAACTACAACATCAATGACATCTTCAGCTTCTCATTAGAGTGCTGGACATTGCCTGGTGGACTGGTCTGTGCTGTCATTTCAGAAACAGCCCCATCATTTGATTCTGGGAGAAAGGCTGCTCAACAAGCAATCAAGAAACAAATGACGAATGGAGGACAATATTTTTGGACATTTCATTTCTTTTTGCATCTCTCTCTTGTGCTGCAAAACACTAAAAATGGATCATGTTATGAGTTGGTTTGCAAACTGTAAATTTCTTTTGAGGTTTTGAATCACCGTTAGTTTGACTGATTTTTCCAGTGATAATGATATTCCAGATTCTACCATACCACACTAATTCTTGTGATTAAGTGATGCCGTTTTTTTGAATTGAGAGAAAAATGGACAGTTTTTGGAGAAAAAAACCAGTAAAAACTTGAAATTTAGAAGTGAATAATTTATAAGACTATTCACTTCTCAATAATCTTAACAACAAAATGTTGCAGGGCCGCAAAAAAGTTGTCTCTCAGTATTATGAAAACGTACGATCATTCAAGTTGAAAGATGTCACTTTGGGATTTCTTGAAGCTGATCTAATTTGATTCTCATTTTTCAGGCTCTCTCAAATGCATGTGACTGGTCTTAATGCATGATTTGGATCAATACAAAGACAATATTTTTGTTGGAAGAAGTTTTCTTGAGGTTTCAGAATTTAGTTGAAATGAATTTCATTTTTCGCTTTTTACAGTCTGCTCTGAAATCTGCTTATCTTCAACATAATTAACTTGCAATGTGATTCAATATCTCTTGAAATTTGGATCAAAAAAGTTTTATTTATCTCTTGCCAGGGTACCCTAAATTAACATCCCTGGCTGCAAAGATTTTATCCATGTTTTTTACCTAATGTGTGTGAACAGGCGTTCTCTGTAATGAAATCAATAAAACAAAGCACTAGCTCAAGGTTAACAAATTAATTGAATGACAATAATTGTGTCTTGTAAGTGGCTTGCTACTCTAAGATTGATTAAACCTGATTTGATGTACTCTGAATGCTAAAAAATCAAGTGTCAACATGAGTGACAAGTATAGATTTTGGTGTGGATGTTACCATGGAGTGAAGGTAATGAAACATTCACAAATGTTTGGAAACAGATTTAGTTTTGATTCTGATTTCTGGTTTCATTCTCACCTTTGGCCTTCAACATTTAGTCAATCTTTTGTTTGGCATGATTTCAGCAAATGTTTGTTAAGAATCTTTATTTTTGATCTCTCATTACTCTTTTTCTCTTCTTTCTTCATAAACCTGTTAAATTGTTCTACAGTGAATAATAAGTCAGATCTATCAATGTAAGATATACATTCAAAAAAAAAAATTTTATATTGAAAATTTTTAATAAAATCTGTGAATTTATGTGCAATAAACTTAAATATAGATCCATTGTAGGCTGATGATAAAGCATAGTAGCCTTACTGAAAAGAATTATATATTTTATTACAAAAATTTTCAATTATTTTAAGATTCTCCCATTCTAAAGACTCAAAAATTCAATCACTAAAACTATCAAAAAAGTTTGATTCTGTGAAGACTTTCGTTTGTTGCAAAATGAAGGTAAATTATTGAATATTACTAGAATGTAAGAGTTTTATATTACAATGCATTTTTCGACCATATGTAAAATCAAAAAGTTGACTGAAGGTTGAAATTTTGGCATTTATGGTGATTTATATCAAACTATGTCAAAACTAGATAAAGCTACAACCACGAGTTATTTTTATTGTATTCTAATGAAATTACACACCTTTTCTATAAAACTTCATCTCTCTGAAAACGGTGCAATAATTCTTTGACTAAAAATTTCTGAGATTTTCAGCAAGTTAGAATGATGCTTTCTTTTGTTGGATAAAGAAGGTTCTTTCTTTAATAAATTCTGTAAATGAAGGTTTTCAAATTCTTGATAGAATGTAATTGATCATCTTTCAAGGCTTTAAAATTTTTTTTGTAGAATATAACCTTTGATCACACATTATAATTTTCCAAAATATTTAAAATAGTTTTTCACTAAACCTTAAATTGTTGACATTTTTTGAAGTGAATAATAAGTTAAGACTATAACAATTAACATACATCAGAGCACATTATATTATTATATACAGTAATTACAGTATTGTACTTGTATGAGTGGATTATCTTGAAACAGATTTTCATTTGATTCTGTTTCAGGCTGCTCACAAAGCAATCAACTTCAACATGAGTGATGAAGAAGATATTTGTGTGGATGAACCATCAGTGAAGGTAAGTCTCTCTCTCTCTCTCTCTCTCTCTCTCTCTCTCTCTCTCTCTCTCTCTCTTCTCTTCTTCTCTCTCTCTATCTCTTTTTATGAATTTTGATCATATAATTATGATTGAATTTTTTCAAAAATTTTTCACTAATCTTGTTATTTGTTGATTTTGAAGTGAATAAAAAGTCAAGACTCCACAAAAACTAAGATAGGTCAGAGCACATGCATATTATTATATACAATAATTACAGTCTTGTACTTGTATGACTGGACTTTCTTGAAGACAGATTTTCATTTGATTCTGTTTCAGGCTGCTCACAAAGCAATCAACTTCAACATGAGTGATGAAGAGCATCTTTGTGTGGATGAACCATCAGTGAAGGTAAGTCAGTCTCTCTCTCTCTCTCTCTCTCTCTCTCTCTCTCTCTCTCTCTCTCTCTCTCTCTCTCTCTCTCTCTCTCTCTCTCTCTCTAAATTCTTGTAGAATGTAACTGTTGATCAGTCTTTCTTTAAAATCTTGTAGAATATAACCTTTGATCACACATTATAATGAATTTTACCATGAAAAATAGTTTTTTCACTAAACCTTAAATTGTTGAATTTGAAGTGAATAATAAGTCAAGACTCTATAACAATTAACATACATCAGAGCACATTTATATTATTATATACAGTAATTACAGTATTGTACTTGTATGAGTGGATTATCTTGAAAAGAGATTTTAATTTGATTCTGTTTCAGGCTGCTCACAAAGCAATCAACTTCAACATGAGTGATGGTGAAGATATTTGTGTGGATGAACCATTAGTGAAGGTAAGTCAGTCTCTCTCTCTCTCTCTCTCTCTCTCTCTCTCTCTCTCTCTCTCTCTCTCTCTCTCTCTCTCTCTCTCTCTCTCTCTCTCTCTTCTTGTAGAATGTAACCTTTGATCACATATTACTATGAATTTTACCATTTAAATAATTTTTTCACTAAACCGTTATTTGTTGATTTTGAAGTGAATAATAAGTCAAGACTCACAAAAAACTAAGATAGATCAGAGCACATGCATATTATTATATACAATAATTACAGTCTTGTACTTTGTATGACTGGATTTTCTTGAAGACAGATTTTCATTTGATTCTGTTTCAGGCTGCTCACAAAGCAATCAACTTCAACATGAATGATGAAGAGCATCTTTGTGTGGATGAACCATCAGTGAAGGTAAGTCTCTCTCTCTCTCTCTCTCTCTCTCTCTCTCTCTCTCTCTCTCTCTCTCTCTCTAAATTCTTGTAGAATGTAACTGTTGATCAGTCTTTCTTTAAAATCTTGTAGAATATAACCTTTGATCACACATTATAATGAATTTTTACCATGAAAAATAGTTTTTTCACTAAACCTTAAATTGTTGAATTTGAAGTGAATAATAAGTCAAGACTCTATAACAATTAACATACATCAGAGCACATTTATATTATTATATACAGTAATTACAGTATTGTACTTGTATGAGTGGATTATCTTGAAAAGAGATTTTAATTTGATTCTGTTTCAGGCTGCTCACAAAGCAATCAACTTCAACATGAGTGATGGTGAAGATATTTGTGTGGATGAATCATTAGTGAAGGTTAGTCTCTCTCTCTCTCTCTCTCTCTCTCTCTCTCTCTCTCTCTCTCTCTCTCTCTCTCTCTCATATTACTATGAATTTTACCATGTAAAATAATTTTATCACTAAACCGTTATTTGTTGATTTTGAAGTGAATAATAAGTCAAGACTCCACAAAAACTAAGTTAGGTCAGAGCACATGCATATTATTATATACAATAATTACTGTCTTGTACTTGTATGACTGGACTTTCTTGAAGACAGATTTTCATTTGATTCTGTTTCAGGCTGCTCACAAAGCAATCAACTTTAACATGAATGATGAAGAGCATCTTTGTGTGGATGAACCATCAGTGAAGGTAAGTCTCTCTCTCTCTCTCTCTCTCTCTCTCTCTCTCTCTCTCTCTCTCTCTCTCTCTCTCTCTCTCTCTCTCTCTCTCTAAATTCTTGTAGAATGTAACTGTTGATCAGTCTTTCTTTAAAATCTTGTAGAATATAACCTTTGATCACACATTATAATGAATTTTACCATGAAAAATAGTTTTTTCACTAAACCTTAAATTGTTGAATTTGAAGTGAATAATAAGTCAAGACTCTATAACAATTAACATACATCAGAGCACATTTATATTATTATATACAGTAATTACAGTATTGTACTTGTATGAGTGGATTATCTTGAAAAGAGATTTTAATTTGATTTTGTTTCAGGCTGCTCACAAAGCAATCAACTTCAACATGAATGATGGTGGTGAAGATATTTGTGTGGATGAACCATTACTGAAGGTAACTCTCTCTCTCTCTCTCTCTCTCTCTCTCTCTCTCTCTCTCTCTCTCTCTCTCTCTCTCTCTCACTCTATTACTATAGAATTTTACCATTCTCTTTTACCAATTTTTCACTAAACCGTTATTTGTTGATTTTGAAGTGAATAATAAGTCAAGACTCCACAAAAACTAGATAGGTCAGAGCACATGCATATTATTATATACAATAATTACTGTCTTGTACTTGTATGACTGGACTTTCTTGAAGACAGATTTTCATTTGATTCTGTTTCAGGCTGCTCACAAAGCAATCAACTTCAACATGAATGATGAAGAGCATCTTTGTGTGGATGAACCATCAGTGAAGGTAAGTCTCTCTCTCTCTCTCTCTCTCTCTCTCTCTCTCTCTCTCTCTCTCTCTCTCTCTCTCTCTCTAAATTCTTGTAGAATGTAACTGTTGATCAGTCTTTCTTTAAAATCTTGTAGAATATAACCTTTGATCACACATTATAATGAATTTTACCATGAAAAATAGTTTTTTCACTAAACCTTAAATTGTTGAATTTGAAGTGAATAATAAGTCAAGACTCTATAACAATTAACATACATCAGAGCACATTTATATTATTATATACAGTAATTACAGTATTGTACTTGTATGAGTGGATTATCTTGAAAAGAGATTTTAATTTGATTCTGTTTCAGGCTGCTCACAAAGCAATCAACTTCAACATGAGTGATGGTGAAGATATTTGTGTGGATGAATCATTAGTGAAGTCTCTCTCTCTCTCTCTCTCTCTCTCTCTCTCTCTCTCTCTCTCTCTCTCTCTCTCTCTATTCTTGTAGAATGTAACCTTTGATCACATATTACTATGAATTTTACCATGTAAAATAATTTTTTCACTAAACCGTTATTTGTTGATTTTGAAGTGAATAATAAGTCAAGACTCCACAAAAACTAAGATAGGTCAGAGCACATGCATATTATTATATACAATAATTACTGTCTTGTACTTGTATGACTGGACTTTCTTGAAGACAGATTTTCATTTGATTCTGTTTCAGGCTGCTCACAAAGCAATCAACTTCAACATGAATGATGAAGAGCATCTTTGTGTGGATGAACCATCAGTGAAGGTAAGTCTCTCTCTCTCTCTCTCTCTCTCTCTCTCTCTCTCTCTCTCTCTCTCTCTCTCTCTTGTAGAATTCTTGTAGAATGTAACTGTTGATCAGTCTTTCTTTAAAATCTTGTAGAATATAACCTTTGATCACACATTATAATGAATTTTACCATGAAAAATAGTTTTTTCACTAAACCTTAAATTGTTGAATTTGAAGTGAATAATAAGTCAAGACTCTATAACAATTAACATACATCAGAGCACATTTATATTATTATATACAGTAATTACAGTATTGTACTTGTATGAGTGGATTATCTTGAAAAGAGATTTTAATTTGATTCTGTTTCAGGCTGCTCACAAAGCAATCAACTTCAACATGAGTGATGGTGAAGATATTTGTGTGGATGAATCATTAGTGAAGGTAAGTCTCTCTCTCTCTCTCTCTCTCTCTCTCTCTCTCTCTCTCTCTCTCTCTCTCTCTCTCTCTCTCTCTCTCTCTATTCTTGTAGAATGTAACCTTTGATCACATATTACTATGAATTTTACCATGTAAAATAATTTTTTCACTAAACCGTTATTTGTTGATTTTGAAGTGAATAATAAGTCAAGACTCCACAAAAACTAAGATAGGTCAGAGCACATGCATATTATTATATACAATAATTACAGTCTTGTACTTGTATGACTGGACTTTCTTGAAGACAGATTTTCATTTGATTCTGTTTCAGGCTGCTCACAAAGCAATCAACTTCAACATGAATGATGAAGAGCATCTTTGTGTGGATGAACCATTAGTGAGGTAAGTCTCTCTCTCTCTCTCTCTCTCTCTCTCTCTCTCTCTCTCTCTCTCTCTCTCTCTCTCTCTCTGAAGTCTCTCTCTCTCTCTCTCTCTCTCTCTCTCTCTCTCTCTCTCTCTAAATTCTTGTAGAATGTTGACTGTTGAATCAAGTCAAGACTCTTTAAAATCTTGAAGAATTGACAATTTGTCACACATTATTCAAAAATTTTTACCATGAATGATTGACAGTTTCTTGATGGATTTCAATTGAGTCTTTCTTTCAAAAAAATCTTTCACTAAACTAAAATTGTTGAATTTGAAGTGAATAATAAGTCAAGACTCTATAACAATTAACATAAATCAGAGCACATTTTAAAATTATTATTTACAGTAATTACAGTATTGTCAAGATCTTATAATGAGTGGCATATTATCTTAAAACTTGTATGAGATTTTAATTTGATTCTGTTTCAGGCTGCTCACAAAGCAATCAACTTCAACATGAGTGATGGTGAAGATATTTGTGTGGATGAATCATTAGTGAAGAGTAAGTTCTCTCTCTCTCTCTCTCTCTCTCTCTCTCTCTCTCTCTCTCTCTCTCTTCTTGTAGAATGTAACCTTTGATCACATATTACTATGAATTTTACCATGTAAAATAATTTTCACTAAACCGTTATTTGTTGATTTTGAAGTGAATAATAAGTCAAGACTCCACAAAAAGTAGATAGGTCAGAGCACATGCATATTATTATATACAGTAATTACAGTCTTGTACTTGTAAGACTGGACTTTCTTGAAGACATATTTTCATTTGATTCTGTTTCAGGCTGCTCACAAAGCAATCAACTTTAACATGAGTGATGAAGAGCATCTTTGTGTGGATGAACCATCAGTGAAGGTATGTCTCTCTCTCTCTCTCTCTCTCTCTCTCTCTCTCTCTCTCTCTCTCTCTCTCTCTCTCTCTCTCTCTCTCTCTCTCTCTCTCTCTAAATTCTTGTAGAATGTAACTGTTGATCAGTATTTCTTTAAAATCTTGTAGAATATAACCTTTGATCACACATTATAATGAATTTTACCATGAAAAATAGTTTTTTTACTAAACCTTGAATTGTTGAATTTGAAGTGAATAATAAGTCAAGACTCTATAACAATTAACATTCATCAGAGCACATTTATATTATTATATACAGTAATTACAGTCATTGTTCTTTGTATGAGTGGATTATCTTGAATGAGAGATTTTAATTTGATTCTGTTTCAGGCTGCTCACAAAGCAATCAACTTCAACATGAGTGATGGTGAAGATATTTGTGTGGATGAATCATTAGTGAAGGTAGAGTCTCTCTCTCTCTCTCTCTCTCTCTCTCTCTCTCTCTCTCTCTCTCTCTCTCTCTCTCTCTAATCAGAATGTAACCTTTGATCACATATTACTATGAATTTTCATAGAAAATAATTTTTCACTAAACCGTTATTTGTTGATTTTGAAGTGAATAATAAGTCAAGACTCCACAAAAACTAAGATAGGTCAGAGCACATGCATATTATTATATACAATAATTACTGTCTTGTACTTGTATGACTGGATTTTCTTGAAGACAGATTTTCATTTGATTCTGTTTCAGGCTGCTCACAAAGCAATCAACTTTAACATGAATGATGAAGAGCATCTTTGTGTGGATGAACCATCAGTGAAGGTAAAATAGGAGGGAGTCTCTCTCTCTCTCTCTCTCTCTCTCTCTCTCTCTCTCTCTTTGTGACTCTCTCATCTCTAAATCTCTTTCACCTCATATAATTGACACAGAGTCAGTTTTTTCCAGTAATCTAGGATTTGTTGACTAGTGAAGTGAATACCATGTCAAGACTTTTAACAATAATCATTTATAATGAGTTTTCTCAAGACCTTTGATGTCACTTTTTGAAAAGCTGCTTTCAGAAACAATCTCTGAAAAACTTTATGAACAATGACATAGCAGTCTCTCTCACTTTCTCTCTCTTCTCTATCTCTCTCTCTCTGGTCTGATGGTCACCAAGTGAAAACATGATTCTGAAGAATACTGAAACAGTATTCCACAGACTCTCCTGCTGCTAAAATATCCAAATATGGAACTAGTTTTTCAAATGGTTTTTCCCTTTTGCCTAAATAATTTTTAATACAATCTTTAATTTGCTCCCAAAATTGATTGTTGGTCTTCAATGGCCATATGAAGATTTTATGACTTGTATTTGTTTCATTGAAGTTCTAGAATGATAAAAGATCATGATTTCTTTGATAAGGGGAGGGGGCTAAGGCCGGACAAATTGCTAAATCTTTGTAGACTGGCATTCTAAGTTCCGAAAACAGATTTTCATTTGATTTTGACATATATAAACTTTTTTTTCATTTTCTGAAAAAAAATGGATGAATTTGAAAATGAATAAAATAACAGCAGGAGGTTTGATTTGAAAATTAAGAAGGTTTTTCAGCTATGACATTCCAGATGGCTTTCAATCAGTATTGAAGTAAATTTTCTTGTATGACTGATTTCTTGAATTGACAGATTGAAATTTGATTCTGTTTCAGGCTTTCTTTAAATCAACTTAAACGTGAGTAAATGAGAGCATGCCTTTGAAGAATAAATTTTGTGAATTTAAAATTTCAGGGTCAAAGTCTCTATTTTCACTAGTTATTTTCTCTCTCTTGTATTTTGACCTCTAATTGCAAAAAATTTCTCATTAAATCTGACTGGTCTGTAATGTTGACTGATCAATCTTTAAACTTATTAATTTTTGAATGATACATACTAGAACCATTATTATGTACAATAATTTTATTTTTCCCTCCTAAAGAGTGGATTAAAGAAATCTTGAAAATGGATTTATCCAACTGTTTAACTTTCAAGACTGGCCCCAATCAGAAATTGCTCATGGTGAATAAAAGCTGGTGTAACCATCAGTGAACCTGTATTGTTCTCTAATTGTCTGTCCTCTTCTCCTCTAAAACAGAGATCATCTTTTAACAAATTTTGTTGTCCATTGTGAAAAAAGATTTTTCAGGGAGTTAATGTTTGGCATGGAGTTTTACCATGTAGCGGCTGCTATAGATTTTCATTGTTACCATGAAGCCTGTTTTCTCATTTTTGAAGTTTTACCTGAAATGCTCACCTTCCATACAAAAAAGTTTTTTAAGCAAAGGGATGATATTGATAATTTTCATAATTGCTCAGTTTTTGAAGTTAATTAAAAATTTTCATTGTCTTGAGACTTAGTGTGGTGGTGTTCAAATGATAAAGAAAATTGCAAAACTGAATGGAAATTGAAAATTTTATTTAAATGGCTCTCTTATATCATTTTTAAAGGCATCTTTTGTATTGTGCCACAATCATTGTATAACACACATGCTAATTTTGATATTTCTTTTACTCTCTTTCATCTTGTTCTAGGCTCTCTTCTCTTCTGAAATGGTTCCTTTAATCATGGTAAATTCTTTAAGAATTATTGGCATAACAATAGATCAAACTTTAGGACAAATGTTTTATCAAACTTATGGTGAAGTAATATACAATATAATAAAAATTTATGCTCAGTAAACTCAACACTCTCCGGTTTGAATTCATACAAATTTCTAAATTATTGACTCTAAAGAATTACTTTCAGGCTGCTTTTGAGCAATCAAATCAACATTTAAAGTCAAATCAGAGTTTATCATTGTTTACTGATGAATGAAAAATTTCAGCACTCATAGGCCTGCTAGAAGGGAGTATTTTTTATCGATGAGGGTATTTTCTTGTGAAATCTCAGAAAGCTAACTGAGTTATCTCTTTCTTACATCTCTCTCTCTCTCTCATTTCTCTCTCTCTCTACTCAAAATTCTTTAGAATTTAACTGTTGATCAGTCTCAATTTAAAATCATTCTGTGAATAGCTCTTTTGATCACCATTATAATGAATTTTACCATGAAAAAATAGTTTTTCAGTTAAACCTTAAATTGTTGACTATGAGTGAATAATAAGTCAAGACTCTATAACCCTAACATACATCAGAGCACATTTATATTATTATATACAGTAATTACAGTATTGTATTGTATGGAGGGATTATCTTGAAAAGAGATTTTAATTTGATTCTGTTTTCAACTGCTTTTTAAAGCAATCAACTTCAACATGAGTTGTGATTTCTCTTTATGGGATGATCCATCAGTGAAGATCAGTCCAATCTCTCTCTGTCTCTCGTCTTCTCTCTCTCTCTTCTCATCTTGTAGAATGTAGACCTTTGATCTGTTAAATGAATTTTACCATGTAAAATAGTTTTTTCACTGGGATTTAATTTGTTGATTTTGAAGTGAATAACGTCAAGACCATAAAAACTAATATCATCAGAGCACATGCATATTATTATATACAATAATTACAGTCTTGTACTTGTATGACTGGACTTTCTTGAAACAGATTTTCATTTGATTCTGTTTCAGGCTGCTCACAAAGCAATCAACTTCAACAAGTGATGAAGAGCATCTTTGTGTGGATGAACCATCAGTGAAGGTAAGTCTCTTTGAAATCTCTCTCTCTCTCTCTCTCTCTCTCTCTCTCTCTCTCTCTCTCTCTCTCTCTCTCTCTCTCTCTCTCTAGATCTCTCTCTAATTATTCTTTAAAATCAGTCTTTCTTTAAAACAAGAATATAACCTTTGATATCACACATTATAATGAATTTTCAACCATGAAAAATAGTTTTTCACTAAACCTTAAATTGTTGAATTTGAAGTGAATAACAAGTCAAGACTCTATAAAAATTAACATACATCAGAGCACATTTATATTATTATATACAGTAATTACAGTATTGTACTTGTATGAGTGGATTATCTTGAAAAGAGATTTTAATTTGATTCTGTTTCAGGCTGCTCTTCCAGCAATCAACTTCAACATGAGTGATGGTGAAGATATTTGTGTGGATGATCCATTAGTGAAGTTAGTCTCTCTCTCTCTCTCTCTCTCTCTCTCTCTCTCTCTCTCTCTCTCTCTCTCTCTATTCTCTCTTGATCACATATTACTATGAATTTTACCATGTAAAATAATTTTTCACTAAACCGTTAAATTGTTGATTTTTTGAATAATAAGTCAAGACTCCATAAAAACTAAGATAGTCAGAGCACATGCATATTATTATATTTTAATAATTACTTATGTCTTGTACTTGTCTCTGACTGGATTTTCTTGAAGACAGATTTTCATTTGATTCTGTTTCAGACTGCTCACAAAGCAATCAACTTCAATCATGAATGATCACTTCAATCCCTTTGTGTGGATGAACCATCAGAAAAGGTAAGTCTTCTCTCTCTCTCTCTCTCTCTCTCTCTCTCTCTTTTCTCTAAATTTGTAGAATGTAACTGTTGATCAGTATTTAGGTTTAAAATCTTGTAGAATATAACCTTTGATCACACATTATAATGAATTTTACCATGAAAAATAGTTTTTTCACTAAACCTTAAATTGTTGGGATTGAAGTAATAGGAAGTCAAGACTTCTCTAACAATTAATATAGGTCATCAAACACTATTTATATTATTATTTAAGTGATTACAGTATTGTACTTACAATACTGGATTTTGTTGAAAAAGAGAATCATTTGATTCTGTTTCAGGCTGCTCACAAAGCAATCAACTTCAACATGAATGATGAAAGATATTTGTGTGGATGAATCATTAGTGAAGGTAAGTCTCTCTCTTTCTCTTCTCTCTCTCTCTCTCTCTCTCTCTCTCTTCTCTCTGTCTCTCTTTCTCTAAAACGAAAGATCTCCTTCAGTAACTCCGGCCACTAAACCTTAGTTAAAGATTTTATGTTGAGATAATCTCAAGACTCCATAAAATGATTTATAGATCAGAGCACATGCATATCATTATATGCCAAATAACAGTCTTGTACTTTATATGACTGGATTTTCTTGAAGACAGATTTTCATTTGATTTGTTTCAGGCTGCTCAAAAGTCTCTTCAACATGATGATGAACCATCTCTGTGTGGATGAAGCACAGGCAGATTTTCAGTCAGTCTCTCTCTCTCTCTAATCTCTCTCTCTCTCTCTTCTTTTCCTGAAATTCTTGTACAAATGTGTTGATCAGTCTTTCTTAAAATCTTGTAGAATATAAGGTTTGATCACATATTATAATGAATTTTACCATGAAAATAGTTTTTTGACTAAACTCAAATTGTTGATTTTGAAGTGAATAATAAGTCAAGATTCCATAACAGCTAACTAGATCAGAGCACATGCATATTATTAAATACTGTGCCAGCCAGTATTGCTTGACATTGTGTTTTTCTTTGAAGATGGATTTTTATTTGATTGCTGCATTGTGCTTAAAAACAATCAACTTAACATGAGTGATGGTGAAGATATTTGTTGGATGAACCAGAAAGTTTAATTATTTTCTCTTCTTTTACCATTAAAATAAGATATATTCAGTAATCTTCTGACTATGAAGTGAATAATAAGTCAAGACTCCATGATAGCTTAGGATGCAGAGCCTGATTGACTGGGGCTTGAAAGGGGAGCTAAAAGGCAGGCCGCTTCACCCTACCGGGGAATCTCATGGTGCCCAGTTTAGTATATGCTCTCAGAAATGAAAATGCTCATTGGAATATATGAGGAAAAAATGTTGGGATATCGTGCTTTGAGCCTGGAATGAGCTATTTTTGTAGCTGTATTGTAGAGTGATGATGATGGATGAATTATTTTCACCAATAAATCGAAACTATTGCCTTCATTTTATGTAAATTGTTTTTTTATATATTACTAGAATGTAAGATATTTACTTCAAACCTGCCAATATATCGACTCAAGATGACCACCAGACTTAATTTTTGACTCGTTGTAAAGATAGATAAAAGGTTACTGCTTATTTTATGTTGTAACATGAAATTGTTTTGATAATATCTAAATATATGTTTGACAAACTGATATAGCTTTGATATTTTCAAAGATTGTGATTTTTTCTTTAATTATTAACTGCTAATATGTGAACAAAATGTTTCAAGTCTTTGTTAATTAAAAATTTACTAAATCCATGTAAGATAGATTTTAACTAACTAACGCCCACTTGGCTATACAAAAGTTCAATAACAGTCAGTTGACTTATAACATATTCAGAGCATATGGTAATATATACAGTAATTACAGTATTGTACTTGTATGACTGGATTTTATTTGAAGACAGAAATCATTTGATTGCTTCAGGCTGCTCATTCAAGCAATCAATCAACATGAGTGATGAAAAGATATTTGTGTGATGAATTAGTTGCAGAATGTAAGTCAGATCAGACTCTGGAATTCTTACACCATGTAAAATAGTTTTTTTCACTAAACTTCAATTGTTGATTTTGAAGTGAATAACAAGTCAAGACACCATAACAACTAACATAGATCAGAGATGCATATTATTATATACAAAGATTGTAGTATTGTACATGTATGACTGCCATTTTCTTGGAGGATGGATTTTCAATTATTTGATTCTGTTTCTAGGGTGCTTACAAAGCAATCAAATCCAACATTGTTGGCGATGGTTTTTGTGTGATGAACATCGTGAAGGTAAGTCTCTCTCTCTCTCTCTCTTCTCTCTCTCTCTCTTGTAGAGTAGAATATAACCTTTGATCACCTGTTACAATGAATTTTACCTTGTAAAATAGTTTTTTCACTAAACCTAATTGTTTAATTAGCGGAACAGTAAGTCAAGACTCATAACAATTAACATACATCACATTTATTTATATTATTATATACAGTAATTACAGTATTGTAATTTGTATGAGTGGATTATCTGGAAAAGAGATTTTGACTTGACTCTGTTTCAGCTGTCACAAAGCAATCAACTTCAACATGAGTGATGCTGTAATTGTATCTCTAGTCATTTATAAACACTAAAAAAAAGTTTTTAACTACGACAGTAGGGCTCCATACCCGCATTGATGAGGATCTGGATCTGTGGAGATGGATGTGAGAGGAGGTATGGAGAGAGTATCACTGGTTGGAAGGGAATCTCCTTCACATAGCCTGATTGCTGCTTTCAGGATTCTTCTTCTTTCCTCTGTTTTTGGCACTGGGACTGGCTGGCTTTCTTCTTTAGAAAAAACCTGTACAGGGTCAGTTTGCTGTTGATTGTGCTTCTTCCAGGTGCTTCCTGTACACATTGACTAAGTTGTTGTCAACATAGTCACAGTCTGCACTACAGCCTTGTCATGGTGATGCTTTCTCAAAGAATTCCTGGAATTTCTCCCAGTGCATCAGCATTCCTTTTATTTCTTTAGTGCCTGTAGTAGGCACCTCCTTGCTCTCCTCTCCAGACACCTCCTTGTGCCAAAATCTTCTGCTGTTCCCAGAAGTTCCTGGAGTTCCTCTGTTGTCAGTCTCCGTGTTGTGTTCCTGTGCCACCAGCCTCCTACATCATCAGAACTCACCTCCAAGCCCATGGACTTGGCCACAGAAACAATTTCTCATCATGTCAGGCAGAGGAAGGGTTCAGCCAGGTCATCTCCAAGCTGACTTAGCATCAAAACCTCGAAGTCCCTAAGAGGACTCATCAGGCCAAAAGGTTTCTTCCAGCCTGCTGTAAGGTCCTTGTGAAACATCAGCCCATGCTTTATTTATCAGCCTAACACAATCAAGGATGGAAATGTTCTTCCAGAATTCAGTAAGTGTTAGGCCTGTTTCATTGTCACTTCTAAAACACCTTTGAAGAGTGCCTGGTGTACAACTTTTTGAAGTTTGCAATGATCTGCTGGTCCAAGGCTGGAGAGAGGTTCTGGGCAAAACTTGACCTTAAGCAAGTCAAACCGTCAGCCAGCTCATATTCCATGTCAGGGGTGGGCAGGCATTGTCCATGATTTATATGGGCCAGTGGCAAACCTTTCTTCGAGGTATTCCTTTGATAGTGGGGGTAATACACTTCAGAAACCCACTAATGAAAGGTTTGCCTTGTTACCCAGGCCTTAGCATTTGACTTCCACATGTTCAATTTATTTTTTAAGAACTGTTTTAAAAATCCTGGGGGTTTCTGAGGATATACTAGCAGAGTTTGATTTTAAGGTCCTCACTAGCGTTCGCACACACAACAAGTGCTGATGGCGTGAGGAGGGTGGGAGCTGGTGTGGGGTGAGTGGACACCAAACACCTGGCTCTGACACGCAACCATCTCATCCACGTACTGCTGAATTCAGTCACGTAATTTTCTGCAGCTTCTCTTATCAGCACTCGTTAGTTCTTCCATGCCCAACACCATCGTGGATGCCGCTTTTCTTAAACCTATCAAACTATCCACGACTGGCCATAAACCCATGATCGGGTACTGAACCCGCTGTACTTTCATCAAGTCAACATGCAAACTTTTGGCCTCGCACAAATCATCATACTTCAGATACGCTTATCCCCGCAGCTAAGTTTTCATTAACCCAACTAATAATGGTTTCTCACCCTCTATTACGGGGCCTCTGCTTGTCAAACTCGTAACCCCTTCGCAACACTAGCACTTTTAATGGCTTCTTGTTCTTTAAAATGTGCTAATGGTGGTGGACCTGGGTAACTTTATACTCCAAAGCTAAATCAGTCACACGAATGCCCCTTTCATACTTCCTTTGACCACTCCTTGAGTTCACACAGTAGTCCTCACCGCCTTCCTCTTCTGCTTATCAGCTGTGGCTGGCTTTGGGACCCATGATTTCGAGAAAATGCAGTTTTGCAGGAGACAAAAATTAACTCCGCCAAGTGTGCACTTTTTCAAACAGCAGCGCAGCGTGAGGCTTAAGTGCTTTAAATGTGCGTGGAAGAACGCCTACCTCAACAACGCCAACTAATCATGGCGTTATCAAACACTTTTTGTTTACAAACATCATACGCTTCGTCGACGGTTGGATCGTGTCTGGTTTTTGTTCGGGAACCGGCGCAAACTTTTCTCCGCATTTCGTGTTGGAATCCGATTTTGTCGAGTTTCGGTACGGTCGAAGACCGGGGATCCACTGTACTCTTGCGTAAATGCGTACAGCCATAAACAACCGAACAGGAAACTATTGTTTACTAATAATCATCCTAGATAACAACTGTTATGTGCTTTGTTTTTCAACCATCGTGACGGTTAAAACAATTACTGTGGTAGTTATGTTACAATGATGTTAAGTATCACAGTAGGGACTGATATATTTTTACACTACACCCTTATTCGCTTTGGAGAAAAGATCGGCAAGGAACACACTGCTGCTGGTGTGCAACTTTGTTGCAAGTCGCAGCTGAAGCTGAGAAACAATGTTCAAGCTGCTAATGACTATAAATTATCATGCATTGGCAAAATGGATGAAACTCGACTGTAAATAAAATTGGAGAGAATGTACTTTAACCCTTAAATGCCGAGCCTCTATTTACAAAAGTGTCTGCTGTATGTCAGCGGGTTTGAGAGTTAACGCTTGAAGTGGAAAGAAAGTTTCTTTCAAAAGATCAAGCATCGCTTTAGCTTTAAGATTAAGAGTCTACTTTGGCTCCTTTTTTCTCATTGCCTGCAGTTTAGTATGCAACCATCAGAATTAAAAAATATATATATATAAATATTGAACATATGACATCACAAAAATTTTATGTATAATTTAAGACAAATCACGCTGTGAGCAAACGGGTTAAAGCTAATGTATTTTTTTATTTTTCGTTGTATTGTACACTAAATTGTACGATTTTGGTGTATTGTACAATTAAATTACAATGATTTTGGTATATAAATAAAATTGTAAATGGTCAAAAGCAACACAGAGAAAATATTGTCACGAAATGGTATGAATTCGTAACGCCCTGCAGTAAGTTTTTCAAAACAATCATAAATCAAAATATTGTGTTAGAGACTTTTGTTTGTTGCAATCAGCGTAAATGACTGAATATTACTTAGAATGTAAGAGTTTTAGCTATAATTACATTTTTCGACCATGTCGGTCGAGGTTAAAGTTGACTGAAGGTCAAATTTTTTATATTTATCGTGATTTATATGAAAATATTTCATAAATGATAAGAGCTACAACCATGTGTTATTTTTTGTTTTATTCTACATGAAATTGCGCACATTTTCATGCATAAAACTGTATGTAATGGCTAATAGAAAACGGTGCAAAAATTACGACAAAGTGACTAAAGAATTTTTGAGATTTTTAGCAGAGTTAGCGCTGACGTAAGGAAAAAGTTTTTTTAAAAAATTCACCATAAATCGAAATAGACAACAGAGACTTCGCGCTTGTTGCAAAATGAAGGTAAATGATTGAATATTACTAGAATGTAAGAGTTTTAGCTTACAATTGCATTTTTCGACCATTTCGGTCGAGTCAAAGTTGACCGAAGGTTGAAATTTTGGCACTTAACGTGATTTATATGAAAATATTCCAAAACTGATAAAAGCTACAACCATGAATTATTTTTTGTTGTATTCTACATGAAATTGTGCACATTTTCATATATAAAAATTTATGTAACTGCTAATAGAAAACGGTGCAAAAATTATGACAAAAGTGACTAAAGAAATTCTGAGATTCTCAGCAGTTAGCTGATGCTTTCTTATGGGAGAAGAAAGAAATTCGTGCATGCTCAGCTGGGTCACGCTTGTAAACGAAACAACAGCGTGATCCGTGAACTCAGCAGAGTTAGCGCCCGCGGACGTAAGGAAAGTTTTTTTTTTTTAAATTCACCATAAATCGAAATATTTTGCTAGAGACTACCTGTTTGTTGCAAAATGAAGGTAAATTGACGGAATATTACTAGAGGCAAGAGTTTAGCTTTACAATTTGTATTTTCTGACCATTTCTGGCCGGTTAAAGTTGACTGAAGGTTGAAATTTTGGCACATCAGGATTTATATATGAATGTCAAAATGATAAAAGCTACAACCATGAGTACATTTTTTTTGTTGTATTCACATGTAAATTGTACACATTTTCATAACAAAACTATGTAACGGCTTAATAGAGAATGGTGCAAAATTACGATAACGTGACTAAAGAATTTCTGAGATTTTCAGTAGAGTTAGAGCGAACGTATGAAAGTTTTTTTTTTTTTTTTTTTTTTTTTCAAAATCACCTATAAATAGAAATATTGTGCTAGAAACTTCACGTTTGTTGCAAAATGAAGGTAAGTGATTTAATATTACTAAAATATAAGAGTTTTAGCTTACAATTGCATTTTTCGACCATTTCAGTCAAGTCAAAGTTGACCGAAGGTTGAAATTTTGGCACTTATCGTGATTTGTATGAAAATATGTCAAAATTAATAAAAGCTACAACCATGAGTTATTTTTTGTTGTATTCTACATGAAATTGAACACCTTTTCTTATATAAAACTTTATGTAACTGCTAATAGAAAATGGTGCAAAATGTATAGATTAGCAATTCAAAGAATTTCTGAGGTTTTCAGCAGAGTTAGTTGATGCTTTCTTTTGGGATAAGAAAGAAATTACACATGCGCAGCTGTAATATGCTTAAACAAAAACAATAGCGTGATGCGTGGAACTCCAGCATCCTCAGATGAGTGATTTAAAAATTTTGCAAACAAGGCCTGTGGGCATTATTCCGCGAATATTTAAAAAAACTTTTTTGTAGTCGACGTAATTTACGTCTACTCGACACCTGACAGACAACTTTCGTCGACGTAAAATACGTCCAGTCGCCGTTAAAGTATTAATCGAAACTACTGGGCATGAGAGAATACAAATTACTGCTGTTTTCACGCCGACAGAAGATAAATATGTAACGCTCATATTATTATGAAATCAAGACAAAATAGTGAATGGAATCTTGATTTTTTTTCTTACACGAAACAAAGATACCCGCAAAGCAGCCAGCCGCGATTCGTGTGAATGTCACATATTAACGAAAAAAATGGCTAAATTAATTTCACTATGAGACGTATTTAAGTTATATTTTGACTTAAAAACATTTCGTATAATGAAAAATATCCTTACTCCAAATAAATAAAATATCAATATTCATTTATGCTTACTTTAGAAGCAAGAAAAGTTCTCTGAACAGAGTTGAATATATGGAATAAACATCATGCTTATCGATTCCTAAACAAAACATTGATCGCAATTTATATTGCTACAAAAAGCAATATGAGAATATATGCAGTTGGATACAATGTAGTAAAGCATAACTTTTTAAAAGATCCATGAAAAAGGTGCACATTTGTTATGTTGATGTTTGTGTAATTCAGTTAATACGTGAATAGAGTTTAGTATAATGTAGGCTAGGCTACCGTATATGTAGGCTATACGATATACCATAGGGTAGGCCAAAAGACAATAATAAATGTAAAAAATGGAACGGCAAAAGCATCCCTATGTTTACCCACCAGTTTGTTGATGCAGCACACAGTGCCACCAAACGAAGCGGCCGGGCGAGCGAGGCCAACAAGTAGTTTACCTGGGAAATTTGAAAATTAGTGCAGAAGATTAGAGATTTCCAGCTGAAATTTGTGCCAGGTTACTGATTGTTCCGGACTAGTGATGGTCAATTCCACAATGAATTTTACCATGTACATCTCTCTCTCTCTCTCTCTCTCTCTCTCTCTCTCTCTCTCTCTCTCTCTCTCTCTCTCTCTCTCTCTCTCTACCATGGAAAAATAATTTTTCACTAATCTTCAGTTGTTGAGTACAGTGGGAATAACAAGTAACAAGTCTTGTATGACTGGATTATCTTGAAGACAGATTTTCATTTGATTCTGTTTCAGGCTTCTCACAAAGCAATCAACTTCAACATGAGTGATGAAGAGGATGTATTGATCATACATTACAGTGAATTTTACCATGTAAAATAGTTTTTTCACTAACCCTGTACCTATTGATTTTGAAGTGAATACAAGTCACGACTCCATAACAACTAACATAGATCAGAGAACATGCTTATTATTATACAGGTTGACCATCACTAATCCGGGAATCAGTAGTCCGGAACAATCAGTAATCTGGCACAAATTTCGACTAGAGTAATTTCTAATGTTTCTGCACTAATTTTCAAATTTCCCGGGTCACAGCGCTAACTCGCTCGCCGGCTGCTTCGATTTGGTGGCGCAGTTTGCTGCATTAACAAACTGGAGGTGTTTGTAAACACAGGCATGCTTTTGCTGTTCCGTTTTTTACATTTATTATTGTCTTTTGGCCTACTCTATGGTATATCGTATAGGCTATATATACAGTAGCCTAGCCTACATTATACTGAACTCTATTCACATATTAACAGTATTATACAAACGTCAACATAACCAATGTGCATCTTCTTCATGGATCTTTTAAAAAGTTATGCTTTACTACATTGTATCCAATCGCCTATATTCTCAAACCGTTTTTGCATTATAAACGCGATCAATGTTTTGTTTTGGTAATCGATAACGAGGTGTTTATTTCGCTGCATTTAACTCAGTTCAGAGCTCTTTTCTTGCTTCTAGTAAGCGTAAATGAATATACAGTAGCTACTTTGTTTATTTGGGATAAGGATATTTTCGTGATATGAAGTGTTTTTAAGTCGAAATATAACTTAAATACATCTTGTGAAATTAATTTAGCTATTTTTTTTTTTTAATGACGTTCGCGGGAATCGCGGCTGGTCATTTTTGGGCCATGTTTGTTTTGTGTAAAAAAATCAAGATTCTGTTCGCTATTTTGTCTTGATTTCATCATAATACGAGCTTTACTTTATCTTTTATCAGTGTGAAAACAGCAGTAATTTGTATTCTTTCATGCCCAGTAGTTTTGATTAAAATACATTCTTTCCAATTTTATTTACGGTAGAGTTTCATCCATGTTGCCGATGCACGATAATTTATAGTCATTAGCAGCTTGAACATTATTTTCTCAGCTTCAGCTACAACTTGCAGCGTAAAGTTACTGTATCAGTATATTTCTTCGCCGATCTTTTCTCCAAAGCAAATAAGGGTATAGTGTATAAAATATATCAGTCCTGTTGTACAGTACTTAACGTCCTTTGTAACAATTACAGGGCTAACCTGCTGATGGTTGAAATACAAGCAAAAACAGTTGTTATCTGGTACGATTATTAGCAAAACAAAAGTTTCTGCTCGGGTTGTTTATGGCTGTACTCCATTTACGCAAGAGTATAACATTATTAACAATACTTTTATCATTCTCTTTTACCTTTTGAACTAGCAGATGGAATAAAGAGATGGAGGAAAATAAGTTGGTCTCTCTCGCTGCCTGTGCCTGCGCGAAATCTAAAAATATTTCTTAAATATTTTCGTATCAGTATTAATTGCTAACCTCATCGTGAACTCAAAAATATCATGTTTCAACTCATCGTGAATCACGAGCACTAGCTATATTTGATAATTGTCTTTTCTTTAATAACCAACTTCAAATTGATTTATGGATATTTTAATTTAGGATGAGGTGCTTAGTTACTGAGTTTCGTGTATTCTAGCCTAATAAATGGCTAATCCAGCACCCTCGAGGTCCCAGTGATGCCGGATTAGTGATGGTCAACCTGTATACAGTAATTACAGTATTAAACTTTCATGACTGGATTATCTTGAAGACAGATTTCCATTTGATTGTTTCAGGGTGCTCACAAAGCAATCAACTTCAACATGAGCGATGGTGAGGATCTTTGTGTGGATGAACCATTAGTGAAGGTAAGTCTCTCTCTCTCTCTCTCTCTCTCTCTCTCTCTCTCTCTCTCTCTCTCTCTCTCCTCCGTAACAAGTAACATAGATCAGAGAACATGCAAATTATTATATACAGTAAAATTACAGTATTATACTTTCATGACTGGATTATCTTGAAGACAGATTTCATTTGATTCTGTTTGCTACTACTTCAGAAAGCAAACAACTTCATCATGAGTAATGAAGAGCATCTTTGTGTGGATGTGAAACCAGCAGGAAGGTAAGTCTCTCTCTCTCTCTCTCTCTCTCTCTCTCTCTAATCTTGTAGAATGTAACTCTTTGATCACATATTACAATGAATTGCATCATGTTAAATAGTTTTTTCACTAAACCTTAAATTTTTGTTTTAAATAAGTATGTAACTTACCGAACAGCAGCTAGAATTCAAATTTTGCGCCAGCAAAACACAAAAACAATATGGCGGCTAGAGATACCCCTTCTGCCCACTGAGGAGGAGTGAGGAACTACTTCAACACACAACTTCCAGTTGTTTCTGCCGCTTATACCGATCACACGCCAGCTGCTAGAATTAATGCATTATTCTGTTATTGGAATATGATTATGTACTTAGTGTTTTGTCTTCAAGAATTAGTTAGGACAAGCGAGTACATCTTTTCCAGCTTGTGTTATTTTAGCTACCTTCTTTTCTTTGCAGTATCTCTCTCTCTCTCTCTCTCTCTCTCTCTCTCTCTCTCTCTCTCTCTCTCTCTCTCTCTCTCTCTCTCGAGCTCAGGGTAATTAGAGTTTGCAGCAAAGGGTGCAAAAGTAGGTTAGCTAAGGAAATTTATGATGCACATACCGTTTGCGCTACTTGTAGGGGTCAACTAGAATGAAAATATTAGATTCTGATAGGAAGAAGAAAGCTTCCTCAAAGGAAGTAGATAATCAGGATCACTTAACTTACATTTCTATGATTAACAATCTCCTAATCACCTGGGATTTCTCTTCTTCCAAAATCGATGTCGCGGACCAGCCTCTAAAGCTCAAGTAAACGCGGAAATTCTCAATGCTTTAAGCTGCTGAGTAGTTGGAACTCTGTAAAATCCTTGGAGGATAAAGTGACGACGTTAGTGTTAGTGAAGTGAGGAGGTGGCTACTCGGCCCACTGGTGCTCCTAGAAGCATACTGGAGGCCCAAGGGAGGTGAGCGGGGTCTGTTCCCAGGTAGTGGCCCCCTCAGCCGGATCTGATGCCGACTCCCAGACCGCTAAGGAGCGCCATTGCTGTAGACGTCCCCCTGGCTCCCTCGCCACGTCTAGGAAAGGCGTCTCCAGAGAGGAATTTGCGAACCTTTTGAGTTCGGGAGAGTCTTCGCCCAGGCGCCAATGGTCTCCTTCGGGTAAGTCTCGCCCGCTTAAAAGATCTCGCGGTGTCTCGCCTGAGGCAGTACCTAAGAAGCGAGGAAATAGAACTGGAGAGTCACAATCCACCAGCGGCGCATTCTTGTGCCTGAAGCTTCGACTCATTCGTTGGCGCCAACTCACCTCTCGTCTGCCAGATGTATCTCGAGCAGGAAGTTCAGGACCTTTCGGCAATTTCCATTCAAGTGAAACTGGATAAGATTTTGGTTCTTGTGCAACCCACTCAGAACAAGACTGTTCTCTGGTAGTCTTTCCTCTACACATCTGACAGGGGAAGCAGACGTGAAGAAGGATGAGGAACAGAATGAGAGTCACACCCACCGCCATAAGCAGTTTTTGAAATTTTGCGAGTTTCCGATTTGTTCTCTCATGTAGCGCTCTTCCCGGTGGACTCTTCTCTCCTCGAGGGATTGAAGAAGAGTGCGTCGACTTACGAAGATCGCTTTTTGTCTTCGGCACGTGAGCAATTTTCAAACAGATCGATGCTTGGTCTTTAAGAAGACTATCTTCTGTTTTCCTTCTTCCAGATTGAAGTCTCGGAGACAACTCTGCTACGAGACCGGAGAAGCCTTCTGTTTGGGAGTTTCTGCTTCCTTTCAGGGAGACTTCTCGGGGCTTATTGACGCTTCGAGACGTTCAGCTTTTAATTCGGCAAAGGTTATCTTTTCTATGTTCGAACTGGACACCTGTTGAAGCACATCTTTTGTATTTTTGAGGTGGTCAGTCTTCTTTTTTGGACTGGTCCATTGGAGCATGGGGCCGCAAGATTTCTGCATGTTCTCCTTTGAATGAGGAGTCGTTTATGGGTGTATCGGAAGTCCTTAACGTTTTAGATTTAAGGAGTTATCGACGCTGCTTCGGGACTGACTGCTATGTTTTCATTATGCGTCCTTAAGAAGAGAGAATTATGGTGTTCTTTCCTTAAGAAGGAAGTGTCAGAATCAGTGGTCGGCCTTGTTGTTTGCACCTCGGAATATTAACAACCTGTTCCAGAGAAACTGTTAGTGGAGATTTCTTCGGCTCCTCTTCAGAAGAAATCTACACAGGATTCTCTGTCTCAATCCTCCAAAAGACCAAGAGAGACTTCAGTTGCTTCGCCAGTTGTACGACCGACTTCGTCGTCGTCTTCTATCTTTAGCGCAAGTGGACGATCCTTTCTTGTACTTGAAGAAGACGAAGCTATTATCAACAGAGGACCCTCGTTAAGACGGGCTAATAGGGGGTACTAGGGTGTCCTCCTTAGCCAATAGTCCAGGTTAACCGGCGATTAAATATGTACTATATTTCATTATTCTTTATAAAGAGTATGCATAATAAACCAATGTAAAAACATTTGAATTAAGGCGCATTGTAAAATATTAACCCTTAAACGCCGAGCCGCTATTTACGAAAGTGTCTGCTGTATGCCGGTGGCGTTCAGGAGTTAGCGCTGAAGCGGAAAAAAAGTTTTTCCCAAAAAATCACAGCACGCTTAGTTTTTAAGATTAAGAGTTCATTTTTGGCTCCTTTTTTTGACATTGCCTGAAGTTTAGTATGCAACCATCAGAAAGGAAAAAATATATATAAATATTGAAATATATGACAGCGTGAAAAAATTTCATATATGTATACAAATCTGCACTGTGAGCAAAACGGTTGTGCTTAATGAGTAATTTTTTCTTGGTTAAAGCTAATGAGTTATTTTTTTCGGTATTGTACACTAAATTGCGATGATTTTGGTATATAACAAATTGTAAGAAACGATCAAAGCAACACAGAGAAATAATAATACAAATGATGCATGAATTTAAAGTGCGGATTTAAAAAGGTTTAAAATTCACCAATCGAAATATTGTGCTAGAGACTTCCCGTTTGTTGCAAAATGAAGGTAATTGATTGAATATTACTAGACTGTAAATGTTTTAGCTTACTATTGCAGTTTTCGACCATTTCAGTCGAGTTAAATTTGACCGAAGTTTGAATTTTTTCTATTTATTGTGATTTATATGGAAATATTTCAAAACTGATAAAAGCTACAACCATGAGTTATTTTTTGTCGTATTTTACATGAAATTGCGCACATTTTCATATATAAAACTTTATGTAACGACTAATTTAAAAGGGTGCAAACATTAAGACAAAATGACGAAAGAATTTCTGAGATGTTTGGCCAAGTTACCACTCAGATGTAAGGAAAATTTTTTAAAAAATTCACCATAAATTGAAAAATTGTGCTAGAGACTTCCAATTTGTTGCAAAATGAAGGTAAATGAGTGAATATTACTAGAATGTAAGAGTTTTAGCTTACAATTGCATTTTTCGACCACTTCGGTCGAGTCAAAGTTGACCAAAGGTTGAAGTTTTGGCAGTTATCGTGATTTATATGAAAATATTTCAAAACTGATAGAAGCTACAACCATGAGTCATTTTTTGTTGTATTCAAGGCGAAATTACACATTTTCATATAAACTATGTAACGGATTAATATAAACGGTGCAAACATTATGACAAAGTGACTAAAGAATTTCTGAGATGTTCTGCCGAAAGTTACCGCTACTGATGTAAGGATTTTTTTTTTTTTTTTTTTTTTTTTCTTCTTTCTTTTCTTCTTTCTTCTTCTTCAAAATTCACCATAAATCGAAATATTGTGCTAGAGACTTCCAATTTGTTGCAAAATGAAGGTAAATGATTGAATATTACTAGAATGAAAGAGTTGTAGCTTACAATTGCGTTTATTGACCATTTTGGTCGAAATAAAGTTGACTCTAAGGTTGAATTTGTAGTCGACGACGGCACGTCCATCTCACACCATCAGATGTTTTAGTCAACTTACGATACGTCCAGTTGGTGTTTAAGGTTTAATAAAACATGATAAAATGGATAGAATGCAACCAAATATGTAGATACCTATAGGTCGAGACATAAATGCATAATTGTTAAGAAAAATGAAGGGGTCTCTCCTAAATGAAGAGTAAGATTTTGTCTTTCTTTATTTATATATTCATGATCACAATGATTGTAACTGTACTTGTGAATTTTAACGATAACTAAGACTATAAAATACATTTCATCATATCTCTTGGAGAGGGTTTTTTTTTTTTATTGTTTCCAACCAATGTCATCATCAGTTTGCAGTAGTAAATCTGAGGACGTTCCGGAATAGGATTCGCAAGTGATGACGCAACACCTCAACAGACTGTTGTGGGATTTTTCATACCACTATATTAACGTTAAAATTATTGTTGAATTCATGTTTTCATGAAATAATTATATAATGCAAATTATTAAGTAATTTTTTGCCATCAGCAGTTAAAAAAATCCAGACCATGGCAGCGTGCAAAATTAGTACCGCCACGACACAATTCTATAAATAGAAATGAAGGAGAGGGCTGTCATTGGCTAGCAGATCTCCATGGCAACCAGCCAGCCAATCTGGTTGTAGCAGTCTGTCTGAGAAAGAACTTTGCTCAGAGCAGTTTACCATATAAGCTGCATGTATTGAATACAAAATGAGTTTTTGGTTAGTATGTAATTTACTGGTTACATGAAGGATAGAATGAATTCCTTCTTCTTCTTCTTTTTAATGTGCCCTTTTTCATTTTGTATATGGGGTAAGACCATGCCTTCTTTTGAAGGACTTTGATTTGGCTTTGATCAGAGAATCTTCAGCACCAACATATGTTTTCTTTTTTGGCTTCAGAAGATATTTGTCAAAGCTGCATTGACATAACTTTAAAACAAAATTTTTCTCTTTAAACTCCCGAAGATAGAACTACGCTGCTTAGAGAGAACTGACGATTCTCTCTCTAGCCTATCTTGCATGTCATTTGCCACGTAAACACAGATAGAATTACGCTGCATGGAGGTAACTGACAATTCTCTCTCTCTCATGTCATTCGCCACGTAAATGCAAGCATTGTTCAGTAACTCAGATTTTGTCTTCAGTTAACCTTGTCATGGTCTTTTCTTTCCTAAAAACATAAAACATCATACTCAGTAGCTACTTAGTCGGGCAGCAAATAGGTAATCCTATTAACGCTTAGTGATTGGCTACGATACTTCAAATGAAGATACACACCATACGTGAGTTAAATCGGTTACAATTTAAAAACATTTCGATTCAGTACGGTATAAATACAGAACAGTACGTATAAATAGAATATAATGAAAAGGTTTTTTCGGTAAATAAAAAGGAAAATGGTACGTGACGAGCAGAGGAACAGTATCTTAAATAGTGGTCGAACTACAATGATTTTAAATCGGTCTGACCTCCTGGTGAGTGTCTTATCCGATAGCTGGCTCAATGAGGGTCTACTGTACCACTACCATTAAGGTCAACTCTCCGAGCGGTCAATGAAGAATCAGAGGAATTTATTTCTGGTGATAGAAATTAATTTGTCATATGGTTCGGATTCCACAATGAGCTGTAGGTCCTGTTGCTAGGTAACCAGTTGGTTCTTAGCTACGTAAAATAAGTCTAATCCTTGGGACCAGCCCAAGGAGAACTGTTAACCAGTTCAGTGGTCTGGTTAAACTAAGATATACTTAATTTCTACCATTAAGGGGTACAGGGCTGTTGGGCTCAGTGCTTCGATACCGTGCTATAAATTGGTCTGGTGACAAAGATTTGTCAGATAAAGAGAGGACGGAAGGACCAAGATTAATAGGCTGGAACTTGAACGTGGTTCTGAAGTGGCTTAGGAATGATAGATTCGATCCTCTCAGGACAGCGTCTTTGAGGGAGGTGATGAGAAAGACACTAATTTTAGTAGCCTTAGCAACAGCGAAAAGGATAAGTGAAGTGCATGCCTTAATTAAAAAAAGTAGGCTTTGCAAATGGAAACACTAACTGTTCCTTTAATATGAGTTTTATGGCCAAGAATGAAACCGCATCCAGGCCTTGGTCACAGTCATTCGAGACCCGTAATCTGACAGATCTAGTTGACAGAGAAGAGGGGAGACTCGGCGCTGAATAATCCCGACGGGTTTCCAGCGCTTGGTCTTCTAGACCTAAATTTCGTAATCAAATCAAAAGGAGAGGCTCTTATGCCCCGTTAGAGCTCTCAAGTTCTATATTCAAGCGACCAAGTCTATTAGAGGTAACTGACCATCTTCTGTGCCTGTTAAGAATCCTTCCTGACTTCCAGAAAAACGCGTTGGCTTTCTTTTATTCGGAATGTAATAGTGGAGGCTTATGGATAATTTGATGATGCGAGTGCAGGTTTTGAAAGTTAAACGCATGAAGTATGAGCGGCCATGCACTTCTGGCCTTCAGACGCACTCTGTCTCTTTCTTCTATTGTACAAGCGACCTTTGGAGGAGTAGGTCAGTGTTCGCCTCGCATTATCTACGAGATATGGAGACAACATACGATATTGAAGTAGCCTTGGACCTTTCGTAGTGGCTGGCACGGTGATAAGGAAGTGCATCCTTCCTTAGTGTCCCTTACTCCTTGATGCAGGTTTTAGATTCTGCTATGGAGTCGGGGGGTACATGGTGCTGTGCGTTTGGGAATACCTCTTAGTCACTAGTTCTTTTAGGGGTTTAATTTTGGTGTAAGGCTAGTGGTGATACCCATCGATTGGTTTTATATTTTTTGGCTGGTACTGCGCCCTGAGCAGGGACATGTGTTTGGTCATCCTCTGTGTCCTACGAACCCTTCTAGGTCACAAGGATAATTTACTTGCTATAGACGTCCCATGGCTCCCTCGCCATGTCTTGCAGTTAAGAAGAGCTCCATATTTAAGAGGCAGAATCATTATGGATAGCTCACTTGACAGGTAAGGAACTTACAACACTTCTTTTACCCAATAAAAGAAGATTAACACAAATTTAATATAGTTCTGTCTATTCATGGTCCCACCTCCTGTAGTGTGGGAATCAGCAATGTAACTACTCGGTAAGTTACATACTTAAAAATGACATTTTCATAATAAAATAAAGTTTTAAGTATACTTACCCAGTAGTTACATGATCGAAGCCCCCCCTCCTCCCCTCTCATGAATGTAGGGCATAAACGACTGAAGTTTTGTGTTGAAGTAGTTCCTCACTCCTCCACCAGTGGGCAGAGGGGGTATTTCCTAGCTGCCATATTGTTTTTTGTTTTGCTGGCGCAAAATTTGAATTCTAGCTGCCGTTCGTGCTTTATTTTATTATGAAAATGTCATATATTGAAGTGAATAACAAGTCAAGACTCCATAACAACTTAAATAGATCAGAGCACATGCACCTCTCTATATATACAGTAATTACAGTACTGTACTTTTATGACTGGATTTTCTTGAAGGCAGATTTTCATTTGATTCTGTTTCAGGCTGCTCACAAAGCAATCAACTTCAACATGAATGATGAAGAGCATCTGTGTGTGGATGAACCATATCAGTAAAGGTAACTCTCTCTCTCTGATCAGATATTATAATGAATTTTACTATGTAAAATAATTTTTTCACTCTTCTTTCATTGTTGACTATGAAGTGAATAACAAGTCAAGACTCCATAACAACTAACATAGATCAGAGCACATGCATATTATGATATACAGTAATTACAGCATTGTACTTTCATGACCGGATTTTCTTGAAGATAGATTCTCATTTGATTCTGTTTCAGGCTGCTCACAAAGCAATCATATCTCTCTCTCTCTCTCTCTCTCTCTCTCTCTCTCTCTCTCTCTCTCTCTCTCTCTCTCTCTCTCTCTCTCTCTCTCTCTCTCTCTCTCTCTCTCTCTCTCTCTCTCTCTCTCTCTCTCTCTCTCAAATCTAGTATGTAACACTTGATCATACATTACAGTGAATTTTACCATAAAAGGCTTCTTTTCACTAAACCTTAAATTGCTGATTTTGAAGTGAATAAATGTCAAGACTCCATTACAACTAACGTAGATCAGAGAACATGCATATTATTATACAGGTTGACCATCACTAATCTGGGAATCAGTAGTCCGGAACAATCTGTAATCTGGCACAAATTTCAGCTAGAGTAATTTCTAATGTTTCTCCAATAATTTTCAAATTTCCCGGGTTGCTGTGCTAACTCGCTCGCCGGCTGCTTCGATTTGGTGGCGCAGTGTGCTGCATTAACAAACTGGAGGTGTTTGTAAACACAGGCATGCTTTTGCTGTTCCATTTTTTATATTGTTGTCTTTTGGCCTACAGTATGGTATATCGTATGGGCTACATATAAGGTAGCCTAGCTTACATTATACTGAACTCTATTCACATATTAACAGTATTATACAAACGTCAACATAACGAATGTGCATCTTTTTCATGGATCTTTTAAAAAGTTACGCTTTACTACATTGTATCCAATCGCGTATATTCTCATATTGCTTTTGTATTATAAATTGCAATCAATGTTTTGTTTTGGGAATCGATAACGAGGTGTTTATTTCACTGCATTTAACTCGGTTCAGGGCGCTTTTCTTGCTTCTAGTAAGCGTAAATGAATATACAGTAGGTACTTTATTTGGGAGAAGGATATTTTTCATTATACGAAGTTTTTTAAGTCGAAATATAACTTAAATACATCTGCTTGTGAAATTAATTTAGCTTTTTTTTTTCGTTAATATATGTTGTTCGCGGGAATCGCGGCTGGCCATTTTTGGGGCATGTTTGTTTTGTGTAAAAAAAAATCAAGATTTAGTTTGCTATTTTGTCTTGATTTCATCATAATATGAGCTTTACGTACCAAAATCTTCCATCTAAAACTCTGCAGATGCTTGTAAGGATATTGCTGTGCAGACCTTGGAGCATGCAGGGAACTGAATCCTGAAAGAGGAAAGAAGGCCTAATCAACTCTAAGGTTTTGACATCAAAGACTGGTGCCCAACTTGAGAAGGGATGCAACAACATTCCTGAGGATGACACACAAGAATGGCTGGGTTCCAGCTGTCTGACTGTGAGACAGCTGCTGCAGTTTCTGCAGGTGATATATAGGAGGCAGCCCTTATGACAACAATGACAATGGCAACAACCTACGAGGACAAGTGAAGGATCTTCAGTGACTTTGAACTTTGCAAAAATGCCAGCTGTTTTGCCTGGCCTTTGGGGTTGGCTGAAGAAGCTCAAGAAATTTTGTGGCTGGTGAATGTGAAGAATCATCATCATTCATTTTGTCTGAGTGAACTCGCCAGCTCCTTCAGACCCCAACTCCCCATGGACTCAAGAAACACTAGCAAACACTTCAGCATACTTATTGATGTATCAAGCTCTTCCACTTAGGAATCTGATCTGTCTCTACTGCTTCTTGAAGACTCTAATCACCTCAACCCCTCTTCTGAATAGTTCACTACTTCATGACCTCAGTAAGGAGCAAGAGACAGTGGTGTTGGAGAAGGCGTGAGGACTTGTAAACCCTCCTTGCAAGTCATTAAAAGTCCCGTCAAAGTATGCAGTCTGGGCATAGCTCACAGGTAAAAGAGAGAGGAAGTTCTGTTTTTATTTTGTGTAGACCTCCTGTACAGCTAGGAAACAAAATAGGTAAAAAAATATAAGCTTACAGTTTTACATCTGTACAGTAAGGTAGTATATTGTACGTATAGCACAGTACTTACTGTATTGTGTATTGCTTATAAGCATATAGTGTACTTATAGTGTACACGTCTACTGATCAAACAGGGAGAAAAAAAGGGAGGAAATTATGATTTTAACTCAAGCAGGACAACCAGACTCCTCAATTGTGATCCTTTAAAATTACACGAGAGAGAGCCTTGTCTAACCAAGTTAGTACAAGGAACCCAAACCCACCCCGCCCAAAGCTAACAACGATTACTCACAGGTGACCAAGATCCCCAGCCTTCCTTCAGAAAGGAAGAGTGCTTGCGAAAGACTGAAAGGATTTAATATGAGAGGCCTTAGACTTCCCTTCTATCCCTCCTTCTATAAGGAAGAAGGAAATAACAGGTGAAGGGGAGCAGCTCAGCGACAAGGGAGGGGTGATGGAAGGACAGAGCTTCCCCAAAACATTCATACTATTTTCCTCCCCGAAGAGGTTGCAGTAGTCCTGGAACTCCCAGCAGCTACAGCAAAGGCAGCGAATATTATAAGTATTGCAACAACAGCAACACAGCAGGTGACATAATCAAAGATGCAGCAGCAGCAGCAGCCTTTATAGATGACACACATGGAAGGATTATGATCCCCACGTCCTTTGACACACCTTCCCCTCTCCTTAGAAAGGAAGAAAACATGGAAGGAGTCGGAAGTAAACATGAGAATGAGGTAAGCTATCACTAAGCTGATGCCTCTTCTCCTTATCACCTCCCAACAACAGTAATCTCTCCCCTACAACTTTAACTTGCTGAAAATGGAAGATTAGTGAACAAAATAATGAAGACCATAAATAACAAACAACAGAAGGGAAGAACAAACTAATCCTTCAAACCCACACACTGCACAAATATAAAGAAAAACTCAAAAAACAAACAAAAACACAAGTTCAACGTAGCAGTCAGGAGAAGCACAGCAATTGTCCTCAAATGGTAGTGGGTCTGAAGAAATATTGGCCAGTGTCAGTTGGTCAGTGAGGAGTATTCCCCCAGTTATTCACCAGTTAACTAACTTGTTAATAATTTCAACAAACAATTCCAGCCAGCACTGAAGAAACTCTTGTATAAAAGGTAAATTTCTACAAATTTACCAACAGTCATGAACAGGACTTCAATCCAATAAAGTGACAGGATCCTTTATGCAATGAAAATTGTATCAGTACTATTTCTGCATGAGATCTTCTTTATTTTCCCATTTACTGTTGACTTAGACCAGTTAAGTATATCTTAGTTTAACCAGACCACTGAGCTGATTAACAGCTCTCCTAGGGCTGGCCCGAAGGATTAGACTTATTTTACGTGGCTAAGAACCTATTGGTTACCTAGCAACGGGACCTACAGCTTATTGTGGAATCCGAACCACATTATAGTGAGAAATGAATTTCTATCACCAGAAATAAATTCCTCTTATTCTTCATTGGCCGGTCGGAGATTCTTGAGGATAGAAACCATATCATGAGAAAAATCATGAAGATATAGTAAAAAATAAACTGTCAGGCAATCATGATGATGAGACAGCACAACCGTATAAAGCTGCTCTTTAAATGTTTCTTAGTCCAGCATTTTTATCATACAGCTGATAAATTCAGCACTTGTTCTGTGGAATTAGAAACCACAACAACCAGTCCAAAACAGTATCATTAGCTGGTCAACGATTCCGCCTCAGATAAAGTTGACATACTTCAGAGAGTTACGAAGAATGGGTGCTTAAAAGTACTTGTCCTTCAGTTTTCACAAAAGTAAGATGTCCCCTCTCTCTGATGGGTCCTCGAGCCATGCCATCGAATAGAAAAGTAAAAATAGGTTTGTAACACACTCTCAAAAGGGGAGAGAAGTCAAACATCAGCCTCTAATCCCCGGTCATGTTCCCTCTGACCATTTGACCAGGGAACTTGAATTTTACAACTTCCATTGGCGATTTCTCAAAAATCATTCTCACCCATATCAACGAGACTGAGACATATGTAAATCTAGAAAAAAAAAAAAACAGAATTTGTTCAGTTTATAAAGGAAGTTAGGACAAGGTCTTCAAGCAGAAGCCTCCAGTTGTTCTGAAGAACTATTAAGAAAACAGTTCTCTCCCTACACCCATCACTACCGCAAGACATTACCCTCATCACGGCAGCAGGGGAGGAGAATAGCCACTCACATCTAACCCCTCCTTCTTCCCCTCCACTCTAAGCTGGAACTTCCAGAGGGAGACTGGAAAGCAAGTAACTATTTTATTTAAAGAAGGAAGGGGTCTAAGTCTGCCCGCCGCTAAAAAATTCTGAGGCGAGAGGTGACTAATTAGTGAATCTTGTTTTGAGAAAAGAAGAGCAAAAGACTATCTCTCTCTCTTACAGACAGCCAAGTTCACTCAGTGAAATCATGCTCAGGAGTGCAAGGGAGGTGACCCCTACTCTTCAACTCCAATCACCTCCCTAACTGCCATCTTGTACTGGATGAGATGCCCAACCCAACTTAGAATGTTAGCACAAAAACCATAGGTTGAACCACTACATGGCCTAGGGGAATGTTGTAGATTCCCCAGCACCAAAATGTTATTGCAGTGAACATAAACAATTCTGACATTACCTTTGAGAATGTTCACAGGCCTGTACAATCAGTGTCTATGGAATCACCTCTGCCATCTCTTGTGCAGATACCTCCTCTGGTGTGATAGTGGTGGGGAAAAAGTTTGCATGGTCTGCTAGGCACAAAAACACTTCCTGACCAGTAGATCACAGTGTTAACCTTCTCCAAACACCACATGATAACTGTGACTATGGCAATGTGCCAAGGAAGTGCCCCTGGAGTATACACAAAGGTCAACTCCGTACTAAGGCTGAGGGCTGGAAAAAAGCAACAGTCATCTCCCCAATGGGGAGAGCAAGTGGAAGAAGCCTATAGAGACTTTTTACACATGGACTACTCTTCCCCTTTCCTACTCATCCCTTCACTATCCTTACTCACCTCGTACCGCAGGGCTGATTAAGTCAGGAACCGAAGACTAAGTCACACCCATTGGAAGAATCTTTCGGGGAAGGACTAATGCAACCAGGAAACCCTTTCCTAATGCAGCAGTCAATAAAGCTGAGACCACCAGTAACTACCTCAAGAGATTGTGAAGGCTTCCTTCCCTTGCCGGGAAAAATCAGAAAGGCCACAGCAGAAGGACTACCTAATACTTGGTAGACCAAACTCCAGCAGGAACTTCCATGATAACAAAACCTCACAGACGCCTGGGAAGTCAATATTACTAGTATATAAGCCACAGAATGACACCTGTTGAACTCTTCATTAGAAGCTGCTATGTTTCCTGCAAATCCCAAACTACAGTACTTTTAGCAGGAACGTCCATAATAGGTGGCCATGTCTCAGTAACAAGAGCAAAGAGATATTATTGTAATAAAATGCAGGAAGCCACAATAAAAGAGAATGGCAATCAGAGAATACTCATTCCAAATCCAAGTTCTCGACCAGCGGCCAGTTGTGAGTGTGACAGTCGGTGAAAGGGATACTCCCCATTCACCCCATTTTCACCTGCTAACCACCTTGTTACAAAGTTTTGACCAGTTTCCTGTTCTTGCTAAAAGATACTCCTATATGAGAGACAATGGTTTGTATTCCCATACGAACAAACCTATGTTATCTAAATGTATTAAAATCCATACTGAACTTTCATGCTATTCCTACTACAATGAGCATGTAAAGCTAGTGTGTTTTACAATGCTGGATCCTATCACAATAAAATGACACAAATAACATTCATATTTTCATACATAACAGTATTAAGGACTACCACATGATCATGTACAAATTCTGGTAAAAAAAGAAATGCAAAATAGCTATTCAGCACCAATTCTACTCAAGTGTGAAAAGAGAGACACAAAAAGAAAATACATGGGTAATACTTCTGACTCATTTAATAAAAAGTACAGTAAGGTATGGCATTTATCACTAAGCAAGTAAGCTTCCCTCAGAAATTAGATCATTACTGTACCACGAATTAATGATTAAGTAAAGCGAGAGATTTTTATACTGAATGGGTACAAATCAACTAAATATCCATATGACTTCACCTACAAGCAAAGCAATTGAAGCTCGTAATTAATGAAATTCCCATCTCTCTGAAGAACTTAAAGCTAGTATCTAAAGCAAAAACTCAAATTTATCACTATTCAAATAATCTGACATTTTACAATAGGACACGTAACTTCACTTAAAGACAAAAAAGTCACAAAAGAGGACTTATATTCTGTACCTACCTTTATGAAAAAAGCAGACAGAGAATATAGATAAACTTTTTTTCAAGATGTTACATGTCCTAGCATAAGATGTCAAAATCATTTTCAGAAAAATGTAAACACTAAAAAAGCTAACTCCTTAATACATCTTGATTATAAACAGTAAATTCACTTACCAGACCATAAAACTCTTGAAGGTTAATAAAGCCATCATTGTTGTAATCAACATGATACAGCATACTATCAACCATGTCATTTGAAAGAGGTACTTTGCTCACAGGCGTTCGCAACAAAAACTGCTTCAATTCAGACTTCAAGATGAAGCCATCACCATCACTGTCAATCTGATGTAAAAATGAAAAAAAATTCTATCTTAAAATTTTACATTAGTGAAAATACTTTATATTCATTTCATCAAGAATTCAAGCACCAAAACTGGAACAAATGTATTTTGTAATTGCTTAAACTATACAATTTAACATGGGCACACAAGACTGACCAAACTATACAGAGCATAAACTTGTTGAGGCACTGAATCAAATTACCAGTACTTCTGGCATCCTACAATTATAATCATCATTAACATCATCATTGGCTCCAATACCAGGTGATGCAAAGGGCCTCTGTGAAATTCTACTACTCAAGTCTTTCTAAAGTCCCCTTCTCAATACAGTAGTTCCCACTTATGCAGGTCTGGGACTTCCAATTCTTTGGGTGCCCACAGGAGCACACCAGACACTTATCATATACTATTCTCCTTGGAGTTGTGCAAAGGTCAAGTCCAATCCATCTCCATCTCCCTTCCACCATTATCTCATCTGAACTTGGAGCTTCATTAATTTCCCTAGTATCATTTCTAACTTTACCCTGTCATCTGAATCCTAATATTCTTAAATTTTTGTTCTAAATTCAAAACATTTTATAGTTTCATTGCAATACCATGATTCATGACTAGATTAATACAGAACATACTACACTATCAAATGCTATTTCAACAATTGTGATTTCCTAATCCTATTTAGCCCGCCCTTGTCTGATTGGCTTTTTCAGTATCTCACCAATTTCCAACAAGACAAACTCTTCAGGATATCATTATTCCTAAATATTTCAAAGATTCAACCTCATTAATCCTATCTCCATCTAATTTTATTTCCCTTTAACACATTCCCTGTTTCTGAATATAGTGTGAATTGCCTTGTTGAGAATACCTTCCTGCCCCCACAGTTTTAGTAAGGCCCTCGCCATCAATCTGAGTGAAGATGGCTGTTAGTATCCAATACCATAGAATGTTTTAGTGCAGTAAAAGTGATGACTCATGCGGTATACATTGCATATAATTGATGGATTCATTCAGTTTTCATATATTGTACTACCAGTATGTAAGGTCATTCTCTAGCCACCATTGGTACTACTGTATTTGCAATTGTAAAATATTTTTTCTTTTTACATACTCTCAAGCTTTATACTATGTTACATAAAAAAATAAAGAGTTATGACTTTTACTTCGTCAATATAATTTGAACATTCATTTTTATTGTTTTTGTATCTCTCCAAATATGGATACCTTAAATTTTTACATGAATCATATCCTGAAGACATACTGAAGATGACAGGTCATCTTTTGAGCCATCTGATGAAGATTTTGCTGTGAGGCTTGGCTCTTCCAGTTATGACAACTCTGGTGAAGACTGCTGAATCAGAAGAGGAAACATAACAGCAGTAAACTAAATCCCAAGTAGCACTGTTACCAATGGCTTAACTGACTGGAAACCTGAGACTACTAAGCAACATCAGTTTACTGGAAAAGAAGGTACTTGTTTGGCAGCTCGTGTACGCAAAGATGGTAAAACATGGCCCACAGATATTTACAGATTATTACTGATGACTTATGATATAATGTCCAGCAACCAATGAATTTGCTCATAAAGAAAATTGCAAACAGTCCTGTTATGAGATCACAGTTGAGTTGGTTGGAAGGAAATGTATGATGAAAATTTTTGCATTAATTTTGTACACAGGATTAGTTCACAAGCTAAAGATATCTTAGCACTAGTCCAAGTCAACACTGTACAGGAATGGCATTTCGGTTTTACAGTGCTTGGCTAACAATGTTGTTAACCAGACTTTCAGCGCCATTAAGCAATTTTCGGCGCTAGTAAGTGGTTTATGGGCATCTGTAAGCGATTTTTAGTGCCGGTAAGCAGTTTACCAGCATCAGTAAGCGTTTTGTGGGCACCGATCAGCACTTACGGCATCATAAACGCCAGTTATTACCATCAAGGCCTTCGTAAGGAGGGCCTTAACACACTGTTCATCCTGGCAGGACACCCATCAAGAACTCGACCGTGTCTCCCAAATTCTCGTGAATAACGGATATTCAAACAAGCAAGTAAATAAAGAATCATGTACCACACTGGACTGGTGATATGATGAACGTGATCAGCCGCAGCCCCATTAACAAGAAAGAATTAAATTACGGTATACTATAAAGTAAGAATGCACCCTAAAAACCTCGAGGACAAACACACCATAAAGAAAATTATTGCAGAGAATGTATTCATTACTGACATCAACATCCAACTGGACCTCATCATTTACTACCAAAATAGAAGCTGGAGTTCAGCCTCATACACCACAGACTACATAATCCGGTCCAAGTGTTGCATCATCAGCATACTAAACAACCTTGTTTTCCAGGCCAACAACCATGTCACTTGTATACACTAAAAATAACAGTGAACAAAGAACACTGCCCTGTGGAACTCCAGACACAATAAGTCTTGGTTCACTGAGATCCCGTCCACAGCAACTCGCTGCTGCTTACCTGTAAGGAAATCTTAAGTAATGTATATGAGTCTAAGTTGTCTTATTCCCCTCAATTTATTGTAATACCCAATCAATAATAATTAATAACAATGCAATCTATGTATTGCTCAAGCAATAAATATTCCCCCAACCCAAACCACCTTCTCTCTAAAAGCATTCTGACTGAGGGTGTACTTAAGAAAACCCCACTATGGCCTCAACAAGGAAAACCAACAGATTGGGATAAAATTTGGTCTGAGGCCAACAAGGAGCAAACACGGTCTTCCCAAGTCATAGGGTAATTCATTCATACATGACTCATCTACAGATGAGTCTGAACAGGTAAAGGCACAAGTATTCAGCTAGTTTAATGGGTACTGGAAGGCATCCTTCATCACAACCAATGGGTCCAGAATTGGGGAGCAGAACACCAAGACCTCCTTGTTGGGTCATATTCCTTACAAGTCTGAGAACCTTCTCATAAATAAATTATACTTGAACCACCTCATCCCAACAAAATAACTAAATTTTAAATAAATTTATATTTTTCAAAACTAACAAACCTTTGGTCTTAACATAAGGGAAAAATTCTCTAGCGCCAGCTGGAGTCTGGTTTAAAAAAGTTACAAGGCACATCGGGATGGCCAAGATGAACCATTTCATCCCTACAAACTCCACTTGTGACTTAGCTGGTGTTCCATAATTCTCCCGCTCACATGGTGCGCAACTCTATCCAGCAAATGTCTGACAGTGAAAGGGACCAGCCAATCATCACAGCATGGTTGATTTCCATTTATATCTATTTACTACTAAATATTTGTGTGAGGAGGGTATGCCCTAATCTAGAGAGCAGAGTGTAGCTTCCCATTTTCTGGGCATTTTGCTATATTTCCAAGAAAATATGACACTCGTACTTTATTTTGTTTTCCCTAACTGTATCCCAACATCCTGCCATATACTCCTAACAAGTGATCTGATATCTGGTAGGAAGCCATTGGAGAGACGTTTACATTTCTTTGGAAGTAAATCAGCTACAGCTTCTTTCACCATTTCATCAGCCTTTTCATTACCAGACACTCCTACATGTGCTGGCCCCCAAGAAACTTTTACTTGTATTTTAAAACCAATGGATTAGTAGAGTTAAAAGGCCTTAGACTCTGTAAAACACTTTTTGAGTCACTTAAAATAGTAAAATTTCCTTCATCAATAGTTGCTGTTCTCTCAATAGCAGTTAAAATTCCAAACAATTCCACAGCAAAAATTGATGTCATGCCAGGTAGGTACCTCTACAATAAAAGATCACTACTTCATACTCCAATTCCAATGCCACCACTGGATTTGGAGCTATCATTAAATATAAAAATGAAATTTTTATAATAAAATTAAATTTTATTACTTAACTAACGATTATGCTTGCACGGCATCCTAAATTCAAAATTCATGGCAGTGTGTTGGTTACAAAGCTGGTGGTAACAGGCCAAGCCCACTGCAATGGGAGCAAGGGAGCAACAGAAGCCAGCAGCGTCATTCTATTTATTGCTGCAAAGTCCATGAACAAAAGAAACAGAGGGGAGGAGGGAGGGCTCTGATTCAGTAATTACTTAGTAAGTATATATAAAACTTAATCTTATTATAAAAATTTCATTTTTCTATAAGTAACTTACCAAGTAATTACTTAGCTGAATCACACATTGCAATGGGGTGGTGGGATGAATGGACTGTTCTAATTCAACACATTAGGCGTGGTAAAAAAAAACTCGAACTAGAAAAAAGGTGGCTAGCACTAAAGCAGTGCTTATCCCTCCCTTACCTGGTAAGAGAGCTGCAGCCGATGAATGCTGCCTCTGGTTGGTGCTCATCTTAACCTGCAGTGGCGTGGCGGTGAGACGAGAGTTGCCTCTACATCAGTGGGAGTCTTGCAACGGAGGATATGCCTGATAGAGGTTTGGTATCTCCTCTCTTTTCCTAGTTCGTGTGAATCTGATGGCTTGTTTTTGAGGTGGAAACTTAAATCCCCTAGCATCTGCCCACTTTACAGCTGTGTTTATTGCAGTCTGAACCTTCCTGCAGGGGCTTCTGCAGCAGTAGATAGCAAAATCATCAACAAATGATCTTTGGACCCCAGTTGGTAGGCAGTCCATCAGACTACTGATTGCTACTGTATTAAAAATAAAGTAACAATTACCACGTTACCTTGAGGAACACCTTCTTAATGTATAAAGGAAGAGGACAGTGCTGATCCAATGCAAAATTTTAGGTAGCAATCTGACTGTCGAAACTTTGACAAGAGAGACTGTACTTTTCCGCAAGCTGTGGTACGGTTTTAAGTATTCTTTTTAAATATAAGTAAAGTGGAAATGCATATAGTATTATTTAGAAGAAGGATATTGTGCTTTGTTGTGTTTGTATTTAGTAATGAAAAGCGTTGTTTTGACTGTTTCGTGTATTTAATTGCAAGTACAGGTTGTCCATCACTAATCTGGCATCATTGGGACCTGGAGGGTGCCAGATTAGCCATTTATTAGGCTAGAATACACGAAACCCAGTAGCTATGCACCTCATCTTAGAATTAAAATATCCCATAAATCAGTACAAGTTGGTTAATAAAGAAAAGACAATTATCAAATACAGGTAGTGCTCGAGTTGTGATAATTCGACTTATGATATTTCGAGTTTCTTTATAGGGTTAGCAATTAATACCATACTAAAAATACTTAGGAAATATTTTTAGATTTCGCAAGAGGCGCAGGCAGCGAGAGAGACCAACTTACAATAGACCAACTTCTTTTCCTCCATCTCTTTACTCCATCTGCTAGTTAAAAAAGTAAAAAAAGAATGATAAAAGTATTGTTAGTAACGTTATACTCTTGCGTAAATGCGTACACCCATAAACAACTGAACGGGAAACTGTTGTTTTGCTAATAATCGTATCGGATTACAACTGTTTTGCTTGTATTTCAACCATCGTACGGTCAAACAAAGTAGTTATGTTACAAATGACATTAAGTACTGTACAATAGGACTGATATATTTTTTACACTATACCCTTACTCGCTTTGGAGAAAAGATCGGCAAGGAAATACTGTATACTGCTACAGTAACTTTAAGCTGCAAGTTGTGGCTGAAGCTGAGAAAACAATGCTCAAGCTGCTAATGACTATAAATTATCGTGCATCGGCAACATGGATGAAACTCGACCGTAAATAAAATTGGAGAGAATGTATTTTAATCAAAACTACTGGGCATGAAATACAAATTACTGCTGTTTTCACGCCGATAAAAGATAAATACATAAAGCTCGTATTATGATGAAATCAAGAGAAAATAGCAAACGGAATCTTGATTTTTTTTACACAAAATCATGCCCCCAAAACGGCCAGCCACGATTCCCGTGAACGTCATATCTTAACGAAAAAATAGCTAAATTAATTTCACAAGGAGACGTATTTAAGTTATATTTCGACTTAAAAACACTTTGTATAACGAAAAACATCCTTGTCCCAAATAAATAAAGTATCTATATTCATTTATGCTAGCTAGAAGCAAGAAAAGCGCTCTGAACTGAGTTAAATGCGGCGAAATAAACACCACGATATCGATTCCCAAAACAAAACATTGATCGCAATTTATAATACAAAAACAATATGAGAGTATAAGCAATTGGATACAATGTAGTATAGCATAACTTTTTAAAAGATCCATGAAAAAGATGCACATTCATTATGTTGATGTTTGTATAATACTGTTAATATGTGAATATAGTTCAGTATAATGTAGGCTAGGCTACAGTTTGTTGATGCACCACACTGCGCCACCAAATTGAAGTGGCCGGCGAGCAAGTTAGCACAGCGACCCAGGAAATTTGAAAATTAGTGCAGAAATGTTAGAAATTACTCTAGCCAAAATCTGTGCTGGATTACTGTTGTTCCAGACTACTGATTGCCGGATTAGTGATGGACAACCTGTATACGTGTAATAGTGCTTAACTACCGGCATCGGTTGTTTGTCCGGTAATTAGTCAAACATTTGATGTTGGTCGGCGACAGTTGTGAGAGGCAGTCTCATCACAGCCTTAATGCAGTGTAGACCAAATAGGGACTCAGGAAAAGGGAATACAGCCATAGTTGTCGGTGCCTTCAAATCCACTTAAGTGTTCCTTTTCATCTTATAGTTCATTTAGGGAAATTCCTTTAGGAGATATGCATATCTAAATGTAAGAATTTTTTGAGGTGTGCTTTGGATGAGGGTTACGAAGTAGAGATTGTGCTCATGCCAATCTGATTCAAATTCAAGCTAGGAACATTGAATGCACCAACAGTAAGTCACCTGGGTGTTGTAGTATAAGACTTAGGCTACGATTATGTTAGTACGTTTAAAATCGTTTAGGCTATACAATAACACTTACGATTTGAAATGTTCTACTTATTCTGAATGAGTTGGAATACTGACAGAAAATCCTTACTGGAAATAATACATATTACCTCCAATGCCTCAAGAAGCCAGCTTCTGAATACCATCCCTCCAAGTGGTATCATAAGCTTTCTCCATATCAAAGAAGACTCCAATGACTTGATTTTGGATGGCAAGAGCACTTTGGATCTTCCTAAATACATTAAAAGTAGGTCTATAGTACTTCTATTCCTTCTGAATCCAAACTGCCTACTGGATGCAAGATGTTTCCAAATACGAGACCAATCTGTTATTCACCACTCTTTCAAATAGTCTACATACATAGCTTGTAAGAGATATAGGCCTGTAACTCTGAGTTTGCTCTGGGTTCTTCCCAAGCTTAAAGCTAGGGACTACAACTGACGTCTTCCAAGACTGCAGAGGTATGGAATTTCCAAAAATCATTAAGGGTATCCAAGAGGAAGCCTCTACTGGTCTCCAGAAGATGCTTTAACATTTCACACCTAATATCATCCTCCCCAGCAATGCTGATGACGAGTTGGCTAAAGCATTCAGCATCTCATCCATGGTGAAAGGTATATTGAAAACCTCCATATTATTTGACTGATGTTGAATTTTGGATTTGCTAAAATTCAGGAGTACAGTTCTGTGTTGCACTAGATACTTTGGCAAAGTGCCAAACATCTCTGCCACTTCTTTAGGATCAGATACATATCCATTTGCCACTTTTAGGATAGGCAGTGGGTCTGGAGTGTATTTGCCTTGCAATTGCCTGATCTTATTCCAGATTTGGCTAGATGGAGTTTCTACTGAAACCTCCGAGACACACTTTATCCATGATAGTCTTTTAGCCTCTCATTGTTCTTTTCTACTTTGCACAAGCTTTGGCATATGCTATAATGTTTGCCTCAAAAGGTGATTGTAAATACCTATGGAGGCATGTTCTGGTGACTCCTTGCAACTGCACATTTCTGATTATGCCAAGGAACAGCTGGATGCCATGGCAAACCTGCAGTTCTAAGTTTATATTTGTGTGAACTATCTAGTACCACTTCAGTGAAGTGCTGATAATTCTTGTCAAAGATTTATAACTCATACTGCAGTTGATGCACCTGGTTTCAAGTATACAATCTCCATGTTCAGGCATAGAGCAAGTACAGTACCCCATATTTTTTCCTTTTTACAAATTCATGAGGGGTATCCATACTTGAAACAACTATAACACTGTAGTGGCCTCTTGTTTGAATGGCTTGACTGCTATTCTTCCACTTTCAATATTCACATGGAATAGTACAGCAAGCCAATCACTAGTAAGGATAATTATAGGTGTCTAAGGAACCTTGTGAACCTTACACACTTCCACTGGACACAAGCTTAATATCTCCTCTTCTGTAAAATCACAAAGATCTCTGTTGAAGATTACAACCCTACCATAACTAAAATTTAAATGGGGTTTGACAACAATCACCATTTCACTGCTGTTTGTTTTAAAACTGCAACACATATATGACTGTGTTGCAGACTTTACATGAATGAGGACATTATTTCATAAAAAATGGGGGATATCACCAAATCTAGTTGTTCCAACTTTTTTCTGAAGGAGTTTGTCCATTTTAAAGTAATTACCATTATCATCTCTGGCTGTTGCAATAAGACACACTGGAGGTTTAGATTTTCTAACTGAGAGCATATGTTTGCAAATTATTTGTTTTCTGGGTCCAGTATATAGGTCAGTAAACATCCAAGCCATTAGGAACAATTCAACAATAGCACCACACTTTACTTATAAATTTTTATATTTAAACTTGCCTTGAAAGCTTCCTCAGGACAACTAAATGATATCAAAGCACCCCACTTTTCATTACAGATATCAAGATTGAGTCTTATTTCAACAATTGTCCCACAATATTCAAATGTCTCACACAGCATCTCATAATCAGATTCTAAATGAATTTCCATAACATGGAGACACTTCAGTTTTTCAGTGTTAGCCATATTCTGTGATTTATTATTTCTAGCTTTTTTTATTATTGTTACCTAGTGTCATTAATGACCTCATCTGCATGGAACTTTGTTCCATTATCTTTATCATAGTTCAAATTGGTCTGTCGATTATTTTTTTTTTTAGGTGAATTGCCCTTGATGTTCTTACCAGGTGTTGTCTGTTGTCATCAGTGCCAGAGGTATAGAAGGGTCCAGGGGCACTTGATTCTTTACTACTACTCATTTAAAGAAGGAAGTGATAAAAAAAACCCTGAAAATCTTAAAAAGATACCATCAGCCTTTCATGAGTTTATTATTCTGCCAATGGCACCAATAAGAGATGACTCTCGAATGTCCACTCCCTATCCTACCCCACAGGGGATGGCACCAACACAATTAGGGTGGCTCAAGTGTAAGCCAAAACTGCTTGTTGAGAATGAGTACTGTATTACAAGAATACAATCATCGCCACCCTAATCATATTACTCGGTAAACAGGCAGTATACCAAGAATCTTATCCCCAGAACCAGAACACCCCCAGAATCCAAGGGTCAGCTCTGCTGGCTAGTTACGTCCTTGAGGTATCAATGTGAATAATCCCACTGATATCCTTCAGGTCCAAACATTATTGGGTGGTTGATGGTTCTACCAAATTCCCACTATTACCTTCAGATATAAATCCCAGTGCCAGCTATGATACATTTTCCTATTTATGAAGTCCAATAAATTTTACCAAAAATGGAAATTGCCACAACACTTAATCCAAATTAATAAGTAACAATATATACAGTAGAGGACTTTTAGACTTAAACCTGAGAAAGAATTCCAGGAGTTCAAGAGATCCTCACGACACCAAGGTGGTCCAAAGTCAAGGGGGACGCAAGTCATAACAAACATGCGATAGAGACGGTAACTAACGATATTAATTGTTTATGTCAGTACTTGCTGCTCTTTATACCAGTGTTTTTCATGAAATAATAAGTGGTAATAAGTGGTAATGAAATATTTAACAAGCCATAAGTTTGGTAAGCCTGGTTAAATCTATGATGATTTGCATTTTGCATAACAGATTTACTTCTAGGCCTATTAATTTGTAAAAAGCTTAAGAGGAAATATAATATGCTTTACCCATAGAATCTACTGAAACTGAAACAGCTAAAATAAGTCTAACCTAGTATAACCTACATAAAATGAACCTCGAACATTAACCTTGGCCTACTGCAATCTAGCAAAAATGAAACTCACACCGTATGCATGAGATATGTAATGAAATTAAGTTTTGGGGACAAAATTTCAAGGTGCAAGTATTCATATGTTTTTGCTGAAGTAGTAACGCTCGATCAAAAGGTGCTACCTCAGACCCAACTGAGGGGAGCAAACTTCAGTTGTGGAATCCAAAAAATCTAAAAACCATAACACAGCTGGCATTACGGGTTTTGGATAAGGGATTGTGAACCTGTACTAATGTAGAGATACCAACAATATGGCCTGAGAGGTCATGTTCTCTTTAGATAGAACCACAAGGCTTGCACTGAGCCCAAAATCATCTTGTCTGGATCGCCACCAACAAAGCCTCAGAAAACCAGAACCAAAAAGCTGAAGAATCTCTGTCAAACACTGACTGAGTTCTGACTTTTTTGCCACAAACTAAAGAACAAAAGAAAATGACAGGGATTCTCAACCTCCTGAATGTTGGACAAGATACAAAAGGCTATATAATTTGCATAACAAACATTTGCTTCTAGGCCTATTAAAATGTAAAAAGCTTACTTAGAGGAAATGTATGATCTTAAACCATATAATCTACTGAAACTGAAACAGCTATAATAAGCCTAGCCTATTATAACCTACAGAAAATGAAACTTGGACAATAAACGTGGCCTACTGTAATCTACCAAAAATGAAACTCACACTATACATGAGTGTGACTAGGAAAAATTAGTCTTGCAGGTGCAATCTTTATGTGGGGCCTACCCCTAGGGTTTATACAATACAGCATCAAGTTAGGCTGCAGAGGATGAGAGTCATTGGGAATACGGCACCTGAGTTAGGCTGAAGTTGCTGAAAGCCACATCCCAATCCAAAAGCCAAAGCTCCCAAGGTGAGCAAGACTGTTCAAAGCTCCTCATGAGTATGGTCAACTCTACCAAAGAACAAAGGTCAATGCCCTCCAGTTAAAAGACCTAGCTCAAGGAAAACAACATCTCTCTCTCTCTCTCTCTCTCTCTCTCTCTCTCTCTCTCTCTCTCTCTCTCTCTCTCTCTCTCTCTCTCTCTCTCTCTCTCTCTCTCTCTCTCTCTCTCTCTCTCTCTCTCTCTCTCTCTCTCTCTCTCTCTCTCTCTCTCTCTCTCTCTCTCTCTCTCTCTCTCTCTCTCTCTCTCTTGGTGCCTTGACCAGAAGAGCTAGGAGTTATCATTGTCAATTGATCACTCAAAAGATCAGACTGAATAGACATGAGGGATAGATGTTCAGCACAAGGGATGCTGGAAGGTATCGTCCAAGGCAGCCCAAGGGGTCTGGATGGGAGAACATAACACTGAGAGGTTCATGTTTAGTCATGAGGCAAACAGGCTGAGGACTGGTGTTTTCCCAAAACTCAAAAATCACTTCTACCCTGAAAGGATGTAAGGACCACACTGTCCTTACCACCTCCCCTTAGCAGCTGAGTTTTGAAATGGAATGGAACACAGAATTTAGAAAAAATGCCAAGTGCTGGGACCTATGAGGTCATTCAGCAATGAAAGGGAAATTGAGAGTAAAAAGGTTTTAAAGTGCAATAGGCTGAAAACATTGCACTATGAAACAATTTTTAGGAGAGGGTAGAAAGTAAGATGGAAGAAAGAGAAGATGAACAGGGTAACAGTAAGAGGAATGAAAGGGGTTGCAGTTATGGGCCAAAGGGATGGTGCAAAGAACCTTGAATAATGCCTACAGTGCCCTGATGGCATCACCCCCTACAGGGACTAAGTTTGGTGGGGGGGGGAGCTGGGAAGACTCCTGGCCCTTTCACAGAGAAATCTGAGATCCATGTAATTACACGGAGGTCTGAACCTTCCCAATATAAGACAAAAAAGGCCTGTCCACCTCTGAAGGCTCAGCAGCAGCGCCAAGATCAATCCCATCAGCAGAGCAAGACCACTTTCACACAAAACTTGTTAGGTACAGTCACATTTTAGGACATGTTTGTCCACAGGTTGCATTCTGGCCTGAGGGGAAAGTCAGTGCCCCAGTACCAACAACCTACAGTACTTTGCTCTATCATCGGAAGATGAGATTCCAGTGACACTGAAATGAACATGTGTACAGTAAACGTCCCGTATTTGCAGGGGATGCGTACCGCACCCCCCATGCGAATAGCTAAAATCCATGAATACTTAAAACCCCTCTAAAAACACTTAGAACTGCCTATCTTGACAGTTAAAAAAAAAAAAAAAACTCTAAAAATGCTCATGCCTGAGTATTTTAATAGTTTTATCACGAAAAGTGCATTTAGTCATGAAAATATGAAAATACAGTAATTAGTGAATATTTCTCACTGAAAAATACAGCAAATGGGCGAATTTTCCGCAAATAATGGGTAGATACGTTCCACAGAGAAATCTGCAAATACGTGAATCCGTGAATAGTGAGACAGCAAATACAGGGGTTTACTGTATTCAACCAAAGTTCAACCCCCGATACTGCATGGAAGGAAGCCATGTCAACTGACGTAGCATCTACTTTAACTGAGCCTCTCTAGGGGGAGGTGGTTTATCAGTCTCCAAACTGATAGGTCAATCTGAAGGGAAAACGTTTCAGTATCTTCAGGTATGTAGAAATTCCTCTGGTAAATAAACAGTATAGCTTGCTCAATCTGCTAAACAACAAGGAACATGATTCACAGAGAAAACTGTTAACATGATCCCAGACACCATGAGCAACCTGCAACTTGAACAACAGTCTCACATCCTGAGTGCATCCTAGAGTAGACTCCATAGGAGTAGTTTCTTCCCCATGATCATTATGCTCATGAATGAGCCAAATGATTGCTCACGCACCATTCAAACTGGGGTTGAAAGGACTCCATTGGAGAGGGACACCCCAAAATCACAAGTTGGATCCTCTCCTGAAAAAGGCTACCACACTAGTCTGCCCTAGTGAGCACTCCGAGGATCAAGGACACAACTTCTCAGACCTGGCCAAACTAATCACTGAACCACAGGATAAGGTTGACCAATAAATGAAATGTGCATGCTCCAAACCTTGATCAGCTATCCCAAAGTACTCCCTATGACTACTCAAAGCCAAATTAGAAAAAGCTATGGGTGAATGCTCACACACTATTGTGCATCATGAGTCTTAGCTGAGCCAGGAACACCCTGAGTGTCTGCACAATCACTAGCTAGCAGAACTCCACAATACCCAGCAGCATAATACAGCAGCAACAGGTTGCACATGAACACATCTCCATGTGATATGTGAAGTGCCGACTCTTCTCTGCACACCTTAGCTGAAATATGAACAAGATAAGTGCAAGGGGCAGTCCTCATGTCTCTGAAGGAATAAGGGGATACTGTGTCACGAGCATACTAAGAGAGCCCAGAGGTCAAACCAACCTATGGTAGACATGTCATGTGTAGATGAGCAAAACTGCTGCCAAGCTTCAAAGATGGCAAGTGCTACCTCAAAAGTCTGACACACTCACCCAAAGTCCAATGGGACTTCTTGTGAGAGGGCTTCTGAAAATTACTTCTCCCCTTCTCACAGAGGCAGAGAAAGACTTGGAGAAAAAGGAGGAAGTGCTCAACAACTGGGAGGAGAAAGATAAGCACTTACATTTCTTCAGCTTACTCCATCTACAAGTCTTACTCTCCTCAGCTACATGGCACACACACATCCCCACACAACAATGGTCAAAGAAAAAGAGCTGCTTACAGTTGGTGAGTGGGGCCTCCACACCCATTACCTACCTTGTTACTAAGCTTCAAAGACCATTTACACTTTACAGCAAAGAATACTACAAACATGGCAATGGTTTGTATACGTCTGTATGAACAAAGACTTGTATTCTGGTCATAAAGCTAAGGTTTCATTATGTAACATGTAATTAAAATCATTAAGTATTAGCTGCTTGATCATTTAAAAAGAATTACCTATGCAGTAATGTATCCATGAATAGAAGAGTATTTCTTACCTACTTCAGAAACTAATCTAGTCATATGATGGCTAGGTACTATGTCTGTACATAAATTCTACATTTACTTGAGTTCAGAGTGTGTGTGTGTGTGTGTGTGTGTGTAATAATGTATGTAGAGAAAATACCTTAACTCTACTTACCCTTTGAAATATGTCATGCCAATTGATTGGTTGGTACTTATCATCTTGGCTCCTTCTTCGAGGCATGGTTTACCCCCACAAATTCTGTAAAGAGAAAATGCTACCTTCAATTGACATACGAATGACCGTAAATATTTTAGGTAAATTTCCTGTTTCCACTTACCTCTCCTAAAATGTAAACTATGTGAATGACCGTAAATTTCCTGTTTCCCCTTTCCTGTCCTAAAATGTAAACTTTCATACAATATATTATTTCGATACTTGCCTTCTGTTAAAGGCATGGGCTGGCATTTGAAATAAAAACAAGATTGCTCGGCTGACCCAGAAAGATGCCTAGTTCACGTGTTCTCCACCTGGTGTCTGAATGTTCTCGTCCGAATTCTTGAAAACCCATCAACTGTTCAAGATAACTGATTCTCACACTGAGAGAAAGATGGTGGGTTAGTACCACTCAGCCAAGCAAACTAAAGGCTTCTTGTATGAAACCCAAAATATTCTTATCTGATCTGGGATCCTTCCTGGATAGTATTGCTGCCTAGGTTGGATTCTATTTAAGGCCCTTGCACGGTAGGGAAGAGCAGCCTTATGAAGAGAACTGCCTCAGCAAAAGTCACATGAAGAGAACCCAGTGCCTGGGTCTTAAAGCCCAATAAATGGCAGTTCAATGGAATATAACCTAATGATTTAAAGGTAGGCACCTATGCAAAAAATGTACCTTCATCCTCCCAACAAAAAAGCTTACAAGATTGCCCTTTCTTTCAGTTCAGGAAAACACTACTGTACATCCACTATGACTAGCTGGCTACGGACTTCATAATTTTCAAATAAAATTCCAACATCTTTAAGGTAATGAGTGGCAAACATGGAATTACACCTACACTGCACTGCATTAATAACATCCTGAGATAAATTTTTCAAAAAATTAAATTAAGTAGCAATATCTCTTGCATTATGAATATCTACATTTAACACAGTTAATAGATCAGAATCCAGTCTTTCATGGGCTAATTTGACTTATTTGACTAAGTACCTTATGAAAAAGGATATTTCATTTTTTTACATAGGGGTGACAGGCCTCCAAACCCCACAATACAAACTATTAACATTGCCTTTAATAGGCTTTAATCTATCAACATAAAATCTTAATTGCCCTTAATGGGTACAGAACAACTCCCTCCTCATTCCCCCAACCCCAGAAAGAAGTCAAGTTTAGGATTTTAACAATTCTTGGGAACAAATCTGCCTTCACATCATTCTTGGCCCTGAAAAAAAGGCCTCCTTCACTAAAGCTAATGTTGCAAAAGAACACTTTACCTTACCCTTTTACCAGTCACTACCGAGCCTGTTTAGATCTGACACGGCCGTTAAACTGCTGGATGACCCTTGGAAGCGGGTGATAGACAAATGATCTTGTTTAAATCTGACACGTCCGTTAAACTGCTGGATGACCCTTGGAAGCGGGTGATAGACAAATGATCTTGCTAAGATCTGACACGTCCGTTAAACTGCTGGATGACCCTTGGAAGTGGGTGATAGACAAATGCTCTTGTTCAGATCTGACACGTCCAACACTGGGAACCAACCTCCAGACAGTTCTGCAACTAGCAAGTCAGTTGTAGAAACCTGGGGAAATTACAGACATGTTCTATCGCTTCCTTCTCTATAAAGAAACAACTTCCTTCAGTAACAGTGGAAAGTTCACTTCTCCTGACGGAGATAAGCAGAAAAGGATATCGGAGGTGCCAACATCGGTGGAGGAACCAGAAAAGGGATGACAAAAGCCCTCCCAGAGTGCCTCCATCACTCACGTCTCTCCAAACAGCGCACAAGGCCTGCAGACAGCATACTACAGAAGTATGAGGGCTAAACACTTAATTTTCTCCTTATTAATGTTAGTATCCTTACTCTTGCCAAAACCTGAAGTGGATCCTTAATAGGACTTTGAGGCAGAAGAGGATGCCTGAAAAGAAAAGGAACCTACAGGCCAGAAAAAGAAGGCACAGGTCTCTTCATGGATAAATTTAAGTACTGTCTCTAGGACCTGCGACTTCCTGAACAGAAACATCTTCCCTGGCCACCAAAAGAAAAAAAAAAAAAAGTAGCAGCAGCAGGGTTAAGAAGGCAATCCAGAGGAGAGAGTAAAATTTAGCCACCAGCTTTTGATGATAGTTAAGAGCAAAGATACTCTCTTTTCTTCAGAATGGAGCTAGTATACACATGCGAGCATTCCTCTTGAAGCACATGAAATTGCTTTCAAGACATATTTAAAATGCTAAAGACCCTTCCCATACTTTCAACTTGCTGCCACAAGTCAGAAAGAAGACCCTTGTTGCTGCTGTGTGTCAACATATCCAGGTACTACTACTGCTATTTAGGTAAGAAATTTGACTTGTCCCAGTTTAAAACTATCACCAGATTGTTGCAAAATTCAAAAAGGTAGACTGAAAATGGGACCAGCAGATTAGCTAGGGGGAACAGTTCTTCAAAGATGTTTTATAACTGTCCTTAAGGACTGAGACTATCCAAGGTACTACCTGCTGTCACTCCCACATTGCCTTGCAGCATGACATGCATCCCCAAACTCATGGGGGAGGGAACTGCCATTCAATCATATAAGCACACACACACACAACAAGTAATTGTTTATTTTGACAATATGAGTAAGAGGAGGAGCCTCTGTAATGGATAGGGTGGTAAGAGTTCTTATGAGACCATTTTCATCCTTGTGTTCCTATGGAGGAGGAAGAAGATACACGCTTGAGTTTCTTCACCTTACTTCATCCACACGCTTTATTCTCTTTTGCTACAGCAGACATGCCAAGGCAGGCAGTAGCATGAGAGAAAAACAGCCTGCTCTCAAAACAGGTTATCACCACAGGAAAGACAACCAGTATTGGAGGCTCAACAGCAAAAATTCCTCAGAGGAAGCAGCAAAATACCTTGGGAAGGAAACATCCGCCAAGCACTAAAGCAAAGCATGTACAGCATGTGGGTAGAAGTTAAGTATACTTTAGTTTTACCAGACCACTGAGCTGATTAACAGCTCTCCTAGGGCTGGCCCGAAGGATTAGACTTATTTTACGTGGCTACGAACCAACTGGTTACTTAGCAACGGGACCTACAGCTTATTGTGGAATCCCAACCACATTATAGCGAGAAATAAATTTCTATCACCAGAAATAAATTCCTCTAACTCTTCATCAGCCGGCCGCGGGAATTGAACTCCAGCCCATCGAATGACAGTCTGAAGCTCAACCGAATCGGCCAACAAAGGGCTTGGCATGTGGGTAGGCAGTAAGGAATTACATATCCACATGCAGTCTCAGCTGGCTGTGTGAACATGCACCTAGATAAGTAATAACGGAAAACATAGGCTGATCACTAACACCCATGCCCATACTTGCCTCAGTGCGTTAAAGAGAACAATCATCAAGTAGGGAGGGGGGAGGGAAGCAGTCTAGGATCAAAGAGCCAATAAGATTTGGCAGTAAACAACAAAACTGGTTACACTGACACTAAGGACAATAGTGGCCAGCCATCTACTTGCATCCTAAACTTTTCTTGTTAAAACCCATCTTTAACAAAAACACAAAATCTACGCTGAACAAAAACAAAAACAAAATCCATGCTGAACAAAAATACAAAACCCATGTTGAACAAAAACACAAAACCCATGTTGAACATAAACACAAAATCCGTGTTGAGCAAAAACACAAAATCTATGTTGAATAGAAACAAAATCTATGTTGAACAAAATCACAAAATCCATGATGTACAAAAATGACATTATAATAAAATAAAGTTTTATATATGCTTACCCAGTAATTACATACTGTAGCTATTAGTTTCTTTTAACCGGCAGCTTAAAATTTTGAAACTGCGAGTCACGCTAGTTTATTTTGGCTATGGTGATGTGCCCCGCCCACTTTCGGGTATAAGAGAAGGTACAACATAGTGTGGCAGAATTCACACCCACAAACAACACAACACGCAACACTCACCCTGATCTTCGGTTGCTGGAGATGGATAAGGTCCACGGTCGCCAATCACAGCACACACCTGAAACAAAAACTTAAACCGACCCTCCACCAACAACGAACCAACAAAAAAAGAAGAGACACATGAACCATTAATGTGGTCCCAAAAAAACAGACGAACTCCCCATTCACTTTCAAGGTTGGACCTCAACTGCCCAAGCCTTCCCCAAAACCGAAAAACTCCCGACAGACCAACAGACAGACAGACAGCGCCGTAAAACGAACTCCAACAACCGAACCACTCACAACGACAATTACACTCGCTCTCTCTCTCTCTCTCTCTCACAAAACGTTGGGAAATGCTAAATAAAAACAAATTTCTTCATCCCTCTATATTTCTCCCCCCTTTTTAGCATTTCCCAACCAACACCTTTCACACCTCTTTCAAATCGCCTTACGCAACACCCACGGATGCTCACTAGCAGGTCCTCTAGATCGCGTTCGCGGGCACGCAATCATTCTCTCAGACTCGCTCTCTCTTCCAGCAACATTCAGATTTACATTTTCTCCTCCATTCTCTCTCAGATTCACGCTATCTTCTTCACTATTACCACTCTCAATTTCATCCACAATCTCATCTATACCCTCTAACTCGTTCCCAAATACCTCCCCAATTCTTCAACTAACCCATCCCATTCGCTCATTGACCTTTCCAATTCTTGCAACGATTCATTCATGCTTTCAATCACTCGTATATTACTGCAACGCTCTCTTACTCTTACACTTTCGCCACCTCCAACCATTCACTAACCCCTACACGTTCAGTCAACTCAGTTATATCAAACCGCATATGCTATAATGTTCTATCCATACCATCCCATTCATCCGTATTACACGCTTTATCACTCATTTTCACTTTGGCACTCACACCCCTATCACACAACTTACGACCACTCCGTTCACTTACGTTCTTCCCTTTCTTACGTTTCCTACCATACTCTATCAAAACAAATTGCTGATCCTCATGCAACAACCCTCATGTACATGCATCACACGCACCGCTTGCATCCTGGAGGATCCACCCATTTGAACCCCTTCACACTCAGTTTCCCAATACGCTGTCACAGTCACCCTCTTTCGTCTACATACACTTGATACATGCCCTTCCATTCCACATTTGTCACACTTCGCTCTCGGTTCTGAACACATTCTCGCATAATGCCCATTCTTACCACAGTTGCCACATATTACATTCACTGGGTACCCCTACAACCATTAGCAATATGACCCACCTGTCCGCACCTATAGCATTTAACCCCTATCTTTCGTGACACTCCCTTACCAAATGTCCCGGTTGCCCACACCAAACACGCTCCCAAAGCCCACCTACACTCATTCTTTGTATGTCCTTCCTTTCCACATCTAAAACACTTCGCTCAACTTCCACTCATCGACCTTCCCTTTGTACACTACTATCCCTAACCCGTCCAACCCGTTGTTCCCTTACAAACCCACCATTCATCCTCCCTGGCACCTCCACATTACTTGCTCTTACACTCCTATCTATTACACTATCGGCCATTCTCATTGGGCCCCTCAACACTGCATCCCTAAAGCTTCCGAACTCTGGTACTCTCTCATCTACCCCAGCCCTTACACTTACACTTCTGCTCTCTTTTATAACCCTGTCAAGCTCATAATCTTCTACAATTTCAAAATTTCTCCCCAAGTCAACCTTTCATTCGTCCATCTTTTCTTCTCCTTCCGCCTTCAAGTTCAAATTCTCTAACTCCATCTGGCACTGTCCCTAACAACTTCCGTACTAACTCCTTACATTCATCTATCCCATCATCCCCAAACTTCTTCCTTGCCAACATCTCCAGCCTACAAGCATACAGTGACAAGGTTTCCCAGCTTTCATTCTTGCCTCATCAAATTCATTCTTCCTCTTATACTTAACACTTTCGCTTTCATACGCTCGCTTGCTCAACTAGTCTAGCTTTCACCTTGTCATACTCAACATCTCCCACACTCATAATAACCCTATACATATCAAGCAAAACCCAGTCAAATATTCTCCTAATTCTCGTGCCCACACTCTCTTACTCTCCCCACTTATCCTGACAAAACCTTTCATATTCCCTAAAGAAATCATGCACATCCCTACTTCCATACTCATTATACCTTTCACACCGGGTACCTCCCTCACATACATAGCCTTTCTCACTTCTTTCTCACTTTCACTCTCACTTTCGCTACTTTCACTCTGTCCTTTCATACCCTCTTCCGAATACAAAGAGTCCACTTCCGCACTTACATTCATCTTACTCATTACACTCTTCTTCCCCTCTTTTTATCCACTTTTATCCACTCACCTCCATCCACCTCACTATCACTACTGCCTTCACCCTCTCCCCTTCTTTCCTGCCTTTCCCACTTCCTTACCCTTCTTACCAATTTCCTTTCCCTTTCCCTTCTTCCCTTTTTCCTCCCCTGACTTATCCATACTTTCCCTCCGTCTCCTTCCCTTGCTTTTCATTCCCCTTTTCCTTACCCTGCCTTTCATTCTCTCGTTTCTTACTTCCTATTACCACATCACTTTCATCACTCACGCTTCCATTCACTTCTTCCTCCTTTTTCTTTCTCTCTTGCCCCTTCACACGTTCCAGAGGACCTACCTCCAACAGCCCCTTCTCCAAAAACACCCTTGAACATATCTTTCACCATTTCTTCCACACTTTTCATCATTCCCTCCAACTTTTTATCCACCCTCTCTACCATCCTGTCTTCCATTCTCTCTTCTGACTTTCATCTCTCCTTTCATTTCTTCTTTTGCACTTCTTAGCATTCCCCCCACCTCCTCCAACTGACTCCTCAATCTCTCATTCTCACCCCTCAACCACGTTTTCTCCTCTCTCAACCTTACCAGTTCCTCTTCCATCCTTCTCTTCAGTCACACTACCAGCCACCAATCTCACTTGCAGCTGCAATACCAGCTGCCCCACGTTGGGCGCCAAATATTATGTGGCGGAATTCACACCCACAAACAACACAACACGCAACACTCACCCTGATCTTCGGTTGCTGGAGATGGATAAGGTCCACGGTCGCCAATCACAGCACACACCCACGAAACAAAAACTTAAACCGACCCTCCACCAACAACGAACCAACAAAAAAAAGAAGAGACACATGAACCATTAATGTGGTCCCAAAAAAACAGACGAACTCCCGTTCACTTTCAAGGTTGGACCTCAACTGCCCAAGCCTTCCCAAAACCGAAAAACTCCTGACAGACCAACAGACAGACAGACAGCGCCAGAAACGAACTCCAACAACCGAACCACTCACAACGACAATTACTCTCTCTCTCGCTCTCTCTCTCTCTCTCTCTCTCTCTCTCTCTCACAAAACGTTGGGAAATGCTAAATAAAAACAAATTTCTTCATCCCTCTATAATAGCAAAGAGCTTCAATCTGTTTATGCCCTTATGTCCAAGTGAGGGGAGGAGGGTGGGCTCCGACCATGTAATTACTGGGTACGTATATATAAAACTTTATTTTATTTTATTATAAAAATGTCATTATATATAGCCGATTCCCACATTGAACATGGATTTTTTATCGTCCCAATCATGACATTCAATGCAAATGTTGTCCTTACTACAATCTTGCCCCTACACTCAACGCACTTAGCATGGGAATCATAACAAGACTAAAGTTTAATCCTACATCTCTCAGAGCAAAATATAATGCTTGAAGAGCCAGAATCAGACATGTTGAAAACCCGCTAAAATTGACGTTAACAAAAGCTAACACAATAGCTAAGGCTTGACGGCCGTTACAAACAAAGAGTACTTCACCAAGAAAACTCAAAAACATCCAAAAACAATGAAAAAGACTGTAGGAAAAACCACCGATGTTGATCAGGGGCCGGCAGAAAATGAATTGAAGCTCTCTGCTAAGTTGTTCGTCCCGGTCCCTGATAGTGGGCGGGGCACGTGCCTACACCAAAACAAATGCTAGTGTTACCGTGAGTTTTGAATTTTTAGGCTGCCATAGGTAGAGGGCTCATAGCTATATAATTACTTGGTAAGTTACTTACATAAAAAACACAAACACCATAGCCTACATGCAATTAAAAATGATGAATGAAGTTTCAACTTGATGGTAGTTTCAACTTGATAGTAGTTTCAACTTGATGGTCAGTCTGAGCAGAGTAGGATGTATTAAGTCAACCGCAGCTTAAGAAAAATTGCAGACAATGTCTGCAGTTGGTAAGCAAGAGTTTTTGTTTAACTTATTACAATTGGTTAGTGCAAACAGAACTGTATTATAAAGGTAAAATAGATTATTATAAATGTCCATATTATACAGTTAGGGCCTACTAGACTTCCATTTTTCTTTACATGTCTTGCTAGCCTACACAAGTTTATGCATATGGTTGTAGAGCTTCGCAAAATATTCCATTTAATAATTGATGTAATTTTTATGATTAATCATCAATCTGCTGACCCAAAACCCTGAGAAATTTGAGGATCAACTGTACTTGGATATGTACAGCCTCTGAACACACTTAGGGTATTATTTTAATGTACCTTAGGCTAATCAGTTCTCAATACAGTAGTGGATATTTTGTTTTATTCTTAACCTCCCCTAAAATACTTTATGCAGCCATACTCATAAGTGACACAACCTGATTCTTTTTGTGTCGTCCAAAATCTCTGAATCGGTGTAATGGTCGTCAAGTAGTGTTAAACTTTTTTCAGGCCAATGTCATACATGTCGATAAGTTTGTGAATTCACAGCTAACACTATTTTCCTTATTAGTGTATGAATATGATCGTTTTTATGCACTGGTAAAGAGTGAAACCCCGTATTCACGGGGGATGCGTACCACACCCCCCTGCGAATAGCTAAAATCTGCGAATACTTAAAACCCCTCTAAAAACACTTAGAACTGCCCATTTTCATAGTTTAAACACAAGAAAACCCCTGTAAAAATGCTTATACCTGAGTATTTTAATAGTTTTATCACAAAAAGCGCATTTATTCATGAAAATTATATGAAAATACGGTAATTAGTGAATATTTCTCAGTGAAAAATACCGCGAATGGGCGAATTCTCCGCAAATAATGGCTAGATATGTTCCACAGAGAAACCCGCGAATGTGTGAGTCCGCAAATCATGAGAACACGAATACAGGGTGCAATATATAACAATAAACCTCATAAGCTTAACGGTCATAAAATTTTCAAAAAGGGAGTATGAATTACAAAAAATTTTCTTTGAATTTTGAAATTTTAGGCAATGTTCCAACTGCCTGTATGTTGTGAAATAATTTCTAAGCCTAACAAAAATAATCTAAGGTTTCCTGGATGTAATCTTGCTTTCTAAAAAATGTACTTTTAAGGATTATTTTCTTTGAAGAATAAATGATGATTCTTTACATTATATCGAGAAGATGGCTTTTAATCTAAATATTTATTAACAATGACCCCAAGAATTATGACAACTTTTTTTTTGACTGATGAAGTCCTTCTGTTTGCTTTTGGTGTATAACTGATTCATTATATGCTAACTTGAAGTGCAAGAATATTTAGATAACTCTATATGCTTTCTGGCCAGAAATTTGTTAATAAAAATGTGATGGCTAAGTGTAATGTAATTTTAGCAAGTAAAGAAAACTAACATGCCGAAGCCTTGGAACAAAATATTGGTATCAACAAAACTGTAATTGCATAGAGAATATTTACTAGTAAACCATTATTTTTTAAGTGGTTAAGATATATAACACAAATCATTTAACTTTTAATGAAAATACTAATATTCCAACAACAACAACAACTATAAATATTTTCAAAATTATTTTGTTGTCTCTAAACGTTGCAGACCTATGTTCCAGCTGGTTCATGTTGACACCACTCACATGGCTGTGTTACACATGCCACACCCACCCTCTCACATTGGTGGATTGGTGGATACATTTTAACTATAGTAACACTTTCGTATTTTATTTCTTTATCTCATTTCATTGTCAAGGGGTAAAAATAATCAAACAGGAGCATTTAAAATTTTTTTGGTTGCATTGCAAGCAATATGGCAATGGTAAGAACATTTTCATATTTTTTTATTATTTTATCATTTGAACCAAGATCTGATGACTTTTTTGTTGAATGCATCAGAGCTAAGTAAATAAAAGTTTCAGAAATGTTTCGTCACTGTTTTTCCTAAATTTGGCTACACATCTTACAATTTTGAAATAAGCTATGACAGAGTTCCCGCTTATGAAACATATGAAGGCCTTATTCTCTGAAATAATCATGTTTTCGTATTGAAATATGAGATAAATATGCATCATATTAGTTACCAGTTGGTGAATTTTGAACAAAATCCCATGCAGTCATATAGTATCAATTCTGAGCATGGTTTTACAAAAAGGAGACTAACACCTATAGCAAATTTACTGTACCAAGATATTTGCTATCATTTTGTTCATGTTTTAACCTTCACACCCACAGGGCCAGTATTACACATAGCATTCATGAGAGTGGGCCTGGTATTAAAATCAATATTTATCCATTTACACTACGACTGGGGTTTCAGTAGGCCTAGCTGCTTGAATTTATTAAATATGATTAGGTTACTGAGGGCTATCTGTTTTGCATTCATTTTTGTTCAATCCCCCTTAACCACCATTCCAGAAAACCCAAACTGCCCACTGGAGCCCAGTGCACCTCAGTGTCATCTCAGATAAGAGGGGGTTGTAATAGGTTACTCCTAGAGAAGAATTGACAAAGGAAACTAGCATAGGCTAGAATTCATTAAGAAAAACCATACTTCACTCGTTCCAGAATAAACAGCTTAGTTAACAGTTTCAGGTAATTCAAAAGAGCTCTGCGAGGAAATATCGTTCATTAATCTTTTTTTTTTTATTGAGCATTACTGAGCAATAGACAGAAGGGTATGTAGCCTATATAGCCTAAGCGGTAAAATTTTATAAGTTGCCAATATAAAATAATACCACGTAAGCTATGGGTGTTTACTGGTCACAATTTTGCTGTATTGGTTATGGAGGGGGAGGGGGGCTGATATTGTCTTACCTTAAAGGTCATAATTTGATGAATAGCTCTTTTCAAAAATCTAGGTTACAATTTCACATCGTGTATTGGCAACTTACAAAATAATACAGCCTAATGCAGTACAGGTGAGATCATTTGAGAACTTCACATTTTTATAAATGTTTTTGCATTCATACCACAGCCTAGATAGACCGCTGGTTCTACTAAAGACGTCGTCCCTGGAGCTTTTCAATATTTACCTCATGTCTTCTTAATAACTTAGTCAGGCTAGCCTAAGCCTATACAGCAATTAGTTAAATTGAGCCTATCTTCAATCGCGTCCTGAGGAAAGAACGACCGTATCCATCTTCGCGTTCCCTTGAAGTTTGCGAAACGCCCAATAGGCCTAAGTACCTTTAAAAGTACCTTTAAAAGCAGGTAGCAACACTTGAATGACAGGCGAAGGAAGGGCGTTCCATGGGGCGGAAGTGATCCCTGACACCTAGGGCCACTGTTTGACACAAGCTTGTTGGGGTCGTCTACTCAGTCTCCGGACTTTTCTCGTGTGTAATGACTTTTAGGGGGTTGTCATGCTGTCAGAATACCAGCGCAACGACAAATCTCAAATTATAGCTGACTAGAGGACTGGAGAAACGTGCATATATGGCTTACCTGTTTACTAGGTCAAGAATGTGCCCAAAGACCCTACTTGATGCCCCGCCTAACGGTACATTCGTTTCTACGCGATAGTATTATGAGTCATAATATTAGTTTGATAAATGGTGGTTCTTGCGACAACTTCTTGAAAATTGTCTAATAAGTTGATCTCGGGCCCTCGGAAACTCTAAGTAAATATATTAGCTTAGACTGTGATAAATATGACGCATATGGTAATAACATAAATTCGAAGTACAGAACCATTACATGGCTTAGCACCTGCTCAAATGGGTATTTTTACTCCTTACCTTTTTTTTGAACATCTATGAAGGCTACTTTTCTATTTTGTTACGACTCTATGTCAAAATTATGTACAATTACGGGAGTTACAGACGATATGTAGAGAAGCATTACTAATTTGATGCATTCTGCTTCGTAGAAATAAAGGGGAATTCAATGTTTTGGCAAGTACGTCATAGTTCAACAGAGGTAAATGAAAACTATGAAAACACATCATACTTAACTGTCCATTATCAAGTTTCGCTGTTTTTAAGTTTTGCAGTAAATTATAACAATTCTTATTACTGTTGAACTTTATGATAGCAAAGGATGCACACATGCACACACACACATATATATATACGATGTATGATAAAAGAAATATGGCTTGGTGCCCTAGTTTAAGAATAGGCATAATGTCAGTCTGAAAAAAGTAGAAAATATATATATATATATATATATATATATATATATATATATATATATATATATATATATATATATATATATATATATATATATACTGTTATTTGTTATTTGGTAGGTGTTTTGTGTACTTAGTAATGATTATTATCATTCCCCGTATCTGGTACCGTTATTTATTCATGTGATCAGTTTCTTTGAGATGGACATAATGCTAGAATATGCGATTCGTGAACAATTACCTATACATCTGGAAAGGGTGACCCAAAGAAGCATCTCAAAATTGCAATCCTATTCTGCATCTATACGAATAGATTATCAAATGTACTACAGCGACAAGCTATTTGTGAATGACAACTCTCTCTCAAATGTACTACAGCGGCAAGCTATTTTTTGAATGACACCACTCTCTCTCTCTCTCTCTCTCTCTCTCTCTCTCTCTCTCTCTCTCTCTCTCTCTCTCTCTCTCTCTCTCTCTCTCTCTCTCTCCATAAAAGACATCGGAGACGCAAATGAGAAACTAAATAAAGCTTGTGCCAGTGTTAAGGACTGGGCGTCAGTGAAATAAACAAAAGCAAATGAAGTTGAAACTGAACTTATGATGGCAGGAAAGAAAAATAACAAATAATTTGGTTAAGTATAGTAATCTAGTTCTGACTGCTGATAAAATCTGTGACTTAGATGTACTGCTGGACTGCAGTTTGTCTCTCAGTACTTAAATCAATAACGCTATAAAGGTTTCTGGCCAGCATCTTAATTTATTGCCTTTGTTAAGAAATATCTTGGTGGTGTGTCATAAATAGAGTAGACTGTTGTAACTGTTTGGCAGAATCTACCTAAGAAACAATTCATTAAGCGGCAAAATTTATTAAACAGAACGGCAAGATTAGGATGTTGCACCGCAGGACAGGGTTACCCCTCAGTTATTTGAGTTGCATTGACTCCCTATCAAAGATAAAATAATGATTAAAATATGCTTAATGATTCATCATGATATCAAGTTTGAGTGCTCTAGATATTGGAAAGCCCTGCTGCGCATGATGCAGCCAACGCAACGGGTGGATTCGACTTAAGTCTACCTACAGTGTTTCAAGTTAAGATGAACTTCGAATGTCGATTTCAGAGCCTTTAAATTTGCAGTTCCAAGACTGTGCAATAAGCTCCCACTTGGAAGACCTGAAAATATCCTGTCTTTCAAAAATAAAGTAAAGACTCTTATTCTCTGAATGTTGTGATGAAGTGCACCGCATTAATCTCAGATTGTCTCTTTATTATTATATATGTAACAAATGAAACTACGGCTCTCACAGAGCGCCTCCGGTGGAGTGGGACTAAAAAAAACTGCAAACTGTAACAACTTAACTATCAAGATGACTGGTAAAAAATATTACGTCTAAAGATTACAAAATTCCTACGGTTATGCAACAACATTTTGTGATCGATCTTTAAATTAAGGCACAGATTGTATAATATCAACATTAGTCTTTCCACATGAAGCAGATAAACTGAAAATGAATGCTTCAAAGTTAGTATAATACTATAAAGAAGCAAATATGTGGAGTGTGGGAGGGGCCCGATAATAAGGTGGGACTTAGCCACAGAGGGTGATAGGATGTATACAAGTGAGAAAAAAGAGAAGCAGCAAGAGTATTCCAAGGCTTAGCTGCAGGCAGAAAGAAAGCCATTTGAAATGAAAGCATGCGCAGAGGTAGTGCAAATTAAACATGATCAGAGGAGCATCACTTCATGCTCGGCTTTGGGGAGAAGACTGAGGAAGGTTAAGACTAATCAGTGTTTGAAAGAGGAAATGTAAGAACAAGTACCTGCATATTAGATAAGCGAATGGAAAAGGAAGCAAGCCAAGAGTAAACTTACTATTCTAACACCTGTCTGGTCACTGTTTCCAGAGAGCCCAGTGTCCAAGGGGAAAGTTTGTCATTCATCGCAGGAACAATTATTAGGAACCACCCGCCGAGGAGTCGCCAATACTTTCGTAATGTGGCGTCAGAAATGATGGAACCTGGATAAAGAATCAAATTCTCATTACATAGAACAGCTGTTCATTCTTAATCTATCGCCTTCTGCGTTATACACCTTCACATTGCATGATAAACTATTGATCTGCACCATCTTCTCTGTTCTTACCGACACTGATCTTCACTTTAGGTTTAGAGAACCTGGGAGGCTAAATAAACTTCCATTAATGATTTTTCCTTCTTGAAACCTGTTATTGGGGATCAGTTTTTACTTTAGTTTTGACATTATTTCAGACATCTTGGAAATATTTCATAGTTCCGTTTGTTCAATCTGCATCTTGCAATATCACGGGTATAATTTACTGTAGTTGTACGCTATTCTATTTCTCTCAGTCATCAAAGTTTTATTCTGGCCGTAATCATACCTGTCTAAACTATTACTCTCATATTTCTGGTCATCTGTTGTCCGACCTCTTACAATGACTTAATCACAGGCAAAACATTTGAGAGACAAACCTACTAAGATATATATATATATATATATATATATATATATATATATATATATATATATATATATATATATATATATATATATATATATATATATATATATATATATCAACAACGACCAGCATTAAACATACAAAGGAACACGGACTTCATCCTTCCTTCTTCAAGAAAAGCACAGGACATCCACGAGAATCCACAGGTATACATGCACAAGCGACGGAACACCCTTGAACACGACTGCCGACAACGAATATCGGCCAGAGACGGGAATCACGACCTTGTCCACGCCCTTTGCTGCAAGCCGCAGCGTAGGGCACGTCCGACGAAGCACAAGGAATGCCCTTGCTGCCTCACAGACCACCAGCGAAATAAAGAGACCCACTGACCAATAGGAATTCAGCACCCCCATATATATATATATATATATATATATATATATATATATATATATATATATATATATATATATATATATATATATATATATATATATATATATATATATATATATATATATATATATATATATATATATATATATATATATATATGTGTGTGTGTGTGTTTGTGTATTCCTATTGAAGTTAATGGCATTGTTCGTAGATAATATCTTTTTATCAAGACTGAATCAGTCTATACTTCTTTTCAGGCAAGCTTCTCAGGAATAAGGAAAAATTATTCACTTTCTTTCCATTTACTTATTCAGTTTGATGGGCCGTTTCCTCGCTCATCGGCGACGTCTTCAAGACTAAATTACAAATTAACATACAAGGTTTTTATCACTACAAGCGGACTTTGCAGCTACTTCGAAAATCTTAAACACGACGTCATTAGGGTGCTGAATTTCTATTGGTCGGCGGGCCTCATCGTCTCGCTGGTGACCTGTGCGGCAGCAAGGGCATTCCTTGTGCTCTGCTGGACGCGCCCTATGCTGCGGCTCGCAGCAAAGGACGTGGGCAAGCGCGTGATTCCCGTCTCTGTCCGATAGTCATGATGTGCTTTGCTGTCAGTCGTCGTGTTCAGGGTTGTTCCGTCGTTCGTGCCTCCCTTCAAGTTCTCACGGATGTCCTTTGGTTCCCTAGAAGAAGGGAGGATGAAGTCCGTGTTCCTTTGTATATTTAATGCAGGCCGTTGTTGACTTATACTCACAGCTTCTGCTAGTTACAATCTGTGGAACCGGACTTCTCTATGCATGATCACTGCTTCTAAGTAAATTCTTCCAGTGTCGGTTTACAGTTGTGGTGGTCTATACAGTGTTGAAATTTTGCCCCTTGGTTGCGGTGGGCTTGCAATTGCTTACGTAGAGTGGTAGTGTTGTGGCCTATGTAGCAATTGCTGAGGGCTTGAATGTCCCTTCAGTACACTTAAATTTGAATACTACGTTGGCCAGCTCCCACATCTCTCTACAGCGGGCCATGCTATTTCGCACTACAAGGTTGCTGACTAGGTTCGGGCAGTGGTAGACACATAAGGAAATACTCTCGTTATTAATGTAAAATACGTCGATTTTCAATACCAATCGTATTAAAGAAAAGTATTCCGTTTTGTTTTTTCCTGAATGTACTGTGTACAAGCATGAAACAGTGATACAATTCCCCCTTTGACCAACAGGATACCGCACAGTGGATATTCAGACTGCAAATCAGGCAGCTGCTGGCACAAGTTCCCTCTCCTTAGTTTTAGTAAAAAAAAAAAAATTCTGAACACTTTCCACTCTTCTCCTTCTCGCTTCACGTTGCCCTTCATTTGCCACTGGCCCGACTCTAACTGAGGTAGAGCTGTGGGCACAAACTCACTAAGAGCACCAATTTCTCTTCCATGTAGAATAACGTTAGTACTAGCAGATGAAATATAGCCTAAATGGTAAATCCTCCGCATGACCATTTTGGGTGGCCAGTTGACGACCTTATCATGTAATTATTATTATTATTATTATTATTATTATTATTATTATTATTATTATTATTATTATTATTATCATCCAGTAGATGAACCCTATTTATTTATAAGGAACAAGCCCACAGGGGCCATTGACTTGAAATTCGAGCTTCCAAAGAATATGGTGTTCATTAAAAAGAAGCAACAGAAGGTAATAAGAAATACCAAAAGAAAAGGAAATTAACAAATTAATAAATAAATAGACAAAAATGTTAGTAAGCTGTAAAATACTGAAATACAAAGAGAATTGTATTAGGGTAATAATGCATTGCTTCTTTGCTTGAACTTTTGAAGTTCCAGTTGCACAACATCCTCAGGAAGACTGTTCCATGGTCCAACGGTGCGAGGAATAAAGGACCTCTGGAGCTGAGGAGTTCGACAGGAAGGTATATTTACTACATATTGGTGCTGCTATGCAAGTGAATCTGGTTGCTCTCGGCAGGAAAAGAGGTTAAGGGATCAATTGTGAATGTGAAAGATCTCTGTTAAAACACAACTTAGGAAAAATTGACCAACAAGAGACCATCCGCCGATGGTCCAAGTCATAACTGCTAATATTAGGAAACAGAAACTTACCACCACGAACCACTCTATCTAAAAAGTAAATCTCTGGCAGAAGCAGACATCCACACCGGAAAACAGTATTCTAGTAAAGGAAGGGCAAATGACCTAACTCAGGTTGCTCTGATTTTATCACTGTTATAAATATACGAGGCCTTACAAACAATACCTAACTTTCGTGAGGAATTTGCTGAAACTTTCATTAGGCGTTTCTCAAAAGTAAGATGTGAATCAAAAGTTACACCAAGAATAACTGAAGCTTCAGACTCATTCAACAGAGTCTCATTCAACAGAGTCTCATTCACCTGAAGGAGAGAATAGGTTGGAAAATCTGTACGAGAGATCTGCTAATAAATAGTGTTTTCGTTTTACTGGAGTTCAGCCTCACACCTCACCGACTTCACCATTCACTAATCCTCTCCATGTTAAGACTGAGGCTAAGGACTGCTTCAGTTTTCATAAGTGGAGACTTTATTACACCCACATGTGTTGCATCATTGGTATACTGAACAATCTTGTTTTCAAGGCCAACAACCATATAACTTGTATACACCAAAAATAAGAGTGGACCATGAACACTGGTTATGGATACATCTTAGTTCACTAAAGATCCCACCAACAGCAACTCGCTGCTACCTACCTGTAAGGATATCTTGAAGTAAAACTAAAACATATCCACCCACTCCAATATTCTGAAGTTTATAAATAAGTGCCTTGTGATTTACTAAATCGAAAGCAGCATTAAAATCTATTTGAATTACTCTGCACTCAAAGCCCTTATCAAGATTCTCTTGTAAATGGCATGTCAAATCTTAAAGAGAATCGCAGACATGCAACTGCTTATATGCATATTGACTATCAGCAAACAGTCCTTGAGATTCCACATACTTATATAGTGGCTTAAAAATAAGTTTTTCTGCATCTTTGGAGAGCATAGAGAGAACAGAAATTGGCCGGTTGTCACTGCATTCTGCTGATATGCCACACTTTGAAACAGGCACTGTATTAATAAGCTTGCGCTCATCTGTAAAGATACTACGTCGACCTAAAAATCTATAAAATCTACTGTCTTGTGAGAAACACACTAGAAACCTTTTTAAAAACAAAGGGGAAAAAACCATCAGGATCTTTTCCACCCCAGCTATCAAGATTATCCAGAATTTTCTTAACCTTCTTGGAGCGAAATGCAAATTTTGTATGAAGGGGTTCAGGGTGACAAGTATCAGGGCGGGGACATCCTCAGCTGATTCCTTAGCTTCAAAAAACAGTTCAGCCTTTTCCTTAGGGTCATTAACCAATCTGCCATCATCCGTTAGTAGTGATGAAATAGAAGACAGCAGAACCCAAAGGTAGATGATGCCAATCTGGTCCACCAGAAATGAAGTTGAGTAATTCCTTCAAGTTTTCTCTTTAAGGTATTATTGTAATTTCTCTCAGCTGTATAGTAAATTCTATTCGCAACACTGCGAGACTCAACAAAAATGGTGTAATTTTTATAGGAATAATTTCATCTCCATGTGTTGAATTTGGTCTGTTTGTCATGGTAAGCTCGACTACATGCATCATCAAACCATGGCTGATCATTTGTCCTGAATCTGACATTTCTAGGGACATACTTTACTAAAATAGCCATCAGCATTTCATTTAACTTCTTGGAATATGGATCTAATATAACATTTGAAATATTTATTACGTGCCTGACAGGCTTCAATAAAGCAATCCCAATTGACTCTAGATTTCAGCCAGACCATTTTTCCAGTGGTGGCGTTAGCCATATACTGATTGACGGGTATGTCCATCTGAATGGCGCAATGGTCAGAAGTGCCCATATACAGACAGTACTTGTAGATCTTGGACTTGGCGATATCTGGAACATCTTTGAATATGAGGTCTAATCTATTACCTGAAATATGCCTGGGTTCCTCAATTAGCTGGACAAAATCAGAGGATACACAGAACTCAAGAACAGACCAGCCATGTTGATCTGTGGAATTTGAATTAAGCCACTCGTTGAGCTTTGCATTGCAGTTTCCACAAATAGCGACTGAAGCCTTTGAATCCTGTGACTGAGCCATACCAATCCTCTCCAAGAGACAGCCATATATAGAATCGTCCATATTTGGATCATGGTAAACAGCAAATACGTGAACATTATAGAATTTACTGAAAATCTTAAAGGACTTATGCAATTACACTCCAAGTTTTTCTGACGATAAATAGATCATCTGGACTTAGTGTATACAGCCGTACCTTGCACATGTGGGATGTTACGACGATAAATAAGACGAGGGCTATCAAACCCCGGGATTAAAAACTTAACCTTTGACTTGTTACTACTTGCAAGTGTCCCAGATAAAAAATTAAATCGTAGTTTCAGTTTCTGGAGATCAAGAAAATTTGACCTTAAGCCTCGAATATTTGAGTGAAGCACTCTGCACTTTTTTTTACAGTAATGAGTAGCAGGCCCAGGGTTCAGCTCAATGTCTTCCGAAAGAATTAGATTAACAGCATAAAACCAGTAGCAAAACTAATAAATAATCTTATAACAACAGCAACATAGTAAAAATCAACAGAACAACAAACAATAATAATAAAATTAGCAACAGCAGTATTTACACTATTTACAAAAACTTCATTGAAAGTAGAAATAAATCTGACCATATGTCACTGAAAAAAAAAGTGCCAGAGGCAACTGGTTGACAAGTTGCTTCTGGCAAGGTGGAGCGGCAAACCTTGTAAGGCAAATAAGAAACCTCCCAGGTTTGCCACAACTACTGGGAGAGGGCAATCAGGATGGATTTAAAAATTATAAAAGCCTTGAAGGAAAAGATTAGGTAAAGGAGAAAAGAAGAATGTGCCTCCTGATAATCTACCAAGTAACTTTTGCTTTTTCATCAACCTGCCCTACACACTTTTTGAAATAAAGAAGCAAACCACGATTATCTGTGGCAATAATTGAACTCAGCCATTTAGCGGGATAAGCATTGTGATCTCCCAACGAAAATTAAACAAGCCCTAGAGTCAGCTTCCTGAACTACTACCATTTCAAAAAACAAGCAGACACAGTCATCAAAATCTGGGTTCCAATAGATTGCAAAAACAAAGATTTGTTAGCCTTCGCAGACTTTAACCACTTGTGTTTTATATATCCACACTCACAAAGAGGCCTAGGAGATACAGAAAAACCCTCTCTAATATATAGTCATTCCATGTGCCCCTGGAATGGCATTACTCTCGAGTAAAATGGGTTTCTTATACCCTGTAATCAACACTTCTGAAATATGTCGTCAATCAAGCACAAGAGTTTCAGCACAAAAGAGGATATCAAAATTAACAGCAGCAACATCCAAGTCCTTTTTATTCTTGTTAAATCCTCGGACATTGCTATATAAAATACAACATTTCTGTGATTGATTCCGTGGACCAGGATTAAGTCCAATATTGCCGTGAAAAAGCAACTATATGTAAAACAAGCATAAAAGAATATTTGCAAACTAGCACACCTAGCAATGGCAAATACATATCCAGATTTGCCAGAAACTAAAGGAAGGACAGTAGTGTTAGTTTTGAAAATGGCTTCACTGGGAGAGATAAAGAAGAAGAAAATGATATAGGTAAGGCATCCTCTTGTTAAACCACCAGGTATCCTGGGCCATTCTACTAAGACTGGCCTGCACACCCAAGCAAGGGACCTCCAGTCCAAGACAATGGAAGACTCCAGTACAAAGGCAAGGGCTGAAGAACAGTGGTTTATTTACAGAGCGGCCTTCTTCTAGAAGAGTTGCCTACCAGACTAGTGAGTTTCTTTTACACAACAAGAAAGGACAGATCAAGAAAAGTAAGAAGTGTACTGTGTAGGATCTTCAGTGTTGTCAAGTACGTGTCAACAGTAGAAGATATATAATGAATGTGCCACATTATTCTGAGTTGGTGTAGGCATAGACAAAGTCCGTGATCAAAGAGTGACCCAATAACACACTCTGCACGTCAGCCTTAGAAGGGACCTTAATTTCTCTAGTGGTAATTTCTCAACTGGTTATAAACCTGACTAATTTATTTGATGCAGTTAGGTAAACAGCCGACCGAGACCCTGAAAAGAGGCAAAGAAAAGAACAAACAAGGTGCTTATACTTCACACAGAATTTTACAAATAAAAACAGTTGTTTTTACAATTAGATATGCAGCTGTTCCACATTCCTTATAGGCTGAAGCTTTTCAGATGCTGATGCAGTGTGAAGTTGCAAGAAAGTGCATTATCTCATAATAATAGATCAAATAGTTGTTTGTTACAATTCAAATATTTAACATCCATGCTTTTATAGGGCTGACACTGTTCGGAGTGCTGATATGGTACTAGTACTGGGCCCCAAAAACTTTGTTTCAGAACAGGAATAACATGTATTTGCAGGCATTTCAAATAATGTAACTGTTCCACATCCGTATTAGGCAATTATTTTACGAAATGCTGATAGGGTACTAAATTGCAATAAAAATAAACATTTGTACAAAAAAAGGCATATACATAGATAGATAGATAGATAGATAGGTAGATAGATAGATATAGAATCACTATTTTTTTGTCGTTTTCCATTGGTGTTGGAGCACTTGTCACTGATAATTCCCCGTGGGGTAAGTTATTCAGAGAAATAGCGAATAGGAGGTTAAATGAAATTTGTGGCATAATATTTGTGAATATAAAAATGTCACAGAGTATGTGACAAAAGTTCATAATAGTGTGTTGATAGCTCAAAGGCCACTGTAGTACACCGCTATTTCTAAACCAGACGGAGGTCTGAATCCCACTGGTGACGAATCACTTATTAATGATAATTCCCCTTGGATGCAAGATATTCCCGAGGTATAGTGAATTGGATATCAAATGGGATTTACGAATTAAAAAATGTCATGGGAACCAAGATGATTATATGATTTTTAACAGCTAATTTAATCGAATTATGATTGAAATTGTTTGTAATTTAGCGTGTTTGTGGTATGAATGGATTTGTAAGACTATTTCCTATTCTTTGTTCTAAATATTTTCTTTATATTTAAATGGTTTTCTTTTTCTTATGTAAAGTTTTATGTACAAAAATTATCTCATTTCATTCAGTGTACCTTGAAAATGTTTAAAAATTGCACGAAAGAGCTCTTTACTTACTTTTTCATTTTCTCCTCTTTGTGGTAAACCTACACATTTGATATCACGTGAAAGTTTTGAGATTCTACGATTCTTTTGCTATAAGGCACTTGGCTGGCACTAACATGAGACAGGCACTGCTACAGGTTGAGTAAGTATAGGGGGTTGGGGTGTATTTGTCCCCCGGACTTAGAGAGGTTGAGGGGAGGTGTGTCAGTGACTTCCAGGTGGGCCGACTTTGGTCTGCTGATTGAGACCTAGTCCTAAAGCCCGTCTAGAAAATTTTTGGATAGTTTCTTTCTATTTGAAGTAGGGGTTTCTGTGTGGGAATGTTACGGAGCAGTTGATGGGCATTGTTCTGTAGGAAGGCGAATTTTCAGGTGCTCATATGACTCGGAACATAATTTTTCCCGGTGCTTTTGTATGCATGTATTTGGGGGGAATGATTTCCAATAATTTTTCAGTGTCTTTGTGGTGGATAGGGACCTTCATCACGTTGAACTTGAAGAGGTTCTCACCACATAGAGGGTGGAATTGATGTCTGCCATGTTTGAAAGTGGGTAGTTGTTGGTCTCTGTCTGGAGATTGAGCCATCTGTTTTCTTCACTGGGGCCCAAAGAGCCATCTGTTTTCTTCCCCATGTAGAGCAGGGAGGCCCAAGGTCTGGAAGCGTTTAGGCAAAAATCCATCTATTCCCTTTCCTTGAAGGCCTTCTTCACAGCGAGCAATTTCTCTTGGGGAGGCAGTAGAGCGTTTGGCAGGGATCCTGTGGGTTTGTCTGAGTTCAGGCTAAAAAAAAAAAAAAAAAAAACCAGGAAACTCTTACAGAAGGGTGTGTAGATCCATGGGTATGCTGGAGAAATGGGTAAATTCTTGGGGCCTAGGGCGAGTGAGGCTATTTGGCAGGAGGCCAGGTCTCTGAGACAGTGATGGGTGACATCCACCAGCAGCCTGTAGTTTCTGAGGAAGTCAATGGCGAGTATGGGCATCTGGATGCCTGCACTTATGAAGTCCCATGTTTTTTTTTTTATTAGACAAAGGGTGAGAAGTCAGAGTATGTGTGATGCTGGTCTTGGCCACCCCTAGGTGCAGCTTGATGTCTGGTGGGTGGCTGCAATTTCTTTCAGTGTGGGAGTATGGACTTGAAGACGTCCATGTTCACCATTAATCCCCAGCCATAGGCACCGTCAGCAACATAAAATCTAGTGGAGCAGACATCTGTCATGGTTGCAGCAGTCACTGTTATATTCTTTGGTGGTCACCTTGCTTGTGGTAGGAGTTTAACTGAAACGAAAACAGCTGACAGAAGGATTGAGGGGGAAAAAAGACAAGGAAGAGGGTGTGAGGATCTGTTTTTTTATGGTAAATTATGTGGAAAATTTGAAGGCAAGGGGAAAGGCCCTGTGTGGCATATATGGACCACAAAAAAGTAATCAAAAGGCTTCATGATGGAAGTAAAGTTTGTGTTATGGTAAGTAAACATGATAGTGAATGGTCTGGTGTGAAAACGGGGCTGGGACAAAAGTGTGTTGTCTACGGCTGTTTAAAAATTTTATGGAAGGAGGGATGTAAGTAGTTAGAAAAAGGAGAGTAAGAGTAGGTATTAAGTTATATGGTGAAATGCATTGGTAATGGGTGTGGAATAGCTGATGGTTGCGGATTCCTGATAATGAAGAGAAACTGCAGAGACTTATGGAAAAATCTGAAAGTGTTCACCAGAGAAAGAAGTTGAAAGTAGATGTGAGCAAGAATAAAGTTATGATGAAAATCTTGAAGACTGAGCAATGAGTGTTAAAACAGATTGTGGAAGAATGGCAGTGTTTTATTTGTATTGTTATCTTGGAGTAAACATAACAGAGGAGAGCTGAATGAGGTGGAACAAAGAAGGTAGCAAGGTGGTGGCATAATATTAAGAAATTAGGCTGTCTAGGATGCCAAGGTTAAAATGTATGAAAGGACTACTGAGCCATTTCTCCTTTATGAAAGTGATGTGTGGCTGTTGGTTGTGAATAAAAAAAATTGACTTTGTTGCGATGAACTATTTGCGTTGCATATTTGGCATAATAATAATCTAAAGATGAGAAACTACGAGTCATGTAGAAACGATAGAAAGACAATATAGGTGAGACAATGAATCCAAGTGTTTTGAGGTGGTTTTGTCCTGTGGAAAGAACAGATAATGATAGGATGGTGAAAAGACTGTAAAACCTGGAAGAATCCCTGAAACGTGCTGACAGATGAAGAAGAAGAGATACTGAAAAAGATGGGCCTTCATATCCCAGAGGCGCAAGATTTTGTTCAAGATATAAGTGAATGGTACAGTGTATAAGGTCTGAAACAGCGCTTAGTTAACTTCAAATTCACGAAGGACAGTAACGAAAGTGATACTGGTGTAAACCTATCTTAAGAAGAACTCAAAGCATGCAAAGCTAGACTCTCGTAATGAGGAAAAACAAATGGTGATTAAAATTTTATTGTATTAACCCACACCTTCATTTATTTAAATGACTTTAGTATTCTCACTTTGATGTTTGCGTACGTTAGGCTACGTGTTTTCTCTTCATATGAGACGATAACGATAGATTATCGTAGTTTTGACGTAGTGAAATGCATTTCTGATTGAATATTTGAGTATTTTCCGGGGCCACGAAAGATAAATTTCTCTATTGATTAGAAACAACATACAGTACAATCTTGAGCACTAAAAAATTTGGGTACTGGTGCTATTGTGAATTGATTTCTTGTTGCACGTACGTTTGAATTTCCCGCAGTCTCACTGATCATGCGCAAATCCATTTAAGAAATTCCTTTAATAAGTTGTAGTTATCTCTGCGTTGATTTTTGTTGCATTATTATACATATAAAAAGCAAATGTCTGTAAAACGAATGTAGTTAATATTTTTGGGATGGGATACGAATTTTCTCGAAGATGCATACCTTTCAGTACGAATCTCTTAAAACTTAAAAGTATATTTCAGAAATGTACATAAAATTATATTATGAAAATATAAGTAAAAATAAATTAAAATATCCTAACTTTAGACTGGATTATGATTTTTAATGAAATTCCGATATAAAATAGATGCTCGCTTGAAGGGAGGAGTCCGTGGGGCCACCAATGAAGACCCCGTCGAGCGCAGGGATTCCAGTCTTCAAGAGGGTTTGGTAGTGAGTGGGTCGAACTACCCTGGGATATTATATACTTTATATTTGTGTAAATAGCTCCTATTTTATAAAACAGGTAAGATAGTTTCTTGTTCCTTTTTATGTAGTGGATTCTCAGGACATGTATTTAGATCGCTATCTTTCAGATACACGCAGAATTTCGTCCTTTTTAACAGGTAGGTGTGGCCTCGATAAGAAGTGTCTAGGTCGTCAGCCGGTTTTGCGAGAATGCCGGTGTTTGAGTAGACGTTAGTCACTTTCGTTTTAGTAGGTGATAGAACATCGCGAGCATAATTTCGGCATTTATAAGAAGTATACTGTTCTTTTATCACGTCATGGTGATTTTGGTGGGCGTGGCGCCGTATTAAAAGAAACCATGTGAGCACGTACTCTCCGGCCGCCATTGGTCGTCCGCTCCCGCCATTTCATGTAGCGACCCATATTTGTTGCTCTTCCACTGCGCTAGAAAAATCTGTTAATGTAGAAATCTGGCTAGGTACATTCAAGATCTGTTTTTATAGCAGTTTTACCACGTTTTTAAAGAGGTTTTATGTGCCCGGTCAAGTTATTTTTGTTCTAATGATGAAAAAGATGGGGTAGCCTTCATCAACCGGAGGCAAGCAAGAAGCTCCCAGCCAGTGAGTGATTGGCAGCGCTAGACTTTGGTTGGTGTCAAAGCGTCCAGGTAAAATCATTCTTGCTTCCTTTGCCTGTTTATGGGGGATTTCTCCACGCCAGTGACATAGCCTCCCGTGTTCTCAGCGTAGGTGAAACTACCCTGCCGGATAGTAGGTTATACGAGCGAACCTTCAATGGAGGCCTACAAGAATGTTTAATAAGGCTGACGTTGGTTACGTTACAAAATGAAGGTGAATGACGGTGTTAAGTATTAATTTTAGGTTTTGCTTGTAGGATTTAGTTTGGGAAAGATTGCACCGGAAAGGCTGTAAAATTAAGTTTCCCCACGGTAAGGGTCGTTTTAGGCATATATCTGCTGTTAGGCCAACTACTGTACGATAGAATGCGCGCAATTTTAAAAAAGAGTTTAGATTTGACGTTACGACAACCATTCCTCAGTATAGGCTTAGTGTGGAGTGTATTGAGCAGATGTTTTCACCATCCATCAGCAACCAAGGTAGCTACGTAATTTTACCCCCTTTTATTTCAAGTAATTTCGAAAGTGTAGGGACCCAGTGCTTTGGGGCCCAGTGATGGGGCTGTGACCCTAATTCCACACGGTGGCTTTAAGACCCCAAAGCTTGGGAAAAGACATTGGGTCCATTTCAGGGTTAGGCAGTTGCTTTTTTTGGGCTTAAATTAGGCTATCCTAGCCTAAATTCTTTTATTGGGACAGATTAGGCTAATATTCACAAATTTTTAACAAACCTGTTAGAGAATAACTTACGTACCATAGCAATTAGTTGCCTTGTTTCTTTGTGAACTGTGTAGACAGACCTCGGCCATCACTAATAGCATGGTGTGGCAAAATATTTTCTACGAAGTTTAGCACAGGTTTTCTTCTATTAACCTCTGACATTCAAGTACCATGTTGAGATCCAGATTTTAAGGGCCAGCCTGTTCATGAGTTATTAGCAGTGATTTCAGGTTGTCACCTGCATTTGTGGTGCAAACAAAGGTAAAATAATTTTATAAGTTGCCTGTAAGAACCCAGGCAGCCAGTTTTACATGAAAAACTGTTTTGGGTTTTAATTGTTAAAATGGCTGGGAAATGAAAGGGCACTAAAAGAACCTAAAAATACCAACCTAACATAACACAGCGGTGTTTACTGGTTACAATTTTCCCGTATTACCTATGGAGGGGTTGGGGAGGTAGTGTTGTCTTGCCTTATAAGTCATAATTTGATAAAAAAAAAAAATTTTATCATTTGCGCATAGTGTTTATTGGGTTCAAAATAATGAGAATGAGGAGCTCTTTTCAAAAATGTAGGGTACAGTTTCATATGTATTGGCAACTTATAAAATAATACCCAAACAAAATGTAGGCTATTTACTCATTTAATATCATTAGTGTTGAACATTTTTCTCGGCTTCAGGGCTTGACTGGTTGGGTAGATTCCGTTTAAATTTTCTCAGCAGGTAGTTGGCGGAATGACGGCTTAAGGCTCTACCGCTTGGGTAGATTCCATTGAAATTTTCTCGGCTCCAAGACATTACTTGGTTTGGTATAACAAGTTCCCTAGGCTTAGGTTGGTAAGGATGTGGTGTATTTAGGCAAGGATTTAAGTTGCACATGTAATAGATTGGAGGAGTGATGAGTGAAAACTGAAACCTTAAACTAAACATGCAAGGGGCGGGGATAGTTGGGGATAATAGGTTGGCAGTGTCCAAGATTCTTTTGCTGTAGTTTGAGATTTTACAGTTGTATAGGGAATGTTATGCTCCAAGGGCCCACGAGCTTGCATGAGGTAAAAATGCTGAGGTTGGTTATTTATCAAAGTTGCGTGTTAACTTTGTGGTTGTAAAAAGGAATATAAAGTTCCTGTTCAAATCTTAGTGTCCCGCAGTTCTATGGCTTGATAACCTGCGAGTTGCTCTTCAGTAACTGTAGTGTCTTGCAGTTTTGTGACTTGGTATCACTTCCCATTGAAGGGCTTGCTGTTCATTTTCCATACTTTTCTGTGCTGTTCAGTAATTTTTTTTTCTTTTTTCTCCATTGGATTTTTTTAAGCCATATGTTTGTAGTGGTTGCATTGCCTATGGTTTTATCTCAGCCAGCATAAAATTGTCAAATTTCCAACACACGTCCTACCTAATTGCCCTTAATCTGTGGTGGTGTGTTTTGCAGTGGCCCAGGAGCCCCCACTCCCCATGTGACAGTTTAACCCCCCCAAAAAAAAAAATGGCCTTGCTATATGCAGTCACTTGACTTCCAATTGCATAAAAAAAAAGTAGGAGCAGCAGGTCCATGGCACCCATTTACACCAATTTTGGAAATTTTTATAAAATTTGGGTTACTCCCCAATGAAAGGTAATAACGTAGTTTTATTTCTTGTAGAAGTTTGCTGATGTGAAATTAGGCCGTCATAATCTTTTGATAGTAAATGTTTATGAATTGTGAAGTGTATACATCCCCAGGTGGGTTAGATTAAATACAATACTAGTACGTATTTAATAGTTATGACTTAGGCTTACAAATTGATATTTTTAGTCAAGATTACAATGCATTACTGAAGTGTATAGTTTGTAAGAGTGCAGTTATGGTAAAATACTTATAAGTATAAATTCAAATGCTATCTGTCTTCCAAACACTATAATAGCATGACTGGACTTTCCATGAATCAGACATTGGTATGAAAGTGATGAATGTCTTGCTGCTGGCAGCAGCAGCAGTTACTAAATTGAAAATACATAGCTTGGGTAGTTCAGCATGTATGGATGTACACATTGATCTAAAGCATATTGATAGCTTAGTTCACTTGGTTCTCCTAGAGGTTTAATTGGAACAGGGAAAAGGCAGGTGTATAATCAAATTCCAAATTGAATGCTGTATATTTACTGTACTGTGTATTAATGTAATTATTTCAAGCTCAGTCTTGGTACAGCTTCAATTGTTGCAGCCTGTGGCACCTAGTGAGAACAGTTGCCCAGGCTTTGAATACTAAATTTGCTGTGATACTTGAGTAAAACCTTGGGCCAAGAATCTTATTTTATTTGTGTGTGTGTGTGTGTGGTGCAACATATGAAAATAGCATAGTTCAGTTCGGTTTGTCTTAAATTGGAAATACTTCGTATTTTATACTATATAGGCTATGCTTGTAACAAATGGAAAAATTGGTCATTACATTGCTTGACTGACCCTGCCAAGAGAATGGTCTATTTTCATTGCTTGCCTTTTTCCAATATTTTGCTACAATGGTTTTCATGTTCTTGAAGACCAATAAATTCCTTGATAGGATCCAGCACTTGGTCTTAATTCCTGAATACCTTAATCAAGAAAGACCAGGCAAGAAAATACATGTCCATTCATTAGTTTTTAAAACATTCATTTTCCAGTTACCATATATTCTTGTTAAGGGTCATGTTTAAGCATGGTCAGGTGCCTTTGGACTTGTCACTTTTGCATGCTTTGGAAGTATATGAATTGTTACTATTGAATTTTACTTTTATTTGAATAGTTGGAGCCTGTAGTTCAGCTCTTGTCAGGTCAGTTCTACTGGGTTCCTATACGCTATACCTGCCTAATTATAATTGTATTTACTGTAATCTTAATGACAGCTGTTCATATTTCTAGGGGTGTACCTCAAGGTGGTGGCTGGTACCATTGATGGTTTCAGTGCATGGCAAGTGATTGCATTAGTATTCCATAAACTCCAGCTAGAAAAATTTCTGCCTTTTGCTTTTAATTCTTACTAAATTCATTAGGTTCTGTTTAAGTTTTATTTATTTTTTTTTTTTTTTCTCTCCATGGGACAATTTACTTTTTCTGGCCAGGGTAGAAAACAGGCTTCTTGTCAAAGGTTAGAGTGTACAGTATAATCCAGGGGTGTTCACAGATAGTGCTTGACATCTAGTGGAATTTTTAAATGACAGCTAATTGGTTCAAACTCTGGAGCTCTCCCATAGAACATAGGTTGTGTTAACAATGACCATTTCTGAAAAATTTATAAATTTAAACATTTACAATTAGGAGTAGGCATTTGTTAGTGTTACTGGTCTTGCTGAGAGGTCCAAGTATGAGGTAAGGTGCATAACTGAAATTTCTTGGGAAAAATTTGTTGGATAAAAAGAATTGTACAGAACATATGACCACTTTTACAAAGTAACATTTTCAAGGCAGCATACATGTGTGTAGTACATTTTCGTATTGCTGCCTAATGCACCAAATAGAAAATATTTGTGTAAAATTGGAACTGCTGCTGAAAGGTGTCAGAAAATATGCAGTTTAACTGCCTAGTTTAGCCTGGAAGAATTGCCTTTACCTGGCCAGATGACTGGACGTTCTTGATGAAAAGCAATTCAGTTCTATGCTTTTATAGTATAATGGTCAGTGAAGCTACTAGAGGACAATACAGCAGTTTCAACTGTTTTCTGTGGTATACATCATCTTGATTCCCAGTGGTCAGCATGATGCATAGATTTTTTTTTTTTTTTTTTTTTCTTCCCTTCATCGTCTGGTGGTAGTAGGAATAAGCAAACATGATTGGTTATTGCTAAAAACTTGTTTGCAGTTTTAAGTTGTGTTCATTACTTAGGCTTCCGGTGTATGAGTCTGTGGCTTGAGTAATTTGTATTCCAAGAATTGAAAGTTTTTGATGCTTTCATTCTCTACTACTGATTTCATCTAAATATTTTGCAACTATTTTTGTGCATGTGTATCCCATATTTTAAGGTAAAATGGGCTGCCTGATAAGTGTGAACCAATTCAACCAACATGTTTGCTTACATTGCAGTCATTGGTCAGTGCTTGGCCTATGGCGGCCTAAATTTTATTACATAATATTCCTACATGTCATTCATTTTACTTAAATCAGGTTTTCTTACCTATTTTTTCTTATCCTGATTACCTCTAGTGTGTTTTTTTTTTTTTTTTTTTTTCTCTCCATAAATTTACAAAAGTTTTAAATTTTACTTTTCCCCCCGTAAAGGCTTCCTATTCATCAATGAAACAAACTTTTATGTGTGAAAGTTTGGTTATTTTGAAAAATGAACCTAATGAGCCAGTATTTCTCAAAAATAGTTGTTACTAAGCAAACAAATTAAATTACTTAAAAATGCAAATGGAAATCTTAGAAATAGATCAACAGTGTTATGCACCTGTCTCACCTGTTAGATACAAACAGCAGTGAATTGGGGATTAGAGGAGAATAGGGTTAAAAATGGTTTAGTGAGACCATTGTTTGGGTATAATTCCAAGACCGCTAGAGACCTCAAGAGGAAGTGTAGGTGGAATGATCTGGAAATGAACATTGTAAAATTGATCTGTGGAATGATCTGGAAATGAACATTGTAAAATTGATCTGCATATTTTTTGTAAATTTCGTTGGGCTGCTGCTTGAAAATTTGCCTTTGTTAGCCATTTAGGATTGTGGTCATCACAATTTTTCCATGCTCTGATATTCATTGGATCTTGGGCAATATTGATGGAAATTTAGTTGATAACCCTATAGATTGAAGTTTCATTTGTATTACTTGTACTACTAAAGAAATTGGGGTTTATATGTTTTCCCCCCTCTCCTTCCCCTTAAGTCTCTAGTTAGATTCTGGCCCCATGAGTCTTATGAAAATGGCTTTGACGTTTATAAAAATTTAGGGATGTGTAAGAATATATACTTTTGCCTGAAGGTTTGTAACTTTAGTGATTCTGCTAAAGGGTGGCTAAAGAATGTACAGTTCATGCTAGGGATGTGCATTAAAATGCAGGGATTCGTTGACCAAAAATTGGTTGTAATGTTATATCTTAAAAGTATAGTTACTTAGAAGTAAAAAAAAATAGGCATTAGTGCCACCAGTGCTCCTCCCATGATGCACCCACTTTTTATTCTTTTTGCTTTATCTACATTCTTGCATGTCTTTTCTGTCCAGCTTCTGTGTTAGTGAATGGCTGAAAGTGCCTCAGTGCTTGTCTATATGACCAGATTTTCCTTAATGAAATTAAGGTTAAGGTCAAATCAAGTATTGCTGAGATGCAACATTTGCTGCAGCAGCAGCTTTTTTTTTTTTAATACTAAACTTGTTGGGAGTTTTTTTTTTTATAGCAATTACCAACAGACACAGTGTGGCGTTGCCCAATAAAATTGTACCAATCATTTGCTAAGTTAGTGACAGAACATTTACTGTTAGTGATATGTGACTTGTCGAATGGAAAGGTATGCCAATTTGTCACCAGGGGAAAGAAAGGAATATCTAAATGGGTTCCTTGGGACTAAAGGGGTGGCACAAGAGTAACTGATCAGTTCTGATATTAATTGCCCTGTAACCATTGTGGGAGGAATTTTGGATTTTTTTTACAGCCTAGTGATTGACATTTTAGCTGCTGATAGTATTTATGGGTTAACGTGTAACTTAAGGGTAAAACCTTTTGAAGTTTCATAAATGGCAAACCTTGGTACTCGGTTCTGTTAGATATAGGCTAGACCTAGCCAACATGAAACCAGATTGCTACAGTATTCAATATTCCATTTGTATACTGGGGAGTGGGGTGAGTGTAACACCAAGTACTGTTGAGCTGTTCATTTGTTAGGTTTTGAGAAAACCCTAGGTTGTGAATGAATTGTTGGCTTAAAAATGAAGTTGCATTTCAAAATGTGAGAAAATAGGTTAGGATAAGGGTAATTTACTTTTCAAAACGCAGTTGCAACCCACATATAGCATTGAGCCCAAGCATGCAGTTCAGCAAACTTCAGCTCATTGTAGTTGAGAAACTGGGAATTGTAGTGTCCACAACTAACCAGCCACCCACACACACACTCGCCCACTATTTTTTGGTTGGGGGTGATAGAATGTTAACTTTAAATGAATTTGTGCAACAGAGATGGTTGGTAAGTGGAAGTTGAACAGTTCATGGGACACATTACTTGATGCAGATCTTATTGGCCTCAGGGCATATGAGAGTGCGTATCAGGTATGATTGGGAATGCCCTAGCCAGACTGAAATTTCTATGCCTATACCAGCAAGAACCCTCCATCCCCCTCTTGATTTTTTTACCAGGCTCCTTTGGTTTCCTTTTTGGTAAGTGCTCTGAAAATTGGATTAAGTATCTCCACACAAGTACACTGTCGTTTAACTGGAATTTTGTCTTTTCCACCTACCCATATCTCCCATGGGTAGGTTGCCATCAGTACACCTTCACGTGGTGGCACTGGAGTCATTACTAAAGGTTGTGCGTAGCATCCCTTAAGCCCACAGCCTTCTGCTTGTGCCTCTGGCCCCACTTCCTATCTAGCTTGCTGGATAAACACTCCAGCTTCCTCTTTTCGTTGTCTTAAATGCTGAATGCATGTAAGTGCTTGGCTTTATAGCCTAGGTAGTGTCCTGTCATTGCAGCTTAATGCAATTCTTGCACCCCCTCCATCTTTGAACTATAAATTTGTAAGACTACCAGTTGGAAGCGTGCAGCCCCTGTACTACTACTACAAATACTGATCTCCTTGTCTCAATTTAAAGGTGAAATACATGACCACATTAATACAATTACATCCGATGTATTCATAATCAGTGCTTTCCATCCTTTCACATGATCATTGTCAGGTTGCTCCCTACAACTCTGCTATTCTCCCCTTCAACCATGTCAAATTAATGCAGCTTTATCTTCAAAATTAAACTGTAAGCAACATTGAATAATCAGGAGCAGACATATGGAACAACTCGAGTGGAAATTGATAGATACTGTTCAGTAATAAAGGGAATTTAACAGAGTATATGATCAAATTGAGAAGCCATGGGAATTTTGCTTATTATTATTTTAAGGCAAGGACTGTTCAAACCCAAGGCTATCAGTGTTGGCAGCCAAATTTGTCACCTAAAATAACTCCGCAGCCACAACTGGTGATAGCACAGTTAAACCTATGCAGAGTAGGGATGCCAGTAAAAGGCTATAGATGTTTATAGTTATCAAGGAGACAAGTTTTTCCGGAACAAAAAGGCATTTCTCGTAATTGGGAAAAATTTTTAATGGTAGAAAATTTACATACAAATTTTATTGTATGTGACTGTTAGGTTGCCTCAGACGTCTAAGAAACCAGTTTTATCAGGGTTGGATGTGTTGATTCTGAATTAAGAATTTCAGAAGACACACTAATGTTACGAAAGGGTTTCCTTTAGTATTTTAAAAAGGTATTATTGCTAAAACTTCCTTATTTATAGTTTGCTAGACAGCAACATCATTATTTGTTTCATTGCCTATTGAGCATTTTTTTTTTTATTAGGCGTGTATATTTGTGTTATCGATTTTCTCAGGTTTTAGGGAGAGATTTTAGCAAATTACTAGGCATCACTTATTTGGAAAATGTTTATTACTAGGCAGCACCTATTTGGAAAATTTTTTACTATTTGTAATTCAGGTCTAGGTACATAAGCACTATAGGTATTTTGAAATAAGAATTTTCTTAAGGATTGTGTGGCAGACTTGGTGGATAGTATATTAGCATTGTAAACTGCATGTAGGTGTGATTAGAACTCAGGCCATTGAGGAAAATGAATAGCACAATCTACTAAGTCCATTACAGTTCACTTTGTTGGTTAATGTTTTAATGACTGATTATAAATGATTTCCCACAGTCTGGAACAAATGGAATGTAAGTGTGGTCACAGTAAAAACGATGCCTGTCTTGTTCCAAAAGAATGTTTCTATGCCATGATTTCCTAATTACATGGTGCACACACAATTTTTCCAAGATGAGCCAGGTTCTCTCTCTCTCTCTCTCTCTCTCTCTCTCTCTCTCTCTCTCTCTCTCTCTCTCTCTCTCTCTCTCTCTCAAGGTTTTTTTCAAGATCAGGTACTCTCTCTCTCTCTCTCTCTCTCTCTCTCTCTCTCTCTCTCTCTCTCTCTCTCTCTCTCTTTCAAGTTTTTTTTTTCCAAGATGGGCCAGGTACACTCTCTCTCTCTCTCTCTCTCTCTCTCTCTCTCTCTCTCTCTCTCTCTCTCTCTCTCTCTCTCTCTCTCTCTCTCTCTCTCTCTCTCTCTCTCTCTTTGAACATTTGGTTTTGTGCTAAGTTATGATGCTTGCTTCCATGTATGATGATGGTATTTAATTTAGGTAGGGAGAAATTCATCATTGGATGAAGAGCTGTAACTGGATTTACAGATGTGAAGAGTGAATGCATTCAAGATACTAGTAAGTGTCGTCTCCACTCTAGGGTAGTTAAGAGAAATTTGGTCTGAGGTTTGTGATATTGATCAGATGATCATAGCTGCTCTAGTCAAGAGAAATTTGCTCTGAGGTTTGTGATATTGATCAGATGATCATAGCTGCTCTAGTCATTCAGTTTTCAGTCGTAATATTTCCAGGATATCTGCTGATTTTAGTCACAACTGTGTTGAATTTAAGTAAAGCAGTGAGTATTCGTTTTTGTTTATGAACCTGTATGCAAGTTACATGAAAAAAAATTTCTTTTCTTGAACAGAATGGCAGACAAGGAGGAACAAGTACAGCGGGCAAAACTCGCAGAACAAGCCGAAAGGTATGATGATATGGCTGCAGCCATGAAACAGGTTACAGAAACTGGTAAGTAATCTCATTAAATTTTTAGTAAATGTAATAGATGCTTAGTAGAAAGATTTGGCTTTACACTATTTCAGTTTTGATCCATACTCTTCAGTTGAATGCTTCAGTTTTCTCTTGTCATTTTGCAAAATATTTGCCAACATACTCCGCCAGTACTTTAGTAGCATCGTTTTGTCAGTTCCCTGTAGGTGTTAGCATTTGTAATGTTACCTGAAATATTTGAAATAAGTTAGCTGAAAAACAGTGCTTCATTGGTAAATGGTGACGTGTCATCTTGAATATGATAGTGGAGAAAAATTATATTGTAGCTGTCAATGTAGTTGATAATGAATTCCTTTCAGTAAAATTATTCCAATAGATGGGTTACTTAGTATTGATCCAGGAAAATTTTGGTGTGTGTGTGTGATCTAGTATACAGCACAACTAAGCATTTGTTTTGCAAAGGACAGAAGTCCAGAACAGTAATTATATTTGATGCATTAGGAGAGAAGGAAGGGGTAGGGTGCAGTTACTTTGGATCTAAATGGTCTTTCAAATTCCAGGGGTCGAATTATCAAACGAAGAACGAAACCTTCTGTCAGTCGCCTACAAAAATGTTGTAGGTGCCCGAAGAAGTTCGTGGCGAGTCATATCATCAATAGAACAGAAAACAGAAGGGTCAGAGAGGAAGCAACAAATGGCAAAAGAATACAGAGAAAAGGTATTAGTATAACATAGTTTTAAGCCCTAACTGAATAATTTTGTCTATCAGTACTTTTAAATTTTCTTCCCTCCAAAACTTAATAATACTCTCTCTCATTCCAGGTCGAAACAGAGTTAAGAGAAATTTGCCAGGATGTTTTGGTAAGTACACATGCATGTTTGTAAAATGTCAAGTGCGAAAGTAATAGGATTGGATGCTTGAATGAAGTGCCATTATAGTTTTAAAAGTTTCAAAATTGCTGCTTGAGTAATATGAATATGCAAGTTATAGGACAAGTGTGGGTGTGAATGTAATGGAGTTTAGTCATTTTGGCAAAGTAGTGAGATTTAGAGCAGCAGTGATGTATGGTGTTTTGTCAAGTTTAATTGTAAATAGGTGATTTTTATTTACAGGTAGCCCTTTGTGTAATTAAAATTACCCTATGTTTTAATGTGGGTTGCAGCTGTAGGTAAATGATGGATGTTCAAAATCGAATTCCATAACTAGGCATTCTAAAGTGTCAGGAATAAAATTTGATATTTTTTAAGACTCATTTTCTTGAATCCATAATTAGATTCACAAAAGCAGCATTAAGTTGAACAAGACTTATTCTCTTGAGTCTGTAATTTAATTTGACAAAAGCAGCATTAAGTTGAATTTGAGGGTTAAATCGCTGTGAATGTGCTAAAGCTAAAGGTTTAGAAAACTGTAAGGTCGAAGAAACTTTTGTCGATATGGCTGGATTGTTTCATTTCTCAGGAATTGTCATACTTGGCAGTCAAACTGTTGCTCTGTAGTTATTCCCCTTTATTAAGAATAACTGCAGCGTAGTTGTGTTATTCATTTCAGGGTCTACTTGACAAGTTCCTCATCCCCAAGGCCTCTAACCCTGAATCTAAGGTATTTTACTTGAAGATGAAGGGTGATTATTATAGGTACCTGGCTGAAGTAGCTACAGGAGATGCACGAGCGGGTGAGTTCATTCACTCTTACTTTTGTGGGTTTTCATGCACACTTTTTTATCCACATGATATATTAGTGAGAATGTCTGAATGTCCCTTTGAACTGTTCTCACAGTAAGGTAAAAAAAAATTGTATGGTTGGTGACTATGGAATTGGCGAAGTGTTTAAATGAATTTGGTTGACCATCAAGGAGTGAGTTTTAAATGTAGTGACGTCAGTGTGGAGACCTTAACTAGGCTGTAGAAGTAACCATGAATATTGTATAGGGTATCTCAGGTAGATTGCCCTACCACAAACATTAATTCGGCTTGGGTGGGAACACTAAGGTTGTTTGAAGACTTAAAATGGACAGTTATCTAGTGAAGTATTACGCATTAAGTCCATATTAGTTGTTTGATTATTAAAAGAAATCCATAAAAGGTTAGGTGATATTAAATAGTGAAAGGGAAGCATGGTGTGTTCCTGCAGCTGTTGTATCTGTAAGGTAGACTACACAGTACTTTAATTGCTCTTATTTTCCCCTCTCAACTTATGCATGCAGGTGTTGTTGATGACTCCCAGAAGTCATATCAAGAAGCATTCGATATTGCCAAGGCTGAAATGCAGCCTACTCATCCAATTCGATTGGGTCTGGCGCTAAACTTCTCCGTATTCTTCTATGAGATCCTCAATTCACCTGACAAGGCCTGCCAATTAGCTAAACAGGTATCATATCACTTACGTTCTTATTTTCAGGGTGGTGACGGCAGGAGAGCAATCATTTTACAGTATATTTAAAATTATTCAAATCTCTGTATATTAACGTGTCACTCATTTAAGTCGTGGTGGACGACTCTCAGAAGTCGTACCAAGAAGCCTTCGACATCGCAAAGTCCAAGATGCAGCCAACACATCCCATAAGGTTGGGTTTGGCTTTGAACTTCTCAGTGTTCTACTACGAGATTCTCAACTCCCCAGACAGAGCGTGTCACTTAGCCAAGCAGGTAACTGGCGGCTAACGGTTGAAATGAAGCTTAACAAGTTTGTCCATGCAGTGGCAATCCCTCATCTATTAACCACACCCGTTCCATTTCCATATACTTATCCTCGCAACCACCGCGGTGTTTATTGCGTGTTTTGACGTCTTTTGCCTTGTAACATTTTGATAGACTAGTTAAGTTACGTGGTTGAAGTTATAGTAAACTAACTTAGTATTAGCCATTGCCAGTATTTTAGATTCATATTCACGTGAATTTGTAACGGCTAATCCCTTTAAGGTTACAAAACCTATTCCACATTGCGTAATCATTTAAACCTAATATAGCATCTGGATTTCAAGACTGCCAAAATTTATAAGTGGCGAGTTCATGCTTGTACAGTGTGTGTACCATTTGGTTTCTGCTGGCTTAGAGACAATCTGTAAATGGGAGCAGGCCAGGACAATTGCTCTCCTTGTTCTTACCTGAATGAAAGTTTTGAGCATGTTTAAGTTTAGTTGAAAATATGTTGTATAAAGTATATGAGCAAGAAAACAGTTTTCGTTTAAAAAAAATTCTTGTCTCTTTTCAGGCGTTTGATGACGCAATAGCGGAATTAGATACGTTGAATGAAGACTCCTACAAGGACTCTACGCTCATAATGCAGCTATTGCGAGACAACCTAACGCTGTGGACGAGTGATACACAGGGCGAAGGGGATGAGGCTAATGATGGCGGCGATCAAAACTGATGAACGCAACCCCTAATAGCAGGCTCTACTCGACCCTCTTCACTCGTACCTACAAGTGCTGATGCTGCCGCCTAAGGGTCGATCATTCCTCACAGCTCCTCCCTCTAGACACCACCTATGTCGCTGAACATTGTAGTCGGAGTACTGCCCTACGGCGGTTGGGCGGCACGCTCCTCTGACGCTACGCTCACCAGCTCTCGATACTCACCCATAGAAGGGCCTCGTCGATCAACCATCACCATCCCTTTCGACGGCCACAGCCTTCTTTTCCTCTCGGCCTTTGCTGGCTGTACTAACAGACCCCCCTTAATTGAAAATGCCTGAGGGGTCTTATTTTGTCTTCATAGTTTGATTAAAAATAAAAAAAAGAAAAATTCTCCCAGTGCGTTTGTGACTCACCGTGGAGGAGCACGTTCCCCCAGCTGTTGTAATAACAATCGTGTGCAGAGACTACAGTTTAAAGCGTGATGTGCGTGTCACAGCTCTTCACTTTTTGCCATCTTAGATAGAGAAAGAAAGCAATTGCGAGAGAGAGACTGTGAAGTGATTGAAAGACAGTGGGACCTATTTTCTTGTTTAGAGCTCTCTGGGCCAACGTGGAGAGACAATTAAATCATTTTTGATAGTGTGAAAACAACGCTTGGGTCGGCTGGCCGCTGCTCTTCCCGGGGCCGGTCAGCCAGACTGCATTACTTACATTGCTAAATATGAACCACTTAGCATTTTGTACTTCCCAATGGGGTCGGGCTCCCTCGGTCCCACCTCTTTGTATGTAACATTGCGTAACGACAGTCAGAGGACAAACCAACAAGTATGAGACTGTTCTGTATTCATTCGTCAGTGCATTCATGTGGTTGTAGCAAAAGGTAAATTGTAATAAGTGTAATTGTTATAGAATACCTGGCTTCTTGAGGGTCTAAATTACGTACACTAAAGTCATTATTGAGCTTTAAAGATGGCCAGGGAGAAATTCACTCAAATGTTACAGCCCATGAGCACTGTACATTTAAGATTAATACTGTATTATTGGTTTCTTAGATGTGACCCCTTTCGAAATTGAGCTGATTTCTGTTTTGTCGTGGCCAGTTGGTGTCTACAAGATCAATAAATAAACTTAAATGCGGTAGAAGCAGTAATTGACTTTGTTGGATGTAATAAGCATGGAGTATGTGAATGGAAGTTGATTATAATTTTATTTTATTAATTTTTTATGTACTGAAAATTATTTGCGTCGCTCTTGAGGATGTTCGGCGTCAAGGGGAGCTTATAAGTAATAGGCTCGGGAAGCAATTTCACGTCACCATCAGAAGGGCAGAATTTTATTGGGTTATTACCATCCTAAAGTACTGTATTGATCTGGATAGTTGTGAAGCCACTTAAGCACGGGAGCAAAATGTACATGTCACTCATCATATCCAATCAGATTCATTTTGATCATTTCGCTTAACTGTATAATCATCAGTGTAAATATTCCCTTTCAAGCTCTCCTGACGCCGGGAGTTCTCAATGTGCTTTTTTTTTGGTTTTTGTTTAATGAAGAACATGTGAACTGAGGAGCTTTGTTTTTCTCTGGGTTTGTACTTATTCACGATGATTGTAATAGGCCAAGCACACTCGGGGGCATTCCAAGAGGAACAGGGGGCAAGCAAGTCAATCTGCCCTTCACTTCCTCCATTATTCCTTGGGCTCGTGAAAAATCTGCCCACCCCCACGTTATATTTAACATGAACGTCAAAGAAATTTATTAGAACGTTTTATTTTTAATCTGCATTGTCAAGATCCTCCCCGTAATTACGTATTGGTAATAATTAAAAGATATATAAATATATATTATATTAGCAAGTGGCCGGCGCATCAGATCGACTGCCAAATGAGATGTTTAAGAAAGCATTAAAATGTTTTGGTGGTAGTTTAGGTCTTTCCAAATTTAACTTTGAAAAATTCTTGCCCCGTTGTCAAAATTGCTTTCCTAAATCAACGTAATAAACGTTTCATATATATACTGTGTTTTACTTGTTTCCTGGGAGTAAAGTGTTACTTTCATCTCTCCATTAGTTTAAACATTTATTCACAAATGTTGTTTATTATCCAGTTCACTATACCTCATGGACTCTGCTTTCGTATTGGAATATACTGAAATGTACAACAACCTACCATCGTGTAGGCTGATTAGTGATTACTTAACCTTGAGCTATATGGTGATTTTGATTAACTGGAAAATCTGAGTATAAAGTATATGTTACAGATGTAACCAATAACTAATCGCACTATATTGCAGCAAAAAGGGATAGCAAATACCCCGAAACGCAATACAGAGTCGAGAGATTAGTACAAGATATTACAACTTATCAAAAAAACGGCACAGGCTTGTATACCTGCCTTTGGACCAATTTAAAACCAATAAATGTAACCTTGTAAATTATTTCAAGGTGATAAAAGTTTTGAGAATGTAAACAGCCACCAAGTTTTAACTTGTGGTAAGGGGCTCTTGAATGCCATCGGCTTTGGAACGGATGTGCATTCAACGAGAGAGCAACGAAATTTCGTTGTTCATGACAATGTTAAATGAACAGGATTTACTGGCGTGAGTTATATGTACAGTATGCTAAAGCACGAATCATCGCCAATCTTGCCAGGACCCAGTAAGACAGGTCGGCGACAATGACGTCACAGGCTCTACCCACTCACTGCTTGGGTACCGGCTTGTGTGAGTTCAAGTTTGCATTAATTTTAATGGTAGTCTACCAATAATAATATTTATCAGTGTCAGTTTTGTTAAAAAATACCTCGCAAGTTAATTTATCTCGATAGAGTTCTCATTGTTTTAAACCACATCTTGGACAAAGTACGTAAACTGCAATGAAGATTACCCGGGATACCTCAAACATTCAATAGGCGAAAGGAAATCTTTCCTTAACCTATGTACAATAGTGTTAAATATTCGTCCTTTGATTACAGCTTACAGCGTGAAATCGTGGGCCGTAGCTCAACTTGACGCGGTTGACCCGGGTGTGAATTAATACCCTGGTTAACCGACCTGTCTAGTGTGGGTCGTGAGCTTACTTTACAGTGTACAATAATGCGGTTGCCGATAACGGCTAACGAAAACTGCTACAGCGAATATAGAATGTGACAACTACTAAACCTAGGAACTTAGTGCAGTTGTAAGCATAAACCATTTGAACCCAATGCGTCTTTATGCAAAACTTTAAATTCGTTTACGGTATTTGAAGCCAAAACGCTTTTCTGAACAGTCCGATGATCCTGACAAGCAAAAGAATGTTTGCGGAAAGAATTGGTTTAGAGAAATGGCAAGTATTTTCTAATCAGTTGTAGGCAAATCTTTTATAATACAATCGGGTGAAGATGGTCCGCGAAAGCGAAAGTTCGTGTTGTATGATTACTGTAGAATTGACCTAAGGTGATAATTGGAAACTAACGATACTGAACATCCCGACCACAAAAAAAAAAAATTTTTATTGCGGAAAACGTTATAGTTGATCCCCTTTGGAACTAAACCAAGATTTGTTGGAGATTATATCTTTAAAAAAAGGAATGTTCAGCTTGCGAGCCATAAAGAAAGGCGATTTATGTGCATGCAGTACAGTATAAAAATGAGAGAAAATCCGGTTACTAGGATTATATTTGCAACGGGGGCAAAACTGAAAAGTGAACTGGCAAGTAAATGCAGGTCGGAAGTAGGGAGTCACATAGATCGGGAGAAGCTAAAAGTGTTTATCGACTAGGAGTTCGGCCGACATGTGTTGGTAGGTAGTTGTAAACAATTATGTACGGATAGCTTTGATGATTTTATTGGAGGGTCTTAGGCGTCCTTTGAAATTCGTAGATAACTACAGAAAATTACCACATTCTTGTTAGTTTATCTAAATTCTGCAGCAGTAGGTATTACAGTGCAGCTGGTGTAAACTGCGTGGAGCTTAGCAGTTGGTGCGAAGGGTTGGTCGCTGTCTATTATTTGTGCCCTAGAATCTCCAAACATTAAATACCACAAAGAATCATTTTTGCTACTATATCTCAAGCATTTTTTCCGTCGCACCTTTTCCTCGCAAGTTGCATTACAATGGCAATTTGCATGTCAGATGTTAACCACGTGCTAATCTTCGGTTGGTTCTGCTAGTACACATATAGAAAAGTTTTAGCAGCCTATTCGATGAGTTTTTGATCGTGTGCTTACACTGAACGTGCGTCCAGGAATTACATCCGACCATTTACTTACTTGAAAGAGAAGAAACGAAAAGATTGGTACAGCGGGCTTACGTAATTACCGTGTTTGGATATTCAGAGCGGGAATTCTGGCTAGTGTTCATTAATCACGATGGTTGGAAGACGCCTGTTCCTGCCTATTGGTGACTGGGCAGTTTTCACGAAGTCGTTTTAATATGAACTATTTCATGTATATGATGCTCGTTTTATAAGCTGTAATTGTATAATACTGTAGCTTTTTGTTAAATATTTTTATCGTGATTAGTGAAAACTAGACCGACTGTTTACGATAGTACCTCGACTGACTGGTTTATTTCCGTTGAGTCGATTCCGTCATTTCTCATGGAAAAAAAAAGTTCGTTGTACGGTATGGCAAAAAATCGATAATTCGTCTTGAGACTTTGAATTGCTCCAGGAATGTTTCAAACTGCTTATAGCCAGTAATTAAGAAAGCTATATTCTTGGGAATTAAATTTCATCATACTCTTTATAGGACATGTGGAAAGGTTATTATTTGTTTTATATCAAGAGCAGTTATCTAAGTGTTAATTTAATTCATCTGAAGGTGAAACCTAAACTTTCAATCACATTATAATCTATAAAAAGGCGATTCCCAACTTGAGCCTGTGACTCATTATTTGTAAACCATTAGCATCAGCTCCAGTAGTAAATAAACTGTTGTGGTATTCAAAGTGGGAATGATTGTAGGTATGGCAATCCTTTGTTGGAATGTTTTGGCCACGGGGCTCTGGAAACCGATGTTATTAGCTTTTTAAGTTTCTCCCTTAGCTATATTGACGAAGATAAGAAAGGTACCTATGATCATTCATTAGTATTCCCTTCTTAACTTCACTGCGTAACAAGTTTTTACAGAAGAAACGATGGCTAGGATGTGTGGGAGGGACATGGAGCCGAAACCCTCGACTACGGTAGGGCACAAGGTTTAATCAGGGCATAGGCTTAGGCGTCCTGTGAAGAGAAGTCGAGAGGGTTGAGAACCGGGGAAGGGGGAGAGGGTAAATTCTGAAAATAAGGGTAACAGACCCTTGATAAACGATACTTCCCACCGAACGCATCGTTTCTTTGTTTTTGGATGCATTTGTTCTTTATCGAATTTGATATCGAGACAAGCTAGCTTTTTTACCTCTGAGATTTATAAATTTTTGTTTTAGCATTATAATGCCGTGGAACCATTTTGAGAGCTGAAGCCGTATTATTAAGAAAAGTTAACTTTTCTCCAAACCAAGAATTGTGGTTTATAGCTAAAAGTCATATAAATCAAAATAGGAAATTTTGTCACGATTGGTCCATAGTGAAGAGCACTCGTCATAGATTGTCGCGTACTTCTCTCCTCCTGTCCCATTTCATAAAAATTTGCAAGAAATCAGAAATGCGGTATATTAGAAAAATCCCTGAATTATGTAAAAGATTTCGTACGTCAAACTTTGTGAAGGAACACTGAACGAAAGACCGTGGTACAGATTGCCAAACTACAACGGATATTGCGTTTTGTAACAAAATTATACATTTTTTCCTTTAGTAGAGACTCTCATCTCTTGTTTTGTGGTTACTGCGTTGCGCCATCTACTTTTCCTTGATTACAATGTGAGACTCCAAATAATGTTTACCACTGTCTCTTTAAACCTTACTGCTGATAGACCTTGTGTGTTTTTGAGAACCGCGATAAAAACCTTTGGAGCCTTACGTAATTTCCTATCCTGAGAAACGTAAAGCATTCTTGAACCAACAGGACGCTCTCTCCAGTGGAAATCCCGCCAATTGGGGCAACAACATAGCGGCCAGCTAAGCATTCACTGAAGGCTGACGTTCAGAACCAGCCTTTTTACATTGAAAGTCGTGAAAATTCAACCCTCGCCTGTTATGCTTGATATAAGATCTATTTCAAATAGTTTTTTTCCAATAAAATAAGAACATACTATACAAAAAAATTAATTAGCGAGTAGTAAAAAAATGGAATGCTCTCTCTCTCTGATGATGAAATCAGTGGATTATTTGCCCGACTATTAAATTCCTAAAGGACAGACTCGCATGTGTAACGTTATTTCAGTATATCATTCAGAATACCAAATCGTTTGTCAATGATGTACAAACGGTTAAATAGAATATCGGAAGGTGTTCAGGTTTGGAAATGCTTATAGTCAGACCCTAAGGCTGCATCTGATTCGTTTTATTAAAATTTTTTTATTAATTTTCAAGCAACACAACATACGTTAATAATTATAATTTATTGTATCTTAATTGTTTTCCTATGTATCTAATATACATATATATATATATATATATATATATATATATATATATATATATATATATATATATATATATATATATATATGTATGTATACTTTATATATGTGTGTGTATGTATGTGTGTGTAATTGATGGGCGCTATCTGGATATGCACTAACAATATAATGCCGTATAGTTATGACAGAATAATAACCAGGAATATTAGGATTTACCCCACCGCCAAATTAAAGTCCTTCAAAGAAGGCACCGTGCTTACCCCATATAAAAATGGGTATAAAAGCACGTTAAAACGAAGAAGAAAAAGAAAAAATCTAGGTCTTTGTTAAAAATTCTTGTAATGTCGTGAAAGCCTGAAGCAAGACTGCATTAAGGGAAGGATTTTATCGCTAATTGATAATGATACTTATTATTTAAGGTCAGAGCTTTTTTTTTTTTTGCACATTAGGAGCCTGACAATGGATGTTTATCCCAATCCTGAAACTGACGGAAACGTGACCTCAAGGCTTGGAGAGCAGCGCCTGCGGGTCCAGGGGAGCGTGTTGTTTTGGCCGTGGTCGTATACTGTAGGCCTATTTGGCCTGAGTATTTTTTGGAGCTGGGAGTCAGCGGGACTTGGAGATTAGCCACAAAGGTTCAGACCGTTGTACCTTTTGCCTTAAGGGATGCACCGTAGTGAATAACAAGGGATTTACCTTTCAAAACAGACTGGCCTGTTTACTGTTCGTCTTCTTCGATAAGAACAGCGATCGCAGATAATTTGACTAAGGATAAAAATAAATTCGCAGTTTCTCCTCGTCTGGCGAACTTATTTGCCCCTAATACCCCGGCCCTACTGAAAATAAAAAATCACATTTTATTCAACACCATACATAAAGCATGATAAAATCCACAATTGATAAATTGCCGATGTAAATGCTATTCATTTAACTTTGTCTGAAGCTCTGTACTAAACTGGTTGTTCCATCGTGCATGTAATGGTTGCGACCTTATAATTTAAGGTGTTATCAATGTATACGTTAAGCATTACCAATAAAATGTGTATCGTAAATGTTTGAACAAAACATTCTTCTCGCTAACATTTAAAGGCAATAATAATTGTGCTGTCATTTTACAAAACTTATATTACTTGCTAAAGTGGCTTTCGTGCGGGCAGGACGTGCCTGTGAAGTGGTCTGTGACAAGTGCCTGACTTGCGCGATGTTCAGAGTGAATACGAGGAAGAGGAAGGAAAAAGAGAAAATAAATACTGTAAAAATTAAATCAAGTAAAGCGAAGATCAAACTATCATACGAACATTATCTCATAATTATCGAAGCAGCACATAAAGATGGAACACTAAATAAAATACTAGGGAGGGATGAGTCAATCCAAATCGAGAGAGTCAGTAACCTGCGGACATTGCTCTGGGGAAGTTGATCAGGAAGGAACTTACTGTGAAATGTGTGACGTATGGTTTCATTTTGAATGTTCAGGCATCGAGGTCAGATACACACCCATACTTCGTAGTGATAACGTATTGTACATCTGTAATAACTGCAAGAGGCCTGAACAAAGAGCACACAAAAAACTCATTGAAGATGAACTTGAAGAAAACAAAGTTGATGCAGGATTTGGCTCAGAAAACTAGTGACGTAATGATCAACATAGATGAAATTCAAAACAAAATTGATAATGTTGATAAAGATGTAAAGACCATGACAAAATGGACAAACTTACACTAAATCACTAGACAAAAAAAGTGCTTCTGATCAAATCTACAAACGAAGAGAGCACAGCAGCTTATGAAAAACGACAAATTATGAGTAACATAACGGCGCCAGTTGAAAAGGTTAAAACAACAAGAGATGGACACTTATTTGTAAGATTTCCAGACAGGAAAAACTTAGAAAAGGCAAACATGGAGATTCAGAATATCAACAATATATCAGTAAATGAGAAGGGTAAACTTAAACCAAAAATAAAAATAGTCTATGTCCCGAAGGATGAAGATGACATTGTCGATAACATTGTAAAGAAAACTCCATGGATAGGTAGCCTTATTTCTGAAAATGACGACCTGAAAATTGTAAAGGAAATGATAGCCAAAGATGATAAATATAAACACTGTATCATCAAATGCACACCACAAATACGAAAGGCTATCTATGATAGAGGTGACAAATTGTGTACACTATATAGCCGTTGCAAAGTATTCGACTGTTACATGCCCTATCGATGCTATAAATGTCAGGAATTTGGTCACAGCGCAACAAATTGTAGAAATGACCAAGCTTGCCCTAGATGTGGTGAAAATCACAAATCAAATGAATGTGCTAGCAACATCTTCAAGCGTAAAAGTTGTGTAAAGAAAGGTCATAGTGATACTAAACATAAAACATATGATGGCAATAAATGCACAGTATATAAAGAATATGTCAAAGGTGAAAAATAATACAGATCATGGCTTTGACTAATAATCTATGCAATTTAATAAGAAAAAAACAAATTAAAAAAAAAAGAACTTAAGGCTCTCCTATCCTGCAGGAGCTACGATACTGACGAGAAAACACTGAAAGACAATTTTATAAAATATAAGAAGCACCTTATTTTGAAAACGTACAAGAGCCCGCCAGAGAGGGAATTATCCCTGTGGAGGGCTGTACATAAAACCAAACAAGTGGAACAAAGTAAAGGAAACGTAAAATGTGAGGTAATTGTTCATTCAAGAGGAAATCGCATTCTTCTTAACCAAAATTATGGCTGTTTCTCACTGAATTTTTTCCAATCTGCTAATAGAACACGTTTCCTGAACTGACTGAATGAAGCAATGATTTCAAGGTCATTCATTGCGTTAGATGAATTATTCACAAACTTTCTTTGATAATCTTCTACTCATAAATGAAATTTCTACAGATACAGTAATTCATTATCTTACCTGTTAATTCGTCAGATTTCTTGCTGTCCACAATGAAATTTGGGAATACTCTAACAAGGACTTCGAATCTGCTAGAATTTGCGGTCTCTCCCCCCCCCTCGCCCCCTAGCCGACAACACTGCTTGCTTCAGAATTCACAAAGCAAACGTCGAAGTGTTTGATGCAAATTTTCAAATAGATTTTTAGTTTTAACGTAAATTGACTTTGATCTCTGAATAACTAACTGGCAAGACTTGAAAATGGGGTAAGCATGTTAGGATCACCGACGCCTATGTTCATGTTGAGAGTTAAGATAAGGTTATAGTTCAGGGGATGCACGCATCAGATTTTTATGAGAAAGGATTGAAGGGAGAAAGAATATGCTGGAGTAAGAAAGACTCAAAGCTGATGGAGAGTTTTAACTTCTATATGATGGAAACAGCAAAATACGTGATAAGTAAGATTGATATGGCCCGAGAAGCCGACTTATTACTGATGAGAATTTTGTACCTGCTCATGAAAAACTTTTGTTTTACGAGACATTGTTATCATTTCTATTTATAAACACATCGTTATGTACCGAGCAAGACGTTCTTAAGCATACCGGCAAGCTTCACTAGAAATGTCTGTCTGTCTGTTAACAGGTACTTTAGGCTAAAAGCAGAAGTACAAAAATGCAGAATAAAATAATGATCAGAAATTATGAATATTAAAGCAAAGAGCAGCACTGCCGCTTACCTTTCAAATGTCGTAAACACCAACTTCCGACAAGAAAGAAATTTACAAATTTTTTCAATAAAAAAAGAAAGGCCTCTCTCGTAGTAGGCAGTGGGACGGCGGGCTACTTCAACAGAATGAACGGGTCTTATGCATAAAAAGCATTTTGATTATTTATTCCTCGAATATACTGCAAACTGTTAACTGCCACTGAACTTCTTCCATGGATCACAGAAGTTCAGACTGTCTCGATCCATTGTTCTCATCAACTTGTGGCTTGGTGTTGATTCTCTTATCATGGTACTAACAGTGAAGACATTGACAGATTGTCAGTTATAATTTTATTCCCATAAAATGTAAAATTTAAGGAGTTAAACGACTGCTAACAATTAAGAAGAAAATAAGAATTATGTAACACCGTGAAAAGTGTTACCACATGCTACAATATTAGGTCCCTCCCAGTGCCATGTCAGAGCCATTACTGTAATTAGAAGCAGCCCGACGCTGCACACTTGGTCTTATTCATGGTTTTGTTCAATTGTCCGTGTAGCGTGCTTAGGCCGGTTAATACATTCTGATATGTCCGTTAGTGTTAATTGAGTCAAGTGTCGTATGTTAAAGAGTGCTATGTACCCTTGATCTTTTAGTATGAAGCAGGCTAAGCCTTCCAGTGTACCATATGCTCATTCCTGCACCGTCTGCAGTAGGCTTATCGCTAATGCTAGGTAACAGTCGCCGTAGTTCATGCAATTGGAAAGCCATGTTGATCTTGACAGGTAAGTACAAATTTTTAAGTTGTAGAAGGTTAGTTAGGCTAGTTGTTAGCCTCTAGGCCTAGAATACTTGTGTCTAAGCGGAGTCTTCCAAAAGCTTTCGCGTTTAAACTTAAAATGATTGATTTGGTTGCAGTAGTATACTTCAATAGGCTACCAGTTTTCGATATTTGAGTTTAATTTTTTTTTTATCTTCGTCTCCATATTATGCATAAAATAAAAACGCAAGTTCAAATCTGTTGTAAAATATTTTACCGACATGGTCACTGATAAATGTTGCAACCCACGCCAGCTAACCTATTTCCAGGTTCTTTGTTTACGTTTCGATGAGGTTTTGTTTGCCCTGTTGTTTACGAGTACGTGTGGCTAGTGTATTTCAACGTCATTTGTTAGCCTATTTTCATAAGGAAATATAATATTTTGAGGAGGTAAATTTGTCAAAGGAAATAGGCCTATGTGATATTTTGAAGAGGTAAAATCGTCACCAATTAGGCCGAAGTGGAATTCGGGAATTCGGGCATTGCTTGGCAAAACCTTCAGCTAAGACTTAGCCTAGTCATGCATGGCTCTATTGGTGCACGTATGTAACTCTTATTACTCTGGATTATGGCCGCTTTATTGAAACAATCTCGTGAATTTTTTTTAGGTGTTTTGTAGGATTTTTTGTGTGTTTCAAGCGAGTCATGTTCATTTTGGTAATAGGCTAAGTGAGTAGTTTTGTAACCTACGGTTATGGGAGGCCATATTTGGAAAATGGGTTTTGAGTTGGGTGAAATTACACACTCTTGAAATACAGGAATATATTCCAACATCCACATGATACTTCAGCAAATTCTGATCAAGTGAAGATGAGATGAATGTTTATAATTAGCAAGGACAGTTTGGGGAATGGTTTTATTTATAATAACTTATCATTCATTTTTGAGATGATTCATATGAAAAACTCGAATCTTGCGCAAATTGATGGACAGTTTATGGGGATTGTTATCCCATCAAAGTACGAGTTACAAGGTAAGACAAACTCCATAGCTATCATGGCAAAATTGTAACCAGTCAACACCCCTAGGTTACGTGGCGTTATTTTTTAGCTAAAATTACAGTTTCAGTGTTGACTGGTCACAAAGTTGCCGTGTTAACAAGGGGGTGTTATTGCTTATCTTAGAACACCATGGATATTATTAAAAAGTCATATTTGGGTTTGGCAAAATGTATAAATCATCTCAAAATGAATGATAAGTGCAAAAATAATGCATATCCGAGTGACGAATTAAATTTTAAACCGAACCAAGGGTTCAGAGCGTACTTGGCTAGTGGGCAAATGTGAACCTCACCTAGAACACCATAATCATTAAAAAGTCAGTCCTTGGGTTTGGTAAATGTTCACATTAAATTTTAATTGTATATCAGAGTCGAAAATATAATTTCCTATGAATTAATGTGTTTTGAACATTTTTGACATTTATTTTGAAAGCAAGTTAGTAGCCACAGAGGATCCCTGGTAATTTTTCGGAAGACTCCAGCCAGCCATTTTGGAAGGTTCCAGCTAGCCATTTTTGCATGGAAAACCATTGTGGGTTTTTCATGCAAAAATGGCTAGGAAATGGTAGGGCAGTAAAAGAACCTAAAAATACCAACCTAACATAAGCTAGGGGTGTTTACTGGTTACAATTTTGCCATTTTAGCTATGGAGGTAGGTGGGGTACTGGTATTGTCTTACCTTATAAGTCGTAATTTGATTAATTATTTTTCTCTGTTATTAAGCATTTGTGAAGGTCGTGTATTGAGATGAAATTTTTTGTTTTGATGTGGTTTACCCAAGAAAAATATAAATGATAATGTGGGAGGTGGCTGGAGTCTTCTGAAAAATAACCAGATCCTCTCCCCCTTATACCCTACAATTATCCTATGGAGGGGTGAAAAAGTTTGTTTTTGGGTCAAAGGAAAATGCATAGTGAGTGAAATATAGGTAGGCTATATATGCTAATCTAACCTATTGCACTGTAAGCTTACATTCCCATTAACCTAACCTAGGGCACAAAATAAAAGTGTTTCAACCTAACCTAACCTAGGATGCTGGGTCCAAATCTGGCACGAGGCTTTACCCTGCAGGGATCTACCATTTAACGTGAACTGGGTCACAGGTCTTGACTTTCCTAATGCTTTGCATCACTTGGAAAACATTTAGTAAAAGTTACCTTGAAAAAGTTTATTCAACCTTACCTTTAATCAGAATCAGAGTTGTATTATAAACATAGCTCTTTGATCAAAAGTTTTTCTGGAGAAAAACCTTCCTGTAATTTGACCACACAACATATTATTGCTAAGTTGTGGAGAAGTTAGAGATCATTTACTACTTTCAGCTTGTACAAAATAGATGTGAAAATATGTTAAGGTGTGCGATACCAAAAATATTTTTTACATCAATGACCTTGTTGTCAGAAGTTTGACACGAGGCAATAAAGTAGTTGGTGCGAAAGTGGGCTGAAAGGGTGATCATTTTCCTCCATCATGATTTCAGAAATTGTAATAGGTTATCGGCCCAGCAGTCTTTATACTAGGTTATATTTCGATGAAGAAGAGAGCTTTTGAACGTTGGGAAATGAAATTCCCTGGGTCTGTGAAGTTGAGGAAATTGAAAGACACAATTACTATGCCCCCGACAGCAACCATACTGGCAGATTTTCGGGAGAAGAGTTTAGAGTGTTTTGCTGAACTAATTAAGTTTTTGGATGATAAAAGCTTGTCTTTTGTGGTGAGGGATGCAGTGGATGATGGATGTAGCGCATTCCAAATTCTGAGGAATCACTACGCAGCCTTGGGTAAACCTCACATCACATCACTCTACTCAGAATTAGTTTATTTGCAGAAACGGCAGGTGAGTATATGTCACTGATTACATTATTAAAGCTGAAAAGGCAGCTACAGCATTATGAAATGCAGGGGAAACTGTAAGCAACAGCCTACTAATAGCAGTGCTATTAAAAGGGCTACCACAGAGGAATTCAAAGCATTCACAGTGGTCATAAATCATTGTAAAAGTGAGTTATCATTTCATGAGTTCTTGAAGTTCATAGGAGCAGTTTTGAAGAAACAGGAAATGCCTGGAGATCCAGTTGTTGTGAAAGCATAATGAGGGATGAATTTGGTGCATCCTCCAAAGGTAGTCAGCCAATTTGTATAGAGTGTTTCACATGTGGCAAACCTGGACACAGATAGAGAGTACAAAGCTAAGAAGGAAAAGCAACTATGGTGCTGTCTTTGCAAGAAAGCAGGCCAATTGACAAAGTCTTTCGAAAAAAGAATGTTGCTTACAAGAGTAATATGTTACTGAAGAGATGTACTAATGTGTTTATGTCAGCAAGTTCTGATACAGATGATGGTCATTTATGTTCAAAATCAGCATACCATTCAAGCTTCCCAACCACCAAGTAATGCTAATTGATTGTGGTGCTACAATCCATATCATCACTATCAGTGTACTTTTTGTAAAGTATGATAAAAATTTCTGTTCTGGAGAGCATTTCATATAGCTTGCTGATGGCACCAGGGAATTCGGTATTGCAAAGAGAAGGGTTGATGCAATTGTCAGTCTCGTAGATTCGACAGGTAAAATGTGTGCGGCACTTAAGAATGCACTGTATATCCCAACATACTCTCGCAACATATTTTCTGTGCATTTAACAAGGGAAAATGGAGCTTCAGTAATTGTAGCCATCCATATCTGCAAACCTCAAATGACATTCTATTCAATATTTTGAAACGGATGCCTGTATTATTTTGGGAGTCCATTTGAAAGTGATTCTGCAAGTAAAGGCTATGATTTATTGACTTGGCTTGAAAATTTAGGGAATTGCAATTTGTTTGATGTTTGAAACTTGAAAATGTAACAGGTCTGGTAACTGGCTTAAAGAAAGGTTTCATTGTTAAACTTGTATCAAGAGTAAACAAACTCTTGTTAAAAGCAATGTAACTAGGTGTCGAAATGCAAAAGCTCTTGAACTTGTTCATACTGATTTAGCTGGAATTTCAAGATGTTCTATTGAGAAACTGCATCAAACACGAGTGTACAGCTCCCTATTCACCACATCAGAATGCTGCAGCTGAGAGAAACTGGCACACTGTATTTGAAATACCATGTTGCATTTTATTAAACTATGTTACCAGATTTTTATGGACATATGCAGTCAGTGCTACTGCATGTGTAAAAAGACTAAAGCTTAAGTTGCTTCTGAGGAGGGAATGTTGGAATTTAGCCAGACATTACAAGACTTTATGATGTTTTAGGGCAAATCTGCATTGCTGACAAAACTGGTCTATTCTGTTGCTCCTTACTCATTGAACCGTACCTGATGAAAAGGAAAAGAATTTACCCTGCTTTGCTATTTAAAAAATCTTCTGGTATCCATCATTGCAAACCAGTGGTAGTTGGATATGCAAAGCAACCAAGTGTCCTGCATGGGTTGATTGATAGTCTTCCAGTGATTTGGTATCATTGCTACAAAGACGGCTCACCTCCAAGATCATTATTGCTAAGTTCCACTTTCACTTTTGTCAGGAGGGTATAATATTTGTCATTAGACACAGGACCTTGGTATTACTAGACATCGGGTGAAAGATTTGCTTCTCTTGGACAATACACCTCCCCATACTACTGCAGCAAAGTTGGTTGGTGACGAAGGTCATATTACTCGTTTGCTTCAGCCAATGGACCAAAGTGTTATTGTTGCAACAAAATGGCAATAGCCTACTGGAGGAAGTTTCTGGAGGAGGTGATTGTGGAGTTCAGGGATGAGTGGGAGGAGCAGCAATGCTTGGATACACGGGGAATGGACACTGGAGAAACTTTGAAGGTATTTGCTGAAGTCTGCCATTTACAACTTTGCAGGTGCATGGAGGGGCATCATCATACAGACCCTAAAGCATGCTTGGAACTGTATCCTGAAGGGAGAGGAAGGAGGGCGTGGTGGGCTTTTAGGGCTTTGAAGTTGACAACTTCTATGCCCAACTCTTGAGGGAGGCAATGACATTCCTGAAAATGATGTACAGGAGAGGCTGGGTGAAGGCAGTGGCGACCTTAGCTTCAAACTGCTATCAAACTGTGAGATAGCTGCTGCAGTTCCTGCTGGTGACAAGAAACCCCTGAAGAAGACAATGACGAGGTTATTTCACTAAAAGCACCATACAAGCATGTACAGATGGTCTTCAATGTGTTTATTGAGATCATAGAGAACCCTGACAGTGACACTAATGACTGCCCAGGGCCTTTGGCATAGCTACAGAAGGTCAAGAAATTCAGCTGAATATCATTGTGAAGCAGAATTGTCCGGCTGAATATCATTGTGAAGCAGAATTGTCATTTTTATCAACAGAGTACCCTTGATGGCTTCTCCAGATCCCAAACCCTCATACACTGAAGCCCATCACCATCCACTACTACTGTAACTCAGTCATCCAGCATGGAAATGTAGGCAAACACATCTGCACCCTTTGTTGACATGCTGGATTCCTTCAACTAAGACTCTGCTGTGTTGCTGCCCCACTTTGATGGCCATGACCCTGTAGGCACCTCTACCCTCTACGCCTCTTCCATCCAGTTTGTTTGCGGCTTAATGTCTCCCAGGAATCACAGGAGGTAGCGGAGGCACAGGAGGCTTGTAAACTCCTCGCAAGTTTATAAAAGTCTGGCTGTAAAAAGCAGTTTGGGCACCACAAATGGGTAAGTGAGGGAAAAGTTGTTTTAGGTTTATCTCTATTTTTTTTTTTGTGTTTGGGCAAAATAGGAACAAAGTGATACCCATGTTTTATGGTAGTGCAGTGTACATACAGTACATCTGCCATATTGTGCGTTGCATTGGGTGAAAAGAGAGGTTTGCTCTTTTTGTGCGTGTGTACAATGTAATGTTGAATGTTAGTGTTTACAGTAAAGTGTCTAGGCAAAAAAACGGAAAACAAAAGTGATGCCCGTGATTTACAGTAGTGTACTGTACATACAGCACACCTAACGTTGTGAATTGTGTGTTGTATACAATATAGTGTGATTTTTTTTCAAATTCATACAGTATTTTTTCATGTGTTCAGGCAAAATAGGAAAAACAAAGTAATACCTGTCTTATTTTGGTAATGCACTTTATTTACAGTGCACATACTGCATTTGTGTTGTTTGAGAGTAGGCTAGACAGATTTTGCTTTATGTACAAAGTGTATTTATACTGTTCAATTTGTTACAGATATGAGAAAATAAGCCAGCTACTTGTCTTTTGCATCAAGTTTTCAGTTTAAAGTGTGATGGTTGTTGTTTATAAGCATATTTAGTATATATTGATGGTTTTGGGGTACAGTATATGGTATTGACAAGGTAGGGGGAGTAAGGGTATGAGTTGCCATTTTACTTTTATAGTTTTTTTTTCCTATTCAGATTTTGACACTATACGACAGTTGCTTTGTAATGTTTGTCATGTGTTGTTGAACCAAACAATTTTATTTTCAGTGTTATTTACCCATACCCTTACAACAATATTAAGGGACCATGCTGGAAACTGGTTTACTTTTTGTTCAGGACAACAGAAATTAATTAATTGCCTTTATTTAGTGGTGAATAATACAGAATTGAGGTGAAACCATAGAAAAATATATAATGCTTTTTTCTATACTGAACTTATAAACAGGAAAGTTTCAAGGAAGTAAAAATCAGATGGCCATAGAATCACAACCTAATTTACCCTCACCCATGATCCCTGACTGATGGGTTTCACAGTAAGCCCCTGGACTGGTACACCCTAACCTAGCTGCACCTAGGACCTATTTCATGCCTTGGTGAGGAATGCCAGCTTTGATAGTGTTTGTTTCTTCAGCTTGGCACCAAGAGTTTTCAGGAATATAAATAATATTGAAAGTTAAGCAAAACAAGGACATAATGTGTATTTAAAGAAGCTGCTCATTAACTGTCATCTCCACTTTGTAAGACTCCCTCATTCATGCTTTCCAGTTTTTATTTATAGATTAAAGAAGTTAAATTTTGATGATCAGAACTTACCATCTCTTTGTTTGTACTTTTGAGAGAATATGCTGCATTATGCAAATAATGAAAGCCAGCGGGCCTTAATTGTAGCCAGGTTTTGTAGCAGGGCCAGGCAGTTGGTGAATTTCATAGAGGAATTTTTTATTTATTTATTTATTATTTTTTTTTTTTGCAACAGCTGGGTGGTACTGTATCTGTTATGTAGGTAGGCTATCCAATATTTTTAATTCCACGGATACTTGAATTTTTTCAAACACGACTGTAAGCCTGAATTTCAGCCCTTAGGAAGAAATTTACGTGTTACTACCTATTTTATTATTTTACTATCAATTTTATTACTTTCTAAGGGTAGTTACTGTCATTGTAAAGAGACCTGGTGATGATCATAGCTCCTTTGTAAGAAATGTGGTGTGCTATATTTGTGAATAAAGGAGAATTTTGCATGGACAGAAGTAAGGTGATGTCATGTCTCTTCCTTGGAATTAATGTAGTTTTGCAATTGCTTTCCCCATATTATATACCATGTTCAACCAGACTCATCAAAAACAACATGCATCTGTGGCACATGTGAAAGTAATCTGCACTTGCGCCATAGTTTATCTTGTTAAATGTGTAAGTATTTGCCAATTATATAATCGTCTCTTTTGCCTCCATACTATCTATGCTGTATTACAGTATTTGCATATGATCATTCATATGCTCATTTGTAGGTCCATAATATTTTAATCAAAATGAATTGTGACACTACTGTACTACATTTGTCAAGCTGAGGAGCATGTGACTTCTCGTTTCGTAATAGTTAATCTAAGTAAAATATATGTTATAAATTAATGTTAGCATAGTATGTAAGTTACAGTCACTGTGTGAATTACAAAGCATTAGCGTAGTACGTAAGTTACAGTAACTGCATGACTGTATGATGCACATATTGTAGATGAAGTCCTCCCATTTTATTTGTGGCTAAACCGTTTGTTAGAAAATTGACACCATGTCTGGTAACCCCCCAGCTAGTTGGGAGTAGGAAGGATTGTAATGGGTGTATATTTTGGGGAACGGGTGAGTTGGAAGTAGGTAACTTAAATGTTGCTTGCATGTGAAGATAAAAACATGGTACTGGTGAAAGCAATTAAGAAACTATAATAGACCAGCTACAGGCAGTAACTGCTGTGTAATCATAATAACTATGTACTGTATGTTGTTAAACCAACTCGCTGGAAAGAAAGTCAAGAAAATTTGAAGGAATCACGAAAGCTCCTTGGTATGAACTATGCTGGACACAAAATGGCTGCAAACCAATAGGACTCTCTGGAGCCCATGCTGAATGTAAAAAAATGCATTTAATGTAACCCATAAGAATATATACCAAAAGACAATGGATTGTCTTTCTGTGCAGTTATTTTTTTGTGAAGGATAGTGTACAGTACAGTCGACCCCCAGTATTCTCAGGGGATGGGTACCACAACCCCCTGCGAATAGCTAAAATCTGTGAATACTTGACACCCCTCTAAAAATGCTTATAACTGCCTATTTTATAGTTCAAACACCAAAAAACCCCGCTAAAAACGCTTATACATGAGAACTTTAATAGTTTTGTCACAAAAAGTGCATTTAGTCATGAAAATATGAAAATACAGTAATTAGTGAATATATCTCTATGAAAAATACCGCAAATAGGCGAATTTTCCTCATAATGTGTATATACGTTCCACAGAGAAATCCGCAAATAGGTGAAGCCATGAATCCAGAACCCCAAACAGATGGGAGTCCACGGTACTAGTGTTGGTCAATGTTGATAATACCCTGCATAGTATTAAGAGAGTAAGAGAGGTTGTTTTAAATTTTTTGTGACTTGAATGGATAGTTTAGTGCCAAGTGCAACATCCTTGTAATTATAAAGCCTTTTGTATGACATTTCTATTCCAGTGATCCTTTCCTGCGAGATGGGGTCTGTTTTTACTCACTGTACCTCCTGCTTGCAATTTTTGTGGCTGAAATATTAGAAGCTCTTAGGCTGTATTGCATTTCATCATTTCAAATTTTCTGTGCTTATAGAGCAGGAAGGGACTTCCAAACAGAAAGAAAAACATGTTAACTGCCCCATTCATACTATGACTTAGGAATTGTGGATGAGCCATTGTTGTAACAGCTTATATACTGTACATCATATTAAAGGCTCACCCCCCTCTTTCCCCCCCTCTCCTGGCATCCACTGCACCATTTACCTATTATTGTGCACACACACACTTGCTCTTCCTGCATTTTGTCCCTTCATTTCACCAACCTAGTGTCATCCATTCTTTCCACATGACCAAACCATCTGGAAACACTGAACAAACCTTTTTTACTGACATTATGTATATAAATATATTTATTATCCTTTCAATTCTTCTTATGGCCACATATACAAGTATAATGTACAAATGGTTCACCTCAACAACTTCAATCATTTTATTTTTGTTCATCACTGTCCACACTTTACTTCCAAACACAAATACACAGCTAATTAATAATTGTTGACAAGAACGGTTCAAGTGTAGTGATGAATGCTGTCTCGAACCATATTTAAAGCACTGGGCTTAAACCCCTCCCTTATCAGTCTCATTAACAATTAGCTAAAAGAGAAAAGAGAGATATTAAACATTAGTTGTATTTTATACACAGTACAAATACTTCAAGACAAATGGAAAAGCTATGTACTGGAAAATTTCAGTTATAACAATCTGAAACTCAAATATAAGAAATAACCACCCATCCAAAACAACTTACAATGTGTTTCACTAAAAGAATATTCCATCCAAAACAGCAATTTAGTCATGAAACAGGTCGCTGGAATGGAAGTCAAATCCTCAGTCCCTTAAAACATAACCTTATTGGTATAATAGATAATTGATTTTGTGAACATTTTTTATGCAGGTATGATTGCAAATGAAACAGATTTAATTACTTGAAATTATGAAACGGGTTCATCAACAAAATCACCAGTGAATTGTGAAAATAGCAGTAACTAGAGCTAGGAGCTCGAGTGATTTGTGTTATTCTTCTTGGTTCTGAAAGGCTACCATGTCTATCATGGTATGATACTTAGGCTAATTTTAGGCTCTTTCAGTTCCTAGAGTTACAGTTTCATCTTGAAATTTAAACAGTCAAACAGTTATGTCTCTCATTCCTTCAGAACTTTTCCTTTGCCCAGGCATCTTCATAACCTTTCCTTCATCCTAGCCAGCCATTTAATCATACTTACTCCATTCTGCAGCATCTTGCTTGTAATCCTATCAACTTGTGTCTGTCCAGTCTTGTCTCATAATTGCTTTCCTTACTGGCCTGCCAGTCACTTCCTTAAGTATTCTCAAACTTACAATATTTCCTTTCACTCCTGTATTATCCAGCCTGCCACTTTTTTTATCTTCAAAATTCAACAAATCTTCAAAATGCTCACTCCATTGACCCAGGACTTCATTCACAGCAGACAGTATTTTACCATGTGCATCTTTAATTCTAAGATCCATTGTTCACTAAGCTTTTTCTGTACAGTATTTATTAACTTGTAGCACAACTTCTTAGTTCCTCTAAAGTTCGTGTTCATGTTCTTCCCTATATTTTTATTATTTACCTTTTTCATCCCATTGTTCCATATGCCTATATATCTGCACATGAACTTATTTGTTATGTCCATATTGTTTTTAAATCCCTCATACCCTACTATACTGTATATACAAAACACTCCACAGTCAGTGGTCTCATAACGGAATTTTACAAACATCAATTTCCTCTACCTCTGTGGTTTCTTGAACCCTATCCCACAATTCATATGTTTTATCCTTATGTGCTCCTCTTTATTATCAAACTCGCTTGTCTTACATTTACAGCCACAGTGCCATCTGTTTCTCTCTAATTTGAACTTTAGAGTATGTCAACTTTCACTGCAGGCAAGTAATGGTTAGAGACAAATTGAACTACCTACCACCATTACGTCTTTCAACTTGATCTTCAATTTTGTCTAATACAAAATCGGGCAAATTGTTTTCATTCTTATTATCGCTTTCATAATTATATTTATGAATTTCATTTGTAAACCATATGTTTCCAACACTTGGACACACTTGTGCAACACTTCAGTCTGCTATACTCAAGGAACACCATACCTTCCAACAACGTCATCTGCTTTGGTACCCTCCTTTACATTTAAGTAACCCAACACAACCACCCTTTCATTTTGTCCAAACTCCCATAGGGGTTATTGCTGTCAGTGGTGCACTGTAGGCATTACTTAAGGATCTCTGCAAAACCCCTTTGCCCCCTAGCTGCAACCCCTTTCATTCCTATTACTGTACCTCTGTTCATAAACTTTTTCATTTTTACTTTCCACCCTCTGCTAACAGTTGATTCATAGTGCAACTATGAGGGTTTCCTCATGTAACACCTTTTAAACCTTTTTACTGTCAATTTCAGTTTCAGGACTAAATGACCTCATACGTCCCAGTGCTTGGCCCTAGGCCAATATTCTATATTCTATTCTGTTCTAAACCTAGCTAGCTAGGCACAGATTTTGACTTTCCCACAAATGTGCTTACAGCCTGGAATCTTTCCATTACTGGGCTGTATTTAAGGACTGTTACAGCATATCTCTGTTGCACAATTTGAACTAACACTTTCATAATCTTTTTATTCCATTCCCAGTGTCTCCATGATGTTACAGTCACTATCCTTTCCTTTGGTACCCCAGAGACCATCACTTTTAATCTGTTCTGTTTCTGCTTGCACACTGACCTAGTTAACGCTTTCCCCGTTGTGTAAGTGACAAAATACAGTGGTTTAGACCTTTTGCCTTTGTGTCTGCAAGTGTCAGAACATGCTACCCTATTTAGCCCTCTTACCTGTTTGTCACTGACAAAACACGCTTCCCTTGTTAACCTTTTCATCTTTGTGCCAGTAAATGACATAAGAAACTGCCTCAGTTAGTCCCTTCACCTTTGTGTCAGAACCTTTGTGTCCAAACACACTGCCCTGGCTAGCCCTTTCACCCTTGTGTCAGCAAGTGCGAAAACATGCTGCCTTAGTTAGCCCCTTTCACCTTTGTGCCAGTAAGTGACAAAACACGCTGCCTAATTAGCTTCTTTCACCTTTGTGTCAGTAAGTGACAAAACATCCAGCTTTTTTACTTTGAACGAATCGGTTTTCATACATCTCTAAAGCACTGCTTCCACGTGCATTCAGAGGTCCAAAGCTTAGGTATTTTATTTCTCCTCTGGATTTTTCCACTACCAATACAGGGTATGGGGTTGCAAACCTCATGCCCCCTGCCAATGGTGATTTCCACACCATGCAGAGCAGTGAGGATGCAATCTATTTTTCTAGCATCCCACAACATTAAATTGGCATCAGAAGCAGCTCCTCAACCTTTTATGTGGTTTTCCTCCGGCCAAAGGGTCCACAACCATTTAGTTGCTCCTCTGCTTGGGGTTCATTGTTCACACAATATATTTGCGTTGTCTGTGTGTTGTGGTTTTTGAAGAGGGTGTTATTTTGAATTATATTCTGCCATTAAGTACAGTGAGGTCGATCGACCAAGTTGGTGAAAGAATCACAGGTTTACGAGACAAACGATCGCTAGTTCTTTCTTGAGCACTGAGACCGAAAAAAAAGTTAATCGGTTGAAATTCTGTACAGTTGAAACTACTTGGTCACAGCAGTTACTCTGTCACGGAAAAGTATAATTCGCGTGTTAACAGTGAAACTTGAACGACCCTTCCGCCAACCTTTTGTTTTTTCCTCGGTCATTTCCGGGGGCTAACACGTTGCGGACATCTGCTTGTCGTATGTTATTTTGGGTTGTTGCGTCCTGGCGCCGTTGTCCGGCGCTGGTCGTGTCGTGGAATTATCTGTTCGGCAACCTTTTAGGGTTCTGGGCGGTCGAATTCTTTCAATCTGACAAGTACCACGTGTCTCATTCTTAATTTAGAAACTTACTAAACATCGTAGTTTTTTATATTTCAATTGTTAATGTAAACAGCATTGCGCCCACGTACAAAAATAAACTAGTACAAGAAATTGGTAGTTATCTGTTAAGCAATATTCCTATCGGAGGTTTAATCGAAAGTCGAAACATAACAAATGTGTGTGAGGCACTTGCCGTGACTGATAGATATTCTTTATGGGATATTTTGTATTCTCTTGATAGCAGTCCCGGACTTGGTCTGAGATAGCGGAGATTACGAAAGTTTAGATGATTTAGTGGAAAAGTTAGTTTTGGAAAATGTGAACTGTACCTTCCTCATGGAATGTTTATCGAAATAGACAAGAACGAGTTTGAGTGAAATAATGGAAGTGGACATAGTAATGTTTAATATGTAGAGTTGATTAGGAATGAAAAGTGAACCGAAATTGGGTTTGGAAGTAGGAAGTTGGCAATAACGTTGAAACTATATTGAGAAGATTTAATGAAAGTCACGACACTGTTTGATTGATGGGAAATATAGAGAGCAGTAAAGAGGTTTGAGCCGACCCCAGAAATACAGAAATTGTCACCGAACAGGAAAATGCCGTTTGATGTATTCCCGTTAGAACGCTTTCATTCCTTTTCCCTTTCAGCCTATGCGTGAAAAGAGCCTGATTTCGAAGAAGACTATTAGAGTCAACAGTGTGTGTGTATATCACACACACTGTATATATATATATATATATATATATATATATATATATATATATATATATATATATATATATATATATATATATATATATATATATATATATATTTAAGAGGGTTATTTTTATTATTGATGTAATCAAGACTTATAAGCAGAAGTTCTCAGTTTCTTGAATCACAGCAGAATAAAACCGTTATTGCAAAAAAAAAAGTTGTGATTGAAGTGTTTTTCATTAAAAATCCAGTTGTATCAGTAAATTGTATAAACGGATAAGAGTTAAACACGCTTTATATAGTTGAGCCAAACGAAAGTGGCACGTGAGAGCAGCTCTCCTATCAGTGCATCGTATCGGTATAAAAAAAATTTCGGACATCATACCATACCTTACGAGCGGACAATCTGACCAGCTTAATACCTATGGATTAACTGATTTAGCTTGTCGGACGAAAAAGAAATTTTAATCCTTATCTTGTCTGAGAGGGTTTGACATCTTGACCCTTGGTTATTTCCATCTTGTCTTTGACATCAGTTTTAGTTCTCCATCTTACTGAAATTATGTGCAGTCATCTTGTCTGAAGGGGTTGACAAGTTATTTCCATCTTGTCTGAGAGGGGTTGACATCATGACCCTTAGTTATTTCCATCTCGTCTGAGAGGGGTTGACATCATGACCCTTAGTTATTTCCTTCCTTTGTAGTTTTAGTTCTCAGTATACTGAAATTAGGCTATGTGCAGTCACTTTAAACTTTTAACTTTTATATATATATATATATATATATATATATATTAATGTATATATATGTGTCTATATATATATATATATATATATATATATATATATATATATATATATATATATATATATATATATATGAAGTATCTGATTTTTGAGTGTCATAACTTTGAAGGTGTCAGTTATCTTACATTTTTGTTATATTCATAATTTCGAAGTAAACTATGCAATTACAGTATTTAATTCTTTGTAGATTTTCATATTTTACATTTTTGTATTTTTATGCCATAGTAAGAAAGGGTAATAATGTGCAGAATATGAACAAGTACGTATTTTATTACAAAGGGAAAATGGACTCGGTATGTACAGTAAATACAGTTTATGGAAAATCTTTATATAGGTACATATTATTCAAAAAATAACCTTTTATTGTTGATATTTACTCCTTATCCTCCTCCTCAACGTCATCATCATCATCATCATCCGAGGACGCTATATTAATCGTGAAGGACTGGAACAAGTGTTCGGCGGCATCGTCTCAGTCAGAATCTTCCATTTGTACATTTTTAACGTGCTGTACAGCATTACTCCAATTTTCTTTAGTCATTTGCTGCAAAGCCATTTGTAAGTAATTTCTCTTGGAAACAATTTTTAACCTGACCCCAGATTAATTCAGTAGCGTTGTACTGGCAGTGGTAAGGTGGCAGCCTCTCGATCTTATGGCCATTTTCACGAGAAGAATGTGACTACCATTTCCAGAAACTTCCATTTTCGCAAATCATCAGTTGGATTTTCTCCTATATTGATCAGCCACTCCTTTATTACATGTTTTCTATCCGAAATCGTCGGTGTTTTATCAGTGATTACCGAATGGTAAGATGCGTTATCCATTACGATAACAGATGAGGGCGGGATGTTAGGGAGCAGCTGGAATTTAAACCACTCTTCAAACACTGCTGTTCATTTAGTTATGGTAATCACCATCGTTGGTTGCCTTGAAAATAAATTCTGCATTAGGCACAAAACCTTCTTTACTACCGGCATGCACGACCATCATTCTAGCCCTTTTGCCTGTAGGGGCGTTAACCCTCATTGCTTTTTTCCTGTCTTTGGTTGTCCTGCACTTCGTGACAGTACTCTGATTTAACCAAGTCTCATCCAGTTAGAATAGCGAGTGGTCAGTTTTTTTGGTCGAGTCCAGAAAAGGGGACAAGAGGGTAACGACCTATCATAGAAGCACTGGTATGGGTGTCGTTAGGTAATTCATATTCAGCTGGCACTTGCGCTAATCTCCTTGATCTTGTGAGTTACTGATTGTGGATTTTTAATGGGAAAAATTATTTTTAATAAAAATAGTTGTTCCCAACTTTGGACAAGTTGGTTTTCTTAATTACAAGGTGACTAGAACGTTAGTAGTTGTGGTGGTAATTACTAGTCAGTAGGAAGGTGATACAAACCTCGCTTATATGAGGCGGTTATCTGCATTCACGTCCATATTGTCTGTCTTGGAATCGCCTCACGGGATGTATTGTAGGCATCACTTAAGTTCTTTGCAGCGCCTTACATTCCTTTTACTGTACTTATGTTCATATTCCCCTTCCTTCTTACTTTCCACCCTCTCCTAATGATTGTTTCATAGTACAGCTGCAAGGTTTTCCTTCTGTTACACCTTTAAAACCTCTCGACTATCAATTTCCGTTTCAGCGCTGAAGGACCTCAAAGGTCCCAGCGCTTGGCCTTGGGCCAAACCTATGTTCCATTCCCTAACCCTAAATGAAGCAGAGGCCCGCTAATCAAAGTATGGAAGATTGCAAGTGTCAGAAAATAAAAAGGGAGAAGTTTTTAATACTGTACTGTACTTATTAGCAGTTAAGGGAAAGGAATTGTCACGAAATTGTACTACCCGTGGATTTCTGATTACTATTAAGTACGTAAATGTGAGATGAGGTCGCACAGCTGGTGATAGTAGGGAGAGAGAGGGTGAGAATTATTTTTTGAGCTTAACTGACTTAGCATAAGATGGAAAGCAGGAGACTCAAGAGGTACAGCCTGTCATTATAGTATAGTCAGTTTGATACAGCATTGCCTTTGATTCGCTGAGTCTTATCAAGTGGAGAGACTAAAATTGAAGCACCTTGAATAACAGTTTACTGAAAACAGGGACGAATCAAGTCATTAAAATGAATAGGAAGATGAGAACTGCGGCGTCTAAAAATGATACCATTTTCTTATTCACGTTGGATCAGATTATTCTAATGCGCTCACTGCAAGCTAATGGTTCATTTTGGAATGTTCTGCAGTATTAACATTTATATAGTGTGGTAATGTTTGCATAATCGCTGGATACTGATAATGGAAATCTCTCTCTTCGAGACTTGGCCTGAGGGCCTCATTTGGGAGTTCCTCGTTGGGAGAGTGGGTTCCGTTCTCAGCTAGCACTCTGCTGGCCGCGAGTTCGAATCTCCGACCGACCAATGAAGAATAAGAGGAATTTATTTCTGGTGATAGAAATTCATTTCTCGCTATAATGTGGTTCGGATTCCACAATAAGCTATAGGTCCAGTTGCTAGGTAACCAGTTGGTTCTTAGCCACGTAAAATAAATCTAATCCTTCGGGCCAGCCCTAGGAGAGCTGTTAATCAGCTCAGTGGTTTAGTAAAACTAAGGTATAATTAACTTTTTTTCGAGCCAGCCCTCTCTAGAAGAGCTGTTAATCAGCTCAGTGGTCTGGTTAAACTAAGATATACTTAGTCCTATTTGGGTCTTTGGCGTCAAGATACGAATGGATCATTTTGAAAGGATACAAGTGGTTGACCGCATGAGATGATGTGTGGTTTCGATTTGTATCGGAAGGAACTGATATTCTACTCATGGTATGTCGTGCTGCAATATATTATGAATTGCAGAACCAATTTAGCTGCTTGACGGCCTTCGGTGATGATAAAATTCTGATGTACGAGTAATATGTGTGAGCCGGCGTTTGTGGTACAAGAATTTCTTGCTGCTGGCTAAACCAGTTTTGTATGAATGTTATAATCGTTTCCTTGTGTAGTTGGTAATCGTTTTAAGAATGCATCTGGCAGTTTTGCCTTCGTCTTGAGGGTCTGTAGACCTTGGCAGAAGTATTGGTAAAGGCACTGTGATGTATTACAAAGGGTCTGTAGACCTTGGCAGAAGTATTGGTAAAGGTACTGTGATGTATTACAAAGGGTCTGTAGACCTTGGCAGAAGTATTGGTAAAGGTACTGTGATGTATTACAAAGCATGTTTCTGCGCTTGGCTCCCCACTGTCATACAGCAAGTCCTGAGCGTCCTCTACTTGTAAAGCAGATGAGATCCTGGGTTACGGTATAGAAAATTCAATATGTACTCGAGTCATTTGTTTAAAAGGATTTACACGTAGCTTACACCGGTGACCAGTGACTTAGGTTTTGCATCTTCGATTAGTGTATACCTTTTATTTTGTTATTTTTATCACTCATTGCTCTTGTCTACGTACCGTACTATAAATATCGTTTTTCTGAATGATACGTTTGTTTTTGTTTATGGTGTTTTAGCATTTCCTGTCTTTTTTTATTATAATTTTGCCTTGCTCCATGCAAGTCAGATTTATAGGGAACGTATCTTTAGTTAACCCAATGTTATATTGTCATTTTATGTGGCGCCAGGTTATTATTTTTGTCATATATTTCTGGTTACTGACAACTTTCTTCAAATGCAGTTGTTTTCTTATAGCTCGAGTTCATGCAGTACTGCAAAAATGCTCAGATTTCAGGTAGTGCTCTTCAGTGTTGTTGTTTATGTGAACATTTCATTTTTAGAATAACTTTGGGGAAATGTAGGGACGTGCTGAATTTATTTTCATTTTATAATAATTGCGGTCTTTGTCATTATCACATACCTCGTCTCCTTTCCTGGGTTTAACCTAATTAATTGCTATCTATCCAAGGGGAATTCCAATTACCGTACGTAGAATGAAATTAACATTTAGGCCAAATGCCAAGCACTGGACTTACGAGGTCATTCAGCAATGAAAGAGAAGTCGAGAGTAAAACGTTTCGGAGGCGTAACAGGAGAAAAACCTCACCGTTGCCCTGTGAAACTATTGTCAAGTTTTCTTGTATATGCTCTAATATTTAACGTTTCATGAAGGGTTCGGTCACTGATGTGTATTAGGTCACTGATGTGTATTAAATCTGCTGATTTCGCCTAATAAAAATTGGATGCAGTCCGTTACGAAAATAGTATCTTTTGGATTGACGGCTTCGATCGCTTTCTGAGGAATGGCGTCATTAAAAAAATATTGCAAAACGTAATATTCAGTGGATGGTCGAAACGAGTTTTGAATTTCGCCCTCTATGGTATGTATTTTGCCTTTTTGATTTGAGAACTAATTTTAAGTACGAGACCTACAGAACTAGGGATTGTATTGAACATCGCACAGATATATGCTTTCCTACGAAGGACTCGAGATGTTCCTTGTCATAATCGCAGTAGTTGTTCACCGTTCATTCTGAGATATTTTAGCCTGGGATCATATGCTGTTATTGTAGAATAACTAAGACTAAACTTTCCTAACGAGACTAGGCTTTTTCGTCGTTAGAATGCATATACAATATTTTTGAATGGAACGAGGAAGCATTCCCATGTAATTTTTGGTAGCCAGTCATAATGCAGCATCTTGATTACTTGTGAATTTTGTGTTGGGATGGTGCCGTCGAGAGATGATTTTTATTCACTTAAAAAACCATTGGTGTTTGTTGCGTCTAAGTTCTGAAGTCGCTTCGTTCACCATTTGTTTTGTAAGCTGGCGTAACAATCGGCTTGTTGATTGGAGAAAGATATCTTATGAGTTCCAAGAGGCCGATTTAATACACGAGATTATCTCTAACGACACTGATTTGTACTTCTAATTTTTGTTCAAGGGTCTCTTTTAGGAAGCTGCTCTCGGATTTGCCAGTGGGAAGGTATAACCAAGATCTTCTCTTTAGACTTTGGGTATAGCTAGGGAAAGTAAACAGACCTAATTATAAATACGGTATCCTATCTACTGACGATAGGCAGTCAAAGGTTGATGTTTTGTAAACGTACGGTTCTCGGAATACACAAATCATTCCTGTCACCTGCTAACAGTTGCGTAACGTGTAGCTGCTGAAACGTACGTTATGTGTAGTTATTGAAACATCCGTGATAAGTTTGATTATGTTGTGGGAACGCCTCTCCGCATCTGTGATTATGTTGTGGGAACGCCTCTCCGCATCTGTTGGTAAAATGAGTGCTGAGGTTCACACCAGGACTTATACTTCCTTTCACATCGTACCTTACCGTTCGTGCACCTCATGCGGTGCACTGTAGGGATTACTTAAGGTTCTTTACAGCGTCCCTTGGGCCCCTAGCTGCAACCCCTGCCATTCCTTTTTAATGTACCTCCGTTCATGTTCTGTTTCTTATATCTTACTTTCCACCCTCTCCTAACAATTGATTCAGTGCAATTGCGAGGTTTTTCTCCTGTTACACCTTCGAAACCATTTACTTTCAGATTTGACCTTATAGGTCCTGTGCGTGGCCTTTGGATAGATGGCAAGTAATTAGATTAAACCCAGGAATGAAGAGGAGGTATGTGATAATGATAAATGACCGAAATTATAAAATAAAAATAAATGACATGGCAGTCTCGAATAAAAATAAAAAACTTAAAGAAGCAGCGAGTGTCGGTGAACACGTAAATGCTGACATAAGTTACAAACTGCGTGAGTGGTATAAATATTTGCTTAAACATATGTGCTTCATCATTTTTCTTGTCAGACAAGAAAAATGAAATGGAAGTGTTAATTGTCTGGTAGTGGCAAAGCAGCGGCATCTGGAACAGTTATATACTAAATAATATAAAAAGTGTGTATAGTTGCCCATCGAATTTTGTGGGGCTACGGGTGCCAATTCCCCGCGAAGGTTAAAAATCCTCGAATAACTCTTGACCCCTTAAGCGTCAAGTGGAATACTGTGCAGTGTATTGTTGGCATAAACTTAGCGATTAACGTAAATAGCTGGTTATTTACCACAATGTATAATGCAGTATAGTACAAAACACCTTTTTTTGAGGGTACAGCTTAGGACGGTATTAACAATATATGTATATATAGTTAGTCAATATTGTCCTGAACTGTAAACTACAAATGGATTGTTGTATTGTGTTGTATTGCTTATAATCTGGTAAATGACCAACTATTTACGTCAAATATTGGTAAAGAATATGACTAACAATACATTTATATATTTATATTTTTGTTATATATATGTGTATATATATATATATATATATATATATATATATATATATATATATACATATATATATATATATATATATTTATTTGTATTATATGTACATATACATTTTACATACACATACATGTACACATATTTACATATACATATATGAGAGAAAAAAACATATATGACCTACCTGTACTATGAATCTAGTATACCTATAAAACCATGGTTTGTATATATACATATATATTTATGACATATATATGAAAAAAGTACCAATTAGAAAAAGCTGCTTTAATCTCAAAAATACCATTCACATTATGCATGCATAAGGATATGCTGATACTTAACCACTTTCACACGATGACTCGGCAATATTAAACGATGATGATTATGGTGGTGACGATGAAAATGATGAAATATAGGGGCTGATGCAGATTTTTCCGTACAGTTATAATTATGCAAGAAGACACACACACACACACCTTATTTTGAAGACGTACAAGGGCCCGCCAGAGAGGGAATCATCCATGGGGAGGGCTGTACATAAAACCAAACAAATTGAACACAATAGACAAATTTTATAAAGTATACAGTATTATCAGGAATTCCGTAAGTGGATTCTCTTAGGGGTTAATGTCGGGTAACTCATGCCTACAGTGGAGGCATTACTGAAAGTTTTTTTTCCGTGTCCCTTCAGTTCTTCGTTGGAGGGGTGGGTAGAGCTCTCGGCTAGCACGATGTTGGCTCAGCGTTCAACTTTCCTACCGGCCAATGAAGAATTAGAGGAATTTGTTTCTGGTGATAGAAATTCATTTCTCGTCATAATGTGGTTCGGATTCCACAATAAGTTGTAGGTCCCGTTGCTAGGTAACCAGTTGGTTCTTAGCCACGTAAAATAAATCTAATCCTTCGGGCCAGCCCTTTCTAGGAGAGCTGTGAATCAGCTCAGTGGTCTTGTTAAACTAAGATATACTTAATTTTTCCTTGTCCCTTCGGTTCTGAGCGGACCCACTTTGGAGTCTTTTATTGGACATCCATTCCTGCTTCCTTTTTTCCATCTTGCGGTCCAACCTTTATTACAATGTGGAGGGTGTTGTGGATATGTTGTATATGAGCTGTTTAGATTAATTTGAGCTTTTTACGATGGAACCAAAGCTTCTTATGCGACAATCACACATTTGCGATGCAAAAACGTGCAAGTCGTAACTGCCAAAATTTTGCTAATTACGATGCCTTTATGATGTAATTACGACCAAATCGCCAACAACTGGCGACGTGCACCAAGTGATGGCGGATGCTTTCAACTCTTGTAAACTAGGTCTAGACTAGAGAGTATAGGAGGTCTTGTCACGCGCAGCTTTATCCGTGGTAGAGGATTAAACGGCGAGGTGCGTGACGTCACAATAACCACTGTCAGGCTCCATAAACCTATAGAAATCCTGCCTTTGCTTTCTTTTTTTTCCTGTGTTTTAAACACTCTTAAGGTATTCGATAATTAAAGTAATAATCAGATAAAGATTCGTCATTCTACTGTGTTAAAAGGAATTTTCATAAAGATCATTTGAACATTTTCTCCATATAACATTAAAACTATAGAAACCTACCTTTGCTTTCTTCTTTTTTATTCCGTTTTTAAATACTATTATCTGTTTGTTAAGGACAATAATAATCAGATAAACTATATTTTATGTTAAAAACAAATAATCATAAGGAAGTTCTAAAGAACATTCTAAACAATAATGTAAATATATTTCTAGAATTATACACACATGTATCCATAAAATCATATTTCGCACATATTGTAACCGCATGTTACTAGTTGTCACTAACTTTTTTTTTTTTTTATCTTATTCACCACTTTTCATGAACAACTACTGTCTCTGTTCAAATTTCGAATTTTAAAAATTGTACGGCAACGAACAAAATATTTTGACTTCTGAAGGTCATTGGAGGTGACTGCTAATTATATCAGCTAATTTAATGATAGCTCATTTTCCTGCTGTTAAACATTTAACTCCCATGGTGAGAGTCCAACATCTTATCCATACACTTCAAATGTTCAAGAAACTCTTCACTAGGTTTCATTAATTTACCCTCTCTAAAGCTTATGTCACCAATCCATGTGTCACCTCCCTTTGTTACTTTGCTCCTAAATGTTCGTATTGTGGTAATTTGCCAGCAATGAAACCGCCAACATATTGCAAACCTTTTTCTTCTGTGGTATCTGCCAATGTTTGTTCTTCGACTCCCTAGTCTTTGAAATCATCACTTTCATCATCCATATCAAATTCTGGTAAGCAAAATAAAATTGCTGATAAACTGAGCTTTTTCTGAAGAGAATTTCGTTCGTCTTCGAACGATGCGTCCTGTTTGTCAGGGATGTGGGAAAATGAGCCGGATGTTACATTTTCACTGTTGCAGTCAACGTTGCTCTTTGAGCTTACTAGTGTGCTGTCTTTTCCTAAAAGGTGGACTCTCAGACAGTGTTTACTGTAAATGTAACTGGTGATGGGTGTTAATAGCACGCTCCCATTTGCCTCATGCAACTAAAAAAGTGCTCCATCCCATCCTGATTTAGTCTGTAAGTTAGAATATACGTCATGCCAATTTTTCTTTACCATTTCCAGCAAGTTAGACAAAGACGAGCAGTATATAACCAGACCTTTCTGAAAAGGACAGAGAGAGTGTACTTTACTTTTCATCACTTTCATATCTGTAGTGGTTTTACTTATATCTTGCAAGATTTTGTCTTGCGTTTCCAGGTTAGTCCGTAATCATTTCTTGATTTTCTATCTATTGGCACTCAAGAATTAAACATATGAAAAGCTCTATCAAGAAGCCGAATGAACTAGCTTGTACTTCTCCAGTTCTTATCCCCAAATTTACCTTGGTTGCCAAAGTTATCAATAGATTTATAGGTAGTTTCGGACAGCAGTTGCACGGCAAGTTTAACTCTCGTGCGTTGCATACCTATAGCCTAACACTGATATGTTTTTCGGAAAGTCCAAAGATCACGTTTGCTCCTCTTCATGAGCTCTCTAACTGGATCATTGTGAGCGTACGTACCATCTGGCAATATGAATCCATGGTCAAGAAGTTTTCTAACAAGCTTTACTAGGTTTGGAGCACCTGCAAACTCGTGTATTTCTCTGCTGTTGTCCATTGGATTAATAAATGACGAGTTATCCATATCAATACCTAGTGGATTCCATAATTTGACATTTGTTGGCCCAAGTCATTAACCATACCTACAACAGGATATCCAGATTTTTCAACCTTAATAATTAACTCAAACAGTAGATTCTTAATTATTTCTGTATCAAAATTATAATATATTGTTTCCAGGATTTCATGAGACCTATTGTCACCACACACTGCACTTTAGATGTAGGCGCATACAAAGTATCGGTACCTTTGTCATAACTCCACATTTTTGCAATGCTTCATTCGTCAAGGGAAATTATACATTCAAGCTCACTTTTCATCATTGCCTCAGATTTGTGTCTTGAGTTGATCACGGAGTCCAAAATACCAGGTTCTACCAAAAGTTTTCTTGCCCAGCGATATAAGGTGGTTAAAGAAGGAAAAGGATATTTCCACTGCTCCCTAAAAACTTATGAGCTGTGTCCTCGAACTGTGCAGAAGAGGACTTGTTTTGGGTCAGCGCTGACAAGACCTCCTATACTTTCTAGACTTTGTGTTTAAAAACACGTGGTCCAACCATGTCAGCTGTCATTTGTTGTCATGTCATTGTGCATTACGCAACACTGTGCAATGGCTTTGCCCTTTGTCGTAATTAGATTGCGCATATCGTAATTCGCAATTTCGACATGCGCCTTCCATTATGTGGTTATTATTAATAATAATGAGATAGTTTAACTAGACCACTGAGCTGACTATCAGCTCTCATAGGGCTGGCCTGAAGGATTAGGATGAAATACCAGGTCTAGGCCATATTCCTAGAACTGGGACCAAATAGGTCATTCGAATGAATGAAAATGAAGTTTAAAAGAAAAAAACTGTACAGTGAACATGCTTTTACACTGAAACACATGTATACGATAAATACTTTTGCTCGTTTCCTTACATACGAAAAAAATAATAAAAAAATTAATTAGAGTAAAATAAAATGTCAAAAAATTAAATTAAAATTCTGAATAAATTACATAATTTTTAAAATTCATTAAACACCATACAGGCTTCTGTATTTTCATTATTTACTTGGTTTTATATTTCGCCTATTAACTTGCACTTCTTTATGAATGTTAAAATTGGGATGACTGAAAATGTATAAGATTCCGATAAAATTTCCCCCCATTTATTTATTTCCAAAGGTTGATACTCGCTGTTGATTATATTTTTGACAGTCACACAACACATGTTTGACTGTTATCAACACTTTGCATTCTGGGCATTCAGGAGGAGGGCCATGTGGACTGTTCATCAAGTGTCCATGTGTCAAACGAGTATGGCCTATTCGCAGACGCATCAAAATTACTTGTGTGCGTGTCTCTATTTGACATGATGAGCTCCAATTTCCAACACAGGATTTTATGTTTAAATTTATGGTGCACCAAGAATCGCCATGGTTACGTGGCAGTACACTCTCTTGGTTGCGATGTGGCAATGCTTTCTCGCCCACGTCGCCAAGCATAAAAGGCAGTAGCCAAACACGAGGGGTGATAATGTGGTTGGAACAGGTAGATCATGCTCTGTCTGTAACTGGAACGAGAATGATTAGTGACGAGTTCACCTGGAATTTTTATAGTGGAATCCATGTACACGACACAGTTACGATACTGTAACACCTTGCTGTGTCGTAACTACAACACAATTAAATTGCCATAATTTGCCATGCGTTTACAGACTACGCCATCCTGTCGCAATCACCAAAGACAGGGCTTGGCCTAATCATCGGCGTAGCGTATGATTACGAATATACGTAGGTTCATCTTGAACTGCGCAATGTTTTCACTATGGTTAATGGAGTATTACGCCATGGTGTCGTAATTAGCTAACATTTTTTTTTCTGGTGGCCCCAGGCCTACGAATGATGGTGACAATCACCAATGATCACCAAAACCAGCCATTACGACATGCATGTCCTTGAATCGCAAATGTGTGACTAAGGCATTAGATTGTCAGTGGGAAACTGGGTTTTGTGCAAAGGTAGGTCAGTCAATGGTTTGGCACCTAATGTCCTTACTCTTTGGGGATAGTGAAGAAAAAAGCTGTAGAAACATGTGAGGAGTATGGAAGTGTTTGCAAGAGGTGCTAGTGGAGAGTAAATGCAAACAAAAGTAATGTTATAAGGGTAGATGGAAATCAGGACAGTGGAGCAGATAGGATGAGAGAATGCTCAGGTCAAGAAGATTAAACAAAGTTAGGATGGTAGGCTATGTGTAAAAGATTAAGAGACTTAATCTGTTTGTAAAGTCATTGGGAATGTATTAAAGGCATTACCGTGAAGCACTGAAGTTTGGGTGTAAATCCCATTTAAAGAAAAAGTGCAAGTAGTTAAGATGAACTATTTATGAATATATGCAGCTCAAGAGGAAGATATGGAAAGTGCAAAAGCTTAGCGAAGGTAAAAGGTTGGATCAGAATATTTTTGGTGGAAAGAACAGAGGATATTTGGTATGAAAGAAGTACGGGAAAGACAGTGCTTTAATATCTAGGGAACAGAGAGTACTAGTAAAGGCCACCTTACATAGGACAGCAGAATTGGGGAAACTGTCGACTTTAAACTATGGTTATTAAAACAGACTCGTACTTAAAATTACCACCGAAATGAAATACCAGGCTGGAACAATACATTAATCTATAATTATATAAACAGACTCATACTTAAAATTACCACCAATACAAAATACCAAGTTCTATGAGCGAAATGGAGAAAAAAAAATTACCACTTGGACGAAGTATATAAGCTGAGTGACAAAAACAAAGAATCCCAGTCCAGGGTAAACTCACATCAGGTAGATAGTTGTGGAGATGGTTTGGTTATTCAACTTTGGTAAAAGTAGTTTAACAGATAGTGATTCAAAGATAGGGAGCGAAGAATTGAGAAATTGGGAAAGTATTTTAAAACCTTCATATTCAATTACAGTTTTACACCTCGAATATTTGAGAAATCCTGATTAGATAATTTGACCCCAGTTCAAACTTTCATCAGGCAACGTGAGGCAACCATGCATCTCCCTAGCTACATTGGGGGTGCAAGAAAATAAATTATGCTTGAAGTCATGTGAGGGCTAAGTTTATCTTTGTGCTAAAATAAAAATTTAATAATGAGAGCATTAAGTGGAATAAATTTACAATTAATGGCAGGTACTTATGGTTAAATTTAGGTTGTTCAAAGTGCTATGAAAAGATTTATCATGAATCGTTGGGACGCTGACAAAAAAAAACGTTGTATTAGGAACTGCAGTTATCTAATTTGGCTATAAATGTATTTTAAGAAATTTATTTAAATATATAAAAAAGTCTGGAATGGTAAGTCTTTTAAAAACTATTTGTATAACAAGTTATTTCGTTATTAAAACCAGACCAGCTGGAAGTTAAAGCCTTGTGGAAGACAGTAACCAATGAATTTTTTCATTTAAAATTAAAACAGCAGTGACCACACCTACCCCACCAAGAAACTTCATATTGTATTACATTGCTGCATATCACAGCCAGTTCAAGGATGAGGTCAATGCCACAGAGAGAATAATTGCCAACGGTACAACATCTACGAATCCTTACGAGATGATTTCTTTGAGTCTAGTGCCTCCCGAACCTAGTCAGCACCCTTGTAATGCAAAAAAGTCTGGAATGGTAACAGTCTTTTAAAAACTATTTGTATAAAAAGTATTTCGTTATTAAAGCCAGACCAGCTGGAAGTTAAAGCCTTGTGGAAGACAGTAACCAATGAATTGTTTAATTTAAAATTACAACAGCAGTGACCACAACTACCTCACCAAGAAACATCATGTTGTATTACATTGCTGCATATCACATCCAGTTCAAGGATGAGGTCAAGGCCACAAAGAGAATAATTGCCAGCAGTACAACATCTACGAATCCTGACGAGAGGATTTCTTTTGAGTCTAGTGCCTCCCGAACCTAGTCAGCACCCTTGTAATGCAAAACAGCACGGCCCCCATAGAGTTGTGGGAGTTGACTTATGTAGTATACAAATTAAATGTACTGAAGGGACATGTAAAGCCCTCAGCAATTGCTACATAGGTTGCACCACTACCAGTTTGCAAGTGATTGCCAGCTTACTGCAACCAAGGGGCAGTATTTCAACACTGCGTAGACCACGACGGTGAAGCAACACTAGAAGAATTTGAAAGCACAGTGAGATCATACATAAAGAAGCCAGGTTCAACAGATTGTAAATAGCAGAAGCTGCGAGTGTAAATCTACAACGTTCTGCATTAATTATACAGAGGAACAAACTTCATCCTCCCTTCAAGGAAACCACAGGACATCTGTGAGAATCTGGAGGGGGAGACAAGCAACAGAACACCCTTGGACACGAATACCGACAACGAAGCATATCAAAGAGTTATCAAGAGGGACTCTCACCCTTGGCTGCAAGCCACGGCATAGGATGCGTCCTACAGAGCACCAGGAATGCCCATGCTGCCACTCAAACTGTCAGTGAGAGATAGACCCACTGACCAATAGAAATTCTTTAGGCTACCCCAGTAACATCATAATGTTTGAAATTCAAACATACACATGCAGTAATAAAAGCCTTGTATTACAATTTGTAATCCAGTCCTGATGACGCTGCTGAGAAATAGGGAAGATACGGAAACGGTCCGTCAACTAGATAAAGGAAATGTAAGTGGAAAGAACCTTGAATGATTTTTACTTATTCGTGAGAAGCTTGCCAGAAGAGAAAAAGACGTATGCACTGATTCAGAGTCTTGATAAGAAGATAGTGTATGCAAACAATGCCATTGACTTCAACAGAAACATTATATATTTATTTATAAAGGACAGTTATTACAAGGTATTTACTTTGCATAAAACTATTTTTTGCATAAAACTATTTTCTTTTGGGTCGTGGGCAATGGGATTCGCTCTTCAAGGGGCTCAAATGACCGCTGTGTTACCTGGCAGTCCCACGGTTCATGCAGGAGTCCTAGCGAAGAGCGGTCTTCAAGATACGGGCGAATGGCGCAGTGTCCAGCGGTGTATAACAAGCAGCTGATGAGCCATATGTGTAGGCGTTTTAAGTGACCAATGTTGCGGTCATTTCACTGCACAAGTTGTTCATCCACTATTTTAAATGAATGTTACAGTGGCCCTTGTTGGTTTTGTATAGGAGCCAACTTTTGTTAGGGGACACAGCCAAAGATGAGAAAATGAGCCGTATTTTTGTATGCCGCATTTGATAATTATACAGTGGCTTTTTCAGCGCATTAGCATTAAATTGAAAAGAATTTTCTGTTCTTTTACTTACAGTATTTATAGATTACTTTTTCGAATTTTACTCGTAGTATTACAACTGAATATATATATATATATATATATATATATATATATATATATATATATATATATATATATATATATATATATATATATATATATATATATATATATATATATATATATATATATATATATATATATATATATATATTGTGTGTTTTCTAATTTTTCCCAGTATGTGTTTTCCAGTCTTTTTGTTTGAATCATTCAGTCATTACTCTGACGCCCACATATTCTAAACTTCTGTATATTTGTGTTTTTGTGTATGAGAGCGAGTGAGTATGATGTTGCATCTTGCTCTAACACAGTTAACGATAAAACGTGCTTTCGCCTTGAAAGCGTTGTATGGAAGCATAAAATTGATAAGTGTATTCTCTCTCTTTCGAATTTTCAGAGAAATAGCTTAGCTCCAACTATCCTTTTAACTTCCGCTTCGGGAGTTGAATGTAAGATTATGGTTGAGCTGTATCTCTTGATTTTGTATAGCTGTGTCCGCAGTTTTCGAATTGCAAGTCGAATAAAACAGGCTGTTAGTAGAGAATTCTTCTCCGTCCATCTCTTGATGTGAGCGGAAGGATGATTTCCTTTTGAAGTTGGACGGGAAAGTATTTTTATCTGCCGACAGTGAATCCGATACCCTTTGTCGTACGGGGTCGCGCATTTGTGGCGCTCCACCCCTCTTTCGTCGTCCTTGTAATGTTTGAGAGGCAGAGTGAATTTCTTTAAAGGGTTATGTAGTCTACAGTGATGTTAAATATTATCGTAATTTGTGAGATAGGCTTTAACAAAATTAAGGGATTACTTTGTAAATGTAATCTCAGTAAGCTGTTGTTTTCACTGGTTTTGTGGCGGCAGAGTTATTTGATTTGTTCATTCGTCTTTTTCTTACTGCATAAGTATTTCTTATAGTCCTCGGGCAAGTATGTTTCCCTAAGTCCTTGCTCTTAAAATTGTTGCTCACGATATCCGTCGTCAGTGACTATTTCAGGTACAGTATTCTACAAAAGTACTTTTTGTTCATTACTTCCACGGAACTTTCCAAGTTTTTCTTTTTCCCTCTACAACCCAGTGTGTTTGTTGATCTAAGCTGTGAGTTATGTATCTAGGTGTTAGACGACTGTTGTAGATCGCAGGGACTGTAGAGGGAGAGGAGTAAAGGAAACTAGACGAAAGTGTTTAATGCTATAAAAATGTACACCAAGGTGTACAGAGTATAGACACCATCAAAAGGAAATGGCTTCGAGGAGACCTACCAGGGTGATCTCTCTCTCTCTCTCTCTCTCTCTCTCTCTCTCGTGATGATAAATCTATGCCGATGATTGCCCTGGCTTCTATTTAGACTTTCTATGATGTTTAATGTATGGGTTGTCGTCATTCCGCGAAACCTGTCTGCCTGTCCGCGCTGGGACGACAAGGATGAGTTCGCCCTCGCAAGCTAATGACCTGATACGGACATAAACGAGTTGTGGTTAGGCAAGTTAATAGTCCTAACTCGGTAAAGTAACTCTGTTAGAAATGTTATAACAATACGGTAGATTCTCTGCTGTGCGGTGTTGTGATTGCGTTTCGCGTAAAGGGAAAATGAGTTGTGCTATAATAGCTTGAAACACGAATATAGAAAAATCTTTTCTTTTTCTAACTTTGGAAGTTTGAATATCTGCTAATAGACGCGTTAGTTATGCATGTTGTCTGTGAGCTTCTCGCATATATTCGGTAATGTGTGCTCATACCATCCTTACATTTTATTGTAATATAAATGTATAAGTAAACGTGGTTTTTTAGAATAAAGAATGATGGCCAAAAATCCAGTACGAATGAAAAACATGTTTGTGATCAATTTTCGAGTATGTTATATGGAACGCAAATAACTCTAAAGGGAATATTAATTATTTGCTATTTGCTGCAAGTCTGTATTTACTCACCCTTCATCTAGATGTGATTAGTTTGCATTATAAGCATTGCTACTGTAAATTACAGCACACACGCGCACAGACATTTTTCCCAGCTATATGTAGGATTCCATAAGAGAAACGGATCCGGAGAAAACTGTACAAACCACTACCCCGATCTTTCTTAACTTCTGGATGAAGGATGAACAGCATATACAGAAAACTTCCACACCATCATCCGCTTCATACACCGTCACAAGGGGTTCTTCAGAATCTCCCTCCATTGGAACTCCTACGATAATAGGTTCTCAATTTTCTAAGTTCCTTTGCTCATTGATCGCAGCCGCTCTGAGAATTTTATTTTACTGCAAGATAAAGAACGAAACAAAGCTCATTGCATTGGATAGCGAATAATTTTTCCCATTAGAAACCTGCGTTTTTAAATCATTATGGTTCCTTCTTTGTTGTTTAAGAATTCATAAATAGTTTTCATAGTTTTTAAAACTACAGATTCGTATTGACTGGTTTTAATCACAGTAATACAAGAAAAAATATTTGCTATAAAATATTGTTAGAGCTATTTGAAAGAAGTCTGTACAAAGTAGCGAAATTCTGTAGAGTGAATCTTGATAAGAGAAACTTCATAAAACTTCTTGCCATTACAAGTACTTTTTAATTTTAAGAGAACAATACCCTATAATTTGTGTGTCAGGCTACGTAGACATACGTTACATTATTATTATTATTATTATTATTATTATTATTATTATTATTATTATTATTATTATTATTATTATTATTATTATTATTATTAAGGCAAGCTAAAGGGCCCCTAACAGATATGAATGTAAATATATTAGAAAAAGAATAGTTCAAAGAAGGAAAAAGTCTAAAGGTGACTAGTTTTGGTACCGCCACACCCGTAAAAACAAGGCGGGGAAAAAAAAAAAGCAAAGTCAAGTCAGTTGGAATGTACCACGAAGCAGAGAAAATGAATCAAAGCTTCGGTGATCAAGGTGCAGCGGGTACGGCACAGCTGCAGGTCTGAGTAGATTGGCTTATGGTCATCACCCGTAAGAAGGTAGTGCCGTCAGTGCGCCTCATGCGGTGCACTGTAGACATTACTTGAGGTTCTTTGCAGCGTGCCTTCGGCCCCTAGCTGCAACCCTTTTCGTTCCTTTTAATGTACCTCTTTCTGCCATGTTCTCTTCTTCCATCTTACACTCCACTCTCTCCTAATAACTGATTCATAGTGCACCTGCGGAGCTTTCCTCCTGTTACACCTTTCAAAGTTTTACAGTCAATTTCCGTTTCAGCGCTGATTGACCTCATTGGTCCCAGTGCTTCCTAAATTCTATATTCAACTCAATTCAGAAGAATTTCTGAAGCCAAATTTTAAGATGTGTTTTGTTCAGGACCTAGGAAGTCGGCCTGTTCAAGTTCTGAGGTTAGAACAGTAGAGTATGATATGTTTCAATGCTAGAAACTTTGATGCCTGCCTGGTAAACGGCGAGGTTGTTACGTAAAGGTATTGTTGCTTGAATGAAATAAACGAAATCGACTGTCAAACAATGGAAACGATGCTGGGGAAGGATTTCTTTTTTAGTTCTGTCAAGTCTGGGTGTGTATTTGGAGGATGAGTTGCCTCCCTTCTCCGGGTTTTAGAAGAGTTCGCCGGAGGGCTCACAGCGTGCACTTAATCTTGGGGCATCTTTATGCAATCCCATGTGTAAGGGCGAGGCATGCATTGTTGGTCATGTCCGTCTTCTGTCCGTTCCGTTTTGCTTTTAGTTCATTTCCGAGAAACTGTTAAAGGTGCATTCATTGAACTTCACATCAGATACGTCTTCAGACGAACATTATAACCTCACCAAAATTGAATGACCTCGACTTCCCGTATGTCCTTTTCATTACATTTCGTGAATTTAGGTGTAGCTTATTTAGTTGAATACCGGTAGGGACGGTTTCAACTTCATGCCACGTGCATCTTGGGACGAAGACTTCATCCATGCAGAAATTTCACGACCTTGACACTTCATATGACGTCGATATGACGTCTCTTGATTTTGTGCTTGGCCCATTTTCTCAGAAAACTGGAGGAGGCCGTTGTATAGGTTGCTTAAACTGTTACGTCTTGGCAAGCAACCTTGCCAGAATTTAGTGGCTTTACTTGATCGTATGACCTCGACCTCATAAGTTTTAGTTTTCTGTAAAAGAAAACTATTGAGATGGCTATGTGTATGTCCGTCAGGAATTTTTCTGTTATAGATCTTAAAAACTACTGAGGCTAGAGGGTTGCAAATTGTTATGTTGATCATCTAACATCCAATCATCAAACATACCAAATTGCAGCCCTCTAGCCTCAGTAGTGTTTATTTTATTTAAGGTTAACATTACCCATGATCGTGCGTCTGGCAACGCTATACGACAGCCACCACCGGGCCGTGGCTGAAATTTTCATGGGCCGTAGCTCATGCAACATTATACCGAGACCACCGAAAGGCAGATCTATTTTCGGTGGCCTTGATTATATGCTGTACAGAAAATTCGATTGCGCCGAAGAAACTTCGGCCCATTTTTAGTTTTCTGTCAAAACTATTGTGCCGGCTTTGTCTGTCCGTCCGCACTTTTTCTGTGCGCCCTCAGATCTTAAAAAAAACTACTGAGATTAGAGGGCTGCAAATTGGCATGTTGATCATCCATCCTCCAATCATCAAACATACCAAATTGCAGCCCTTAAGCCTCATTAGTTTTTTTTATTTAAGGTTAAAGTTAGCCATGATCGTGCCTCTGGCAACTATTATAGGATAGGCCACCACCGCTGTGGTTAAAGTTTCATGGGCCGCGGCTCATACAGCATTATACCGAGATCACCGACAGATAGGTCTATTTTTGGTGGCCTTGATTATATGCTGTAGTGGCTGTACAGAAAACTCGATCGCGCTAAAGAAACTTCGGCGCATTGTTTGCTTGTTTACTTATTTTATTTTGCTTTTACTTAGTGTTCTTGAACTTCTTGAAGAACACCTCCGCTGTAATTTTATCACAGTCGCATCTTGGTACGAACACTTCGAACTATGCCGAAATGCTGCCTTGACCTTCCGTTTAACCCCAACCTCACATTCCTGGATTATGAGGTGAGCCCGCTTTCTTGAACGCCGTAGAGAGGGCCTTCATATAAACTTAATACACAGCTTATCTTGGCTCAAACATCTTGACTTATCAGTAGCAAGTAAATTATAAAAAGATACCCTCATTGAACTTTCCGGTCTCCTGTTGCCGGAAAACTAACATACGGCGATGGATATTTTAGACCGGGAGAAAAGTGGACATGAAGTGTATCAAATTTGGAAGCACTTGGTCAATACACACACACATACACATTATATACGTACGTACATAACGAGTAAGAGTTGTAGCAAATTGGAGATCCTTCACGATTCTCGATTTATTAATAAAGTAACGGAATAAGTTTAAAATGATAAAGATATTGTGAGAATTTCCAGGAGTAGATGTTCACTAGTTACAGATAAAAATGCCGTATCACTTCCGATCTTTGAAGATTCTTTCGAGTCTCTCATTCTTTATAGATAATAAAAGATTGAATTTCTTTTCAGTTTAAACTCAGAGCAAACCAAGTTCGTTTATACGAATTTATATGCCTGAGAAATCTTGCTGAGGAGGAGGAGGAGGAGTGGGCGAGGAGCGCCCATTTCGTCACGGCTCAGCTATGTTCTCTCGCGTAACTGTAAAACAGACACCGTCGAGGAGGACGAAGAAGGAGAAGAAGTGAGGAGGAGGAAGAAAGAAGAACAGGTTCGAGACATCGCAACCAACGCATTCCATTAGTCTACGTTGGCTCCCTTCATTCCAGCTCTCGTCTCAGCCCTGTCCCCTCCCCCACAGCCCTTCATTCAGCCTACACGCACCGGCACACGTACGTTAAGCTCACCTCTTGCACAGGTTATATTTGATCTGTCTAGCTACACACACACACACACACACACACACATATATATATATATATATATATATATATATATATATATATATATATATATATAATATATATGTGTGTGTGTGTGTGTGTATGTATGTATATACACATACACACATACATACATATATTTTCCCTCACCATTAATACTGGGCATGGGACTACCAACCCCATGCCCAAGCCACATGGTGACTTTCACACTAGATAGAGGAGCGACGATGCTATTTTTTTTTTTTTCTCGGCACCCCACCGGAGTGGAAAGGGTCTATCATTTGTTTGAGGAGTGGATGTTCGTCTACCAAACCAGGGGCATTTTCTCGTAGCTAAAGATTCAGACCCCTTACTAGGCGTCCTCTGCTGGACCTCAGAACCTTGTCTTCATAGAGCGTCAATGTCCAGGTTGTACTGCTTGCCACCAATGAGGAAATAGATTTCAGTAAGCAGATGGACCTGACGATGTGGTGAGAATCACAAGCCGTTGGCACTTCCTGTCACGATAGTCTCATGATTGTACTGCTTCTACTGAGGGAAGGACTGTGTGAATGGGTCTTCTTTGTAAGTATGTGAGACTGCTAGTGTTGATGTTTTTGAAGTTTTCTGCATAAGCCCCTTATGCACGACTCACCAATTAAGGTATGAGTGTGGCAGTGGGCATTGTCTGTGTTATGATAAAGCAGAAGAAATTACTACACAACTGAAGCAAAAAATGAACCATGATATATTCTACATGAACTATTTTTACATATAGACTTTTATTTGAATACATGCGATAAACAGCCTTCATATTTCCATATGCGTGTCTGTTATACAGTATATATCTGTCGTGAACACCTAATCAAAGGCTCAATTTATAAAACTGATGAAACAGCAGAACAGTCAACAGAGCTTCTGATACAAGATTTTGACATACTTTATGGTCAGTTGAGTAAAGTTTCTTTCCCCACACTGTATCTGGATGAATAGATAGGTACGCATAATACCTATCCAGAGTTAAACTTCACCCATGCTGTTCGTCATGGGTCCGGTGGTAGAGAAGTTGACCATGATTGCTCTTGAGGAAACTCTGGGTAGGTGTTGAGAATTTATCCATCACCATATACCTATCTTTCCATCCAGATACAGATGATGGCGAGGAAACGTTAACTCGTGCTCATGAGTCTGTGTCAAAATTTTGTATCACAAGCTCTGCTGGCAGTTCTTTTGCTCCATAAGTTTTATAGATGTATGTTGTCTTTTTTTTATATATATATTCGCGACATAGATATATATAACAGACACGCATATGGGAACACGAACGTGATGTTCAGCCTTTCCCTCGAGAGAAGTGTCAGCCTTTTGCTGTATCGTGCCAAATCAGAAATACCAGTTATGGAAGGGGATTTTAAGGCCCCACCCTGTATAAATACACATCCTAGGACTGCGACCGTCACGCGATGAACCCTGTAAAGGCAAATTAAAACAAAATTGGGGTATGGAAAATGTAGGGAGGAAACGTCCTCGAAACATGAAAAGATGATCTTAGGAGAACCTGACCTCAGGCAAAATACTTTAGTGAAGTATGAAGCGTTGCTACAAGTTAATCTTGTGGTCACATTTTTTTTAACTGAAAAAAATACGATTACCTGTTATGGTAAATGGTAATGGAGAGAGCCTTTTGTCTGGACCTTGGATACAGTAAACGTAACTATAAAAGAGGCTGGCGAGGCAAAATATGAATCGTGAGATGGATAGGGAAGGAGGGGTTGTTTTGAAAATATGAAAAATTACGTAGGAAAGCTTGGGAACCTCCGAATCACCAATAGAGGCTATGTCAAAAATGATTTAGTTAGAGATAAGATAGGTGTTGTGTATTGAAGTCTTGCTTTTTAAGGAAAAGTCAGTGTACTGTATGTTATTAACTTCGATTGTAAAGTCCGTTGTTCGTGAATGGAGACTCCATTCATTTTCCGTAACTCCTCACCCTAGAAATTTAGATGAAGTCAGTCGGGTTTCACGTGAGCTATATTCAATGAAATGTTTTAAATAAATTGTCATTATCCAACAATCACAAAATTTTGTTCGCGAACAAATAAGAGAATCATATTGGTAGATACACTTTCTTTTATACAATTCATAAATTTATTTTCCAACAGGAAGTGCTCGTTGTTTATAATTAGCTAAAAAAAAAAACATTAAGCGCTGTTTTAAACTTCTTGGTCATTCAACCCGGCAATGTGTCGAGCATTCCACGTGTTTTATTTTCCCTTCTCGGTGAAAGTTACGGAGGCTTTCCGTTTTCCAGATTATATTTTATAGTTACCAGTGCGTTATAAAGTGATGGATTTGTTGCGAAAGTGTGGTGCACTGTTCATCATTAATATTATGAAGCTAATACTCCGTAACTTCCTTTGTCTGCTGACATTTTAAGAATTTACTCTCCGTCCAACCGTCATGGTCGAATTGCGCCGCTTCTCTCCGTCCATGACTCGCCCTCGAAGCATCGGAAATGTTTTCATGTTGCTTCATCTTCTGCTTTACGATAGATTGACGTGTGGTGTAACTGTCGAAACAATCCCAATCGTCTCAACCTGTATGTTTGCTTTGAGATCGTTTTTTTTTAATAGTGAACGTAGATACATTTGTATGCAGTACGTGCACACCCCTCACTTCTGTGAGTTACATCTATATGCACATACATGTATGTATATGTATGTTGAACAGGCACGACAAGAAATATATGGAATGAGAAAGAGAGGCCACGCAGTGGTTGCAATCCTTTATTTGTATTCATCCAGCGAAACCTTGAATGGACCTTGCGTGAAGTGGAAGAATTCCCAAGTAAAACAGGTTGGGTTGTTACCTGCCGTATGACGGTGTGTGGTTACTAATAACTAGCTAAAAGAAGTAGGATGAACCAGGTAGGCAGGGTTTCCACAGCGTGATTTTATTTTACCTTACATATCTGCAAGCCAAAGATTCCCCTAGGTTGGCATGAATTCCCCTAAACCAGTATGTTAGACTAACTAAAACAACACGTTATTTTGAATATTATAAGTAGGCTGTTAATAAAATAATCACAAAAAGCAAAAAATTCATTGCATATAGAGCAAAGAAAAATAAAACATCTGTATAATTAAAGCAATACCTATTTTGACATTATCAATATTGTTATAGATTAAAGCAACATTTCCATTCTACATTATGAATAGGTAGATGAAAGTTTCTAAATTTCTTAAAACTATATATTTTGGTCATCTCATATATCTATACGCATGCATGCATGCATATATAATATATATATATATATAATATATATATATATGTATATATATATATATGTATATACAATATATATATATATATATATATATATATATATATATATATATATATATATATATATATATTTATATATTATATAGTATAATTTGTTACTTTGCTTGTTATCTGTCCAACATCATTATATCATGGTGACCTTAATTTAAATCTGATGTATGCTTTCACTACGTATTGCTTTACTTTTTATTGCCCTAAGTGATGAAATCATTGTCATCTACTTGAAGAGTATCAACAGTCAACCATGTCCATTAAACCACACAGTGTTTCATTTTTCAGCTGTCTCTGTTGGGTTTTGGCTAAATTATATTTACTGAAAAATCTCTCCACACTAGAGTTGGAGAATGGTAAAGATAATAGCACTGAAATCACAACCTTTAGAATAGGATAACATGGGAGGTTTGCAGCATTCCTTTTGTTAAGTACAATATCCCAGTGCTCTAAGCATGGCATCTGTCCATTCAGCTCTTCGCTAAGACAATGTTATCTCCTCTCTTCGTCTGTCTTGTTTTTGTCTACATATTTGAGAAGCTGTGGTATAGTATCAAAGACAGATGACAGTGATTTTGGTTCAAGGTTACAGCATTCATGGGACCAAGACACTGTACAATAAAGTAAATTGGCTCATTAAGGGGGAATCTATTTTGAATCTGTTTTTCAGACTCTACAAGGAAATTTAAACATTTTCATAGAAGATTTTTAGATCACTGACACTACTAAATATATGTTATCAGCAGACACAATACTTGCTGAAAATAAGGGATTCTTTGGATCAAGTGCAAACATGTCACACTTCTTTACATAAGGAATGCTCATAAAATCTGAGCATATGTTTCTTATCAATTTACTAACTTCCTTTTTGAGGCAATACAAATTTGGGGATTCAGCCTGAAATTGTGTGTTGAAACTGTTACGTTGAAGTAAGTAAGAGTAAATTTCTATTGAGACTTTTAAGGATGGCATCATTACTGTCCGTTGGATCTGTGAAGGCAACATCAGAGCCTCCCATTGTTCAAGTACACGTTTGACATAATTTTCCAGGGAAAGTCACCTGGTCTGCCCTGGAGCTAAAAGTTTGTGAGGGCTGCACTACAAAGTCCCGAAATTCTTAAAATAGATCTTGTCGTTTTGGACAGACTGAAATGTGTATGTATATTACGACAAAGGTTCAAGTGACTTGGGTAGCTTTAGGCAAGCATATGATGCACGTAAATGAATCATATGACAAGGGCATTTTACAATTATAACATTTGGCACTAAATCTCAGAAATTGGTAGCAACAGAATGCGCCCCCCCCTGCATGACCTTTGTTGTATCCGAGCAGAAAGCGACAAAATATTTCCTAAAGGGCTCTCTTTGTCTTCGAGTGACTTTAAAAGCTTGGATTAAACCATCAGCAGAACTGTCTTGAACCTCCACAAGATCTAAGAAAGAATTATTAATTTTATATTATCATCAAAATATACAATAATGCTCATCTGCTTAGTTGTACCCCTATCAGTTGTTTCATCAATTGATACTGAAAAAATTTTTTCTTTTAAAACTTTACCCAAATCCTGCAATAAGTGCTTACCAAAGACATGACGAATGACATTTGATGCTCTTTGTTCTCCCAACAGTTCTTCATTGGAGAGATGGGTAGAGCTTTCGGCTAGCACGGTGTTGGCCCAGCGTTCGACTCTCCGAGCGGCCAATGAAGAATTAGAGGAATTTATTTCTGGTGATATAAATTCATTTCTCGTCATAATGTGGTTCGGATTCCACAGTAAGCTGTAGGTCCCGTTGCTAGGTAACCAGTTGGTTCTTAGCCACGTAAAATAAATCTAATCCTTCGGGCCAGCCCTAGGAGAGCTGTTAACCAGCTCAGTGGTCTGGTTAAAGTAAGGTATACTTAACTTTTTACTTGTTCTCCTAAGCAGACTTTTTTTTTTTTTTAGGCAATGTCATTAGGAACCATATCTCTTAGTACAGTAACGTGGGTTCACACCAAGAAATTGGCAAGAAGTGTTCTGCAAGGAAAGCACAAAGCTTTAGTTCTATTTTCTTGGTAGACTTGTCTAATGGATCGTTACTAATTAAGAAGCTTGGTACTGATTTAGTATTAGCCTGTTGCATAGATAAATTTTTGTGCCTCTGACTAGAAGCATGCCTTATAATGTCTGATTTGCTGCACTGCATGTCCATATTACATTTTTCACACAATGCAAAATGTTTTAAAGATGTTGACCTTGAGGACTTTGATAACGATCCTGAAAATTTGGGGTCTGACGTCCAAATATCCCTCTATTTTTGTTCATACGACTTTCCCTTTGCCGGGATTTTTCTCAGTTTCTTGGTCGGCTTACGTGGGGGAGATTCATCATCTTTATCACTTCTTGCAGTATATCCCTGAAAAAGAACTTATTGTATACTGAACAATTTTTCTGTTTAGTGTACCTACCCAACACACACGGGGCCTTCGCCCCAGTACCCCCTTAGGGCGCTGTGACTCAACAGAAAAATAGTATATAAAAAGCACATAGGCATAACATCGATATAAAAACCATGTTAAGTATTGCCCTTTTGGAAATTGTGAATTGTGCATCCGTGGGTCTTTTAATATTTGTCGAAGGAGTGGTAAGAAAAGTTTGTGTAAGAACAGATTTAGTTACAAGTTTATGGGGGACGAGGATGGGATGTAGTAGAATGTGGAGTGGATGAGGTTTGCAGATGATTCATTGTTGTTTATGGATTGTGGAAGATGAATTGCAGAGAGGGGAAAGAATTTAAAAATATGGGTACGCACACAAGTTAATTGCAAGTTTGTGACAAATGAGGAAGGGTTGCAATGGGAGGTGGAGTAACTGAAGTTTGCAGGTTTAGTGTTGTTTATAGACCTTGAAGACAAGTGCAGAGATTGTGGAAAGAATTTGAAAGTTGAAAGGGAATGTCGGAAAGACTGTGTTATGGTGGTAGAAAGAGCACTGAATGCTGATATGGATGGTAGAATGATCAGAGTGGTTTTATTTGTACTGTTGTTTTAAGTTTGTTAAAATCGGCAGGTGTAGAGAAAAGTTTACCATATAGAGTAATTAAAGCAATGTATGTAGTGGAAGTTCTAATAAACAAAGAAATGAGCTCATGTGAATAAGTTTTGGACTTGAGAAAAGATTGATGAGCCACCCCTCCATAATGAAGGTGAAATGTAGATGATGAATGTGAGTAGAGAATCCGCTAGCTGTAGAAACTATTTGCTGTTGTAGTACATGTGGGGTAAGACGTGCCAAAAGGCTGAGGAGTGCAGAAAAGATAATTTATGTTTGTTGATGTGGATTGGTCATAAAGGATGCATGAGAAAATAAGTGTCGATGAAACTGCTCAATTCAAAAGGAAGAAGGTTAGGGAGACCTAAAGCTGTAATATCCAGTGTATGGCGGCGGATGGCACGGCATGCATGTGTATGAACAAGCTGGTAAAATTCATTCTTACAGGTTTATGAAGCTGGTGAAGGCTCCGTGCTCAGGGTATTCATTCTTTGATGGACATGTCAAAGATTGTTGTAACATTGGCAGATATCTTGAGCTTTTCTGGAGACACCTCCTGTTAGTGAAAAGATTTTGTGAAAACCAGGAGGTTATCTCCACTCCCTCTGCTTAATTAGTTTGGATGGTTACCTATAGTATAGTAGTGCATAGGGCAATTAACATCATTACAGAAAAACTTGCTGAGGACCAGAAGGTTAGCAACTGGAACCAACCCTGTTAATGGAGATGAGTAGATATATATATATATATATATATATATATATATATTTTATATATATTATATATATATATATATATATATATATATATATATAATATATATATATATAGTATATACTGGATATATGTATGTATGTATATATATATATATATATATATATATATATATATATATATATATATATATATATATATATATATATATATATATATATATATATATATATATATATATATATATATATATATATATATATATATATATATATATATATATATATATATATATATATACACACACACACACACACACACACACACATAACCTCAGTATATTATAGCAAAAGGGGGTTGCAGTTTAGTAGTTTTGTACTGCAAAAAAATCGGTAAATGGAGCCACTTTTTTTTTCAATAACAATGCATTCAAACATAAGCTTGGACACCAGCAGATGGCAGTCATAGAAACCAGATTGATCACACAGCTATAATAATCAGGAAAGAAAAAGACACGAATTTTAGGAGCTACAAAGGAGCAGATGTAGCGGAATGCTACACAAAAGTTGAAATTAAAAGAACCCAACAAGAAGGTGATGCAATGTTTAGGTTTGATGTCGTAAAGCTTCTTGAAAATTAGCCCATATATATATATATATATTTTAAGAATTGTCAGTTGTAGAACCACATATGAGGAGGAACAAACAATCGGTGAGGAATGTATAACAATGTGCTTGAAAAGTTACAAGTCTTGGACATTGAATGAGACCTGGAAAGCAATGAAAAGACAAAAGTAAAAGGTACATGTAGACAATTTTCAGCGAGGAGATGAAGAATACAGAGTAGATAATGCCGCGTACTTGAGTCTAGATAGTGAAGCGGAATTAAGAGATGAGAGAATATTTGAACAAATGGGCAGATGACGTTGACAAACCATGTATTGAGGTGGAAGTAGTGGCGTTAGGGTTGCGCACAGAATTATTTTTAAAATATCCGGAGGTTGAAATGGAAAGAGCAAGATAACTGTCGAAGGAGGGGTGGGTCAGTAATAATATCAGAAGAAGAAGGAAGGCAGTGCTGGGTGGAACATCTTTAGTGAGATGATGCTTAAGAGATACGAGGGGCATATTTGATTGATGCACCCAGCCCTGATGGAGACCAGAATGTGCGTTTAACTGAATTCGTAGTTTTTGAGGTAGAATCAGTAATAAAAAAACATAGATGGAAAATGCCAGGGTATTACAGAATCATAGCAGAACTTATTGTAGCTGAAAATGAAGTGACATGTCATATACAAACTAAGACTCTTTTGCAGAATTTGAAATGAAGCAAAGCCTGATGACTGGGAGGTGGAGGTCAAAACTAAGGTACCAAAGAGAGGTGACGACTTAATGTGTAACTATAGAGGCATTGCACTGCATTAATTGTAATGAAATCATTCAGAAAGAATATTCTTATTAGGGTGGAGAAAGAAACTGACAAAAATCTTTGTGATGAATAAGTCTATTTTTAGAAAGCGTAGTGGTTGGACAAATAAAAAATGGTTTTAAAACTTATTGCGTACCAGATATGGAATGTAAAAATCCCCTTCTGATGACTTTTGTTAAGTACTAGGAGGCTTTTGAAAGTCCCATTCAATAAAGTAGTCTAATTGAAATTATCTATGCACGAAATGCGCGCAAAGGTAACTTGTCAAGTCACTTTACTGGAATAGTGGCGTACTACAAGGGAATGTTATTTCATTTTGTTTGTCCTTCTCTTAGATTTTATATAAATTGGCCAAAGATATAAGAAAAGGTTCAAACTGAAGTAACAGAAATATTACCACAAGATTTACAAATAGAATGTATCATATGTCTAGAGAGACTGGGCTCAAACATGAAAAAAAAACCCGAATTATTGAGGATTGTAATGTTCAGAAGGATAAAATAACATTAGATGGAAAAAAAGATTGAGGTTGAATTTGCGTATATGTGGGAACAAATATATCCAGTACAGGGTCTCTTCAGTTGGAATTTAGTCTAAGACAAGGTAGATTCAACAATGGGTTGTTTGAATAAGACTTGAAAATCAAATATATTGAAATTGCATATGAAAGTAAGTTGATATAAGTTTTTGTACCTGTATTGCCAAATGGTAATGGTATAAGATTGAAACTACATCACAAATAATTTGTAGATTTGAAAATAAAGTTCTAAGAAGAGTATTAGGAGTCAGACGGTTGGGTCGAGTTAGAAATGATACTAGAAAGAAAATACGGAAGTTCCTTAGGCCATGTACAGTAGATGATCTGATGAAGAAAGAGAGATGATGACGACTTGGATATGTCCTCCGCACAACTCCCGAAAGAATTGTACGTGGTAGTGTCTGCTGGGCTCATGTGGGCTCCAGAGAGTTAGAAGATCCAGACCTACTTGGATGAAATCTGTTAGAAGGGAGACTGGAGACGAGTGGTGGAATGTCACCGAGGCTCTGCGTCACGCAGCTTGGGATTTGTGATGATTTTAAATAATTTATATATATATATATATATAATATATATATTTATATGATGATTTTAAATATATATTATATATATATATATATATATATATATATACTGTATACATACATACACATAGATACATACATATCCTAGTCGACCATGATTGAGTGTTTTATCAATTTGTTATTCATACCTTTAGCAGTTGTGAGGAGGAAGATTATAGTCTTGAAAAGTACAGAGCACGATGTGGCATTTGGCTTTTGAGTATATTTACTGAGGCGAGAGTCTCATTACTGTAGGATAACCGATATGTGCCTTTCCACTGTAGGTTTAGCCGGGTTTCTTCCAAGAAGATCTACGCATTGTACAAAAACTTAATATCTCCCTCTCGAGTGTTTGTCCCGTAGTAAGTTTAAACGTGCAGGTCCACGTAATACGGTTGCTCATGTGACGCTTTGCGGGTTTTTTTTATGCCACAAATAGAATTGTATGGTATCGTGTCCTTTTGGAATTGAAACTTCAGGAATGGGAAAGGCGGTTCTATTCGTTTTGAAGGCGGTGGTAATTGAACGTTTTGCGGAAGTGTCCGTTGAAACGAAACAGGAGCGGTGACAGTTGTCTGTGTTGGGAACTCCTTTGAGGGCCGCCTTCTGATTTTGTGTATTCATAGTTTTCACTTTCCGTTATTGGCGAGCGTTTTCATATCCCTAAAATGTGTGTGTTTGAGAGAGAGAGAGAGAGAGAGAGAGAGAGAGAGAGAGAGAGAGAGAGAGAGCGAGAGAGCCTAAACTGTTTGCTTTTGAGAGAGAGAGAGAGAGAGAGAGAGAGAGAGACTAAACTGTGTGTTTGAGAGAGAGGGAGAGAGAGAGCGAGCCTAAACTGTGTGTGAGAGAGAGAGAGAGAGCCGAGCCTACACTGAGTGTGTGAGAGCCTACACTGAGTGTGTGAGAGAGAGCGCGAGCATAAACTGAGTGTGTGAGAGAGAGAGCGAGCCTAAACTGTGTGTTTGAGAGAGAGAGAGAGAGCCTAAACTGTGTGTTTGAGAGAGAGAGAGAGAGAGAGAGAGAGCCTAAACTGTGTTTGAGAGAGAGAGAGCAAGTCTAAACTGTGTGTGAGAGAGAGAGAGAGAGCGAGAGTCTAAACTGTGTGAGAGAGAGAAAGAGAGAGCGAGAGAATAAACTGAGAGAGAGAGAGAGAGAGAGAGAGAAAGGGGGGGGGGATTTGAGATGTAACGGAGACACCTAAACTAGCAACAGCAATAACAAGAACCGAGAAGGGCCGATCGTGTTTCCCTTACGTAAATGGACGTAATTTAAACCGCCTCCACTGCAGCGGCGGTAGAGTCAGAATGGCTGGAGGTCGAGAGATTTTATGCCCAGGTTTCGTGCTGATCTTTCGGAGATACCCTTGCAGATATACCTGGTAATAGTATGGGTATGGTCTTAAGAAAAGAAAATTTAACTACCCTTTAAAACTTGCAAGAACTATCGGAAAAAAGGAAACCGTTCGGATTGTCATTTCGCGAGCCCTTTAATATTGATGTCGTCATCTCATAGGAATTTAGGACGGGGCTCCTCCATTCTTAGTAGTTACTCAGTGGAATACGGTTTTATCTAAACTTGTAAGATCTTAATAACGAATTTGCCTTGCTGGGACTACCCATTGGAGGACATCAATTTCTAGCCTCCTACTACTTCAATGTTAAGATTTTTTTATTATAATACTTTCCCGGGTTTCATGTGTGTTGAAGAAAATATCGATACAAGTAGGCCTAGCTGAGAAAATAATTGCAATCAATAGCTTATTAATTTATATACGTATTTTTTTCCTAACTTAAAAAAAATCCCGATGTAGTCCGTTTTTTGCCATATATATGTTGTAGGATGGAGTCATTGCATTTTACGCCCTTCTACCAGTTGGGAATCATTTTCCGTATGTTTGGTTTGTTGAATGATTTTCCCTAACAGTAATGATCTTCGGGGATTGTTTTAAGTATTCGGTGGCTCTTCAAGTGGTGTGCAGTAGGAGCTTGAAGTCACTGGAGAGTTCAAAATATTTGATACTGTGCGCACTTGGGAAGTGAGTCATTGACTCCATTGACTTCACGTATCCTAAGCCTCAGGTAGGAATGGTATCTTAATCATTTGTTCAAAACAGTATTTAGTACTTTATACTATGGTAACAGATGGAACATTTAATCTTAGAGCTTTCGTTTTCGTAAATCTTCTAACCTAATAATGATCAGACAGCGTTATTACTGGCTGGAAGCAAGTGATGTGACGGTCCAAAAGAAAATTTTTTACCAGTAATTGTTGGCTTTTGCACAGTAACGTTCCTCTGAATGAGTTGAGATTTAAAATGTTTGCTCTGTCATGTTACTTCTTTGTGGTCAACCAGAGTTGAGTATGAAGACGTTAGCTTCCCATCAAAAACAGATCCGAAGTCCTGGGAAGCTTGGTTTTGTAACGACGTTAGATGTCCATTTCGTGCATTTTCATCAAGAATTGTGAAATAAAATCTTGAATCCAGGAGGTTGCCTCACTCCTTCAATGTCATATAATCCTCTGGAAAGAATTTTCTTGACTCGCCAATTTTTTGAGTTGTTTACTAAAGACTTTTGCAGGGTGGTTTTAGTAAATGTGGTTGGTTTTGGCTGAAGTGTTCTGAATGTCTTTTTTTATATAAAAAAAAAGTTTCTGGGTATTGAGTGATGATAGTTTTCCACAGTAGTTATGTATCTGCAGAAAGTAACTGGTAGTCCAGTAATAAATTTTGCCTCTTTAACCTCATACATTTTAATAATGCATTAAAATTGTAAATTTCTCTGGTTTTTGTTAAGTGTTTCCTGTTGTAAGATTCGTAAAAGGTAACAAAGCGTTAATAGGAACGATACCTCATTTAAAGCAGTTTTTTTTTTTTTTTTTTTTATACTTTAGCTTATATGGAGATACTGTTTCGCTGCGGTTTGTATGAATATATATATCGTTCGCAGTTACGCAGATAGTCTTTTTTACTTCATGTATGCTTGTAGACAAATGCATTGTTTTATATTGCGAATTGCCCTTTTTGGAGGATTCATCAGAAAGGGGTCATTTGTTTTATGCTGTCGTGTCCTAGATAAACCTGCTCATGTTAATTACATTTCATGTTAACAAAACGTCCAGGTGAAATTATGAAACTAGGTTTTTGGAAACAACGCCTCTTTCTCACACTCACCTGTTGTCGGTCAAAGATGATAATAATTTATGAAATTTAAGCTGTCAGTCCAAGCCGGGGGCATGTTTTAAAAGATGGGGCAGCCATTGTTGGAGCGATGGGCACGGGAGTTTTCAGGAAAATGTAATAGTTAGTGAGTGAAAATAGAGAAATCAAAAAAAAAAAAATCGGTTAAATAACGGTAAGATTGTCATTAAGAGAAGGAAGGGGGAATTGTCGTGAAGAACCAGGCTTTGAAATTTCAACAAGAATCCTTAAAACCTGATATCGTGAAATAGATGACTCGCTCTCAGATATTTTGGTGTTGGAGGTCCTTCGGTTACATAAAGCGCTCAGATTTTGAACTTAGATATGAATGATGAGTCTAGGAATACAAATTCGGTGATATACAGTATATATACCTTGAAAGTAAACTAATTTTGCGTGGGGTCACTCACTGATTAATATGTCCACAGGCCTGAGTGATATTGTGTTACTTCGATTAGTTCTCTCTCTCTCTCTCTCTCTCTCTCTCTCTCTCTCTCTCTCTCTCTCTCTCTCTCTCTCTCTCTCTCTCTCTGGGCATGGCTGGTAATGGAGCTCTGTTTATGCTTCGTTGGAGGTCAGTTAGAATTGCATAACACAGAAAGGTGTTAATTGATGAGTTTCAGTATGTCACTGGCCGTATGGAATAACTAAGAGAGAGAGAGAGAGAGAGAGAGAGAGAGAGAGAGAGAGAGAGAGAGAGAGAGAGGGAGGGGGAGAGGTAACATTTAATATTGTATCTGAATGATTTGCAGCGTAACACGAAAGCTGAGAAAGTTGTTTTATTTAGTGAAGGTCCAAGGTTGATGATGTGGCGACTAAAGTAGGCGTGTGCCTGGTTTGGACGGAAATATCATGTTTCTGTTTGTGTACTGGCGTCTTTAGTGAGTATGTGTGTTGTGTTTGTGCGTATGTACGTGCGGAGGTTCTGTTTGTTTGAAGGTGCGGTTTTGTTTTGTACAATTTGCAAGTTTCCTAGTATTTGGATGTTGAAGTACATTAGAGCGTTCAGCAACCGCTGTATCATTTATTCCCCTTGAATTTGTGGAATGGAACCTACTACTACTACTACTACTTTTTTACTACTACAACTTTTCTACTACTGCTACAACTTTTCTACTACTACTACTACTACTACTACTACTTAGATGTAACCAGTCTTGTGCTGGCACGGGCTCTCGCTCTACAAGAACCCGTAACTGACGATTGAGATTCTGGTCAGGAAAGGATAATTAATAGTTCGTGCAAGTGCAGTTTCTGGTGTGAGACATGCCTTCACTCGTGATACCACTCGGTCCAATTTAACCACTGGGCCAGAAATGAAAAGGGGTAGTGGGAGAGAAAGTGTTATAGCAGCAAGTCCCAGTGAGTAGGAGAGCCTGGGGAGGAGGACCCATTTCTTGGCAACTGAATCGTCTCGGGCATCATGTTTATCAGCCGTATGATAGATGGGTACCACACAACCATTGTTTTTAAATCATATGCTGTATCAAGCCTTTGTAGCGAGGCCTTCCATGGTCATATGGTGGGGATTCTTTTGCTTGGTGATACTAAGGCTTGCTAATCATTCGCTGAGATCATCAGTTAAATGCTGCTTCTTGACATTTTGCTTTTTTTTTTAATATCTCAAGATGCATACACGTGTATATGGTTGAAGTTAAGTAGACCACTGAGCTGATTAACAGCTCTCCTAGGGCTGGCCCGAAGGATTAGACTTATTTTACGTGGCTAAGAACCAATTGGTTACTTAGCAACGGGACCTACAGCTTATTGTGGAATCCGAACCACATTATAGCGAGAAATGAATTTCTATCACCAGAAATAAATTTCTCTAACTCATCAGCCGGCCGCGGGAATTGAACTCCGGTCCATCGAGTGACCGTCTGAAGCTCAACCGGCTCAGCCAACAAAGGCCTTTATGGTTGAAGTGATCCAATAGTAAATTATAGCTACAGTGTATCTCATAGAGCGTTTTTATATATGCATATGTGTTTTTTCTGATACTTGCAGTGTTGTTTGTACTGTACCCTGAAGAAGTGTATGTATTAAATACACTTAAAACGCTCGGTACTTACGCCTTTTGATATTTCTTTCTGGCTCTTGCAGTACATTTAGTCACGTGATCCTTGTGACAGGATAGCACTGTTTTTCAAGTATACGCAGATATGGAAGAAATAGCATAGAGTATATTACACATATATATAATATATAAATGTATATATACATATATGCATTTTATATATATACACACACACACACTGTACATACATGTGCATATACATTGGATCTAGTTCTGTATATCTTGTGTGCCAACTCGTATATTTTTGTGCATACATAACACCAAGTTATTAAGAGAGTATGCATGGATATACATACAGCATATATATGTCTGATGTAAGCTCATTGGAAGATTAACAGTATTATGGCGTTGATGGCCATGGCAGAGAGAGAGAGAGAGAGAGAGAGAGAGAGAGAGAGGGGGCGATTGTTCAAATATACGAGCACGATTACCACGTGACTCTGCTGCTAGTGAAGTAGCCAAATCCTGTAGGAGCTGCCTCATTGGCGCTGCTCGGGAACAGCGATTGCTCTTGTCTCCAAGAAAGTCCCTCTGCTCAAGAAGTCTGAGATTAAACAGGTCTTCGTAGTGGCATTTTCCCTTTCAACGCTTATCTTATAGTGTACGTGTTCGTGTATATGCATATGCATGTGTGTGTGTGTGTGTGTGTGTGTAACCAGAGTAAGGGAGAGAAAAAATGATTCAACTGCAGTTGCCAAAATGCCTCGGTATTGTCGCTGGTTACTTTCACTGCTAGCCTGTGTGATTGCCGTTGATGCATGAGGAAACAATTTCGTAAGACTTTAGGATGTCGGTACAAACATCAGCATCCCGTAGGGTAGTGCCGTCAGTGCACCTCGTGCGGTGCACTGTAGGCATTACTTAAGGTTCGTTGCAGCGTGTCTTCGGCCCCTAGCTGCAACCCCTTCGTTCCTTTTACTGTACCTCTTTCATATTCTCTTTCTTCCATCTTACTTTCCACCCTCTCCTAACAATTGATGCATAGTGCAACTGCGAGGTTTTCCTCCTGTTACACCTTTCTAACCTTTTACTGTCAATTCCGTTTCAGCGTTGAATGACCTCATAAGTCCCAGTGCTTGGCTTTTGGCCTAAATTCTATGTTCAATTCAAACATCGAGCCGCATATGAGAAATACGAAAATATCCAGGTAACAGGCGATAGATATATTTGTCTGCTTCAGTTGGATTTAATGGACTTTTCTGCCTATGGCCATCTAAGTCCCCTGGTCATCGAAGAGGCGTATTCGTTTTAAACAGTATATAACCTGTTGGAATGATTTCTCCTAATTTTGTATTGTAAGACACTTTTGTCTGCCAAACGGATTAACCAAACTGGCAGAATGCTTGTAATTCGTTGTGCATATTGTTTTTTTTTTTTTTTGTATACTTGCACAACTTATTCCAAATCCCAACTGCAGCCAGGTAATAATATTTTTAGAGATTTTGTAGTCGTTTTCTTTTACCCTGTGAACCATTTCGCATGGAGGGAAGTCATCAGGTATATGTTATTTCTTGTGTGGATGTGCTCATTCTTGTGGTGGTTGTTAATTCTTTTGTGTGTGTTGTTTGTGGGCTTCCTCCTTCCTTCGTTAATGCCCGAGGTTGCATTACGAAATCTTTTTTTCACTCACGATGTTTCCATGAGATATTGCTCTTCAGTAAAATTGCTGCTTTGTTCCAGAATTGCTTCGCAATCCCTATTATTAACATGGTGATACGAGTGGAATTACACTCGAAGTACTCTATAGTACATGACATTTTGCGTCTTATTGATGCACCATTCTATTGGAACTAAACGAGAACCGATGTTTTAGAAAAAAAAAATGAAACCGTGAATTAACCGAGTTGGTTTTAATGATGACAGTTCTGGGATACTGTACATATCTTTTCCATATTCAGAAGACCAACGAATGAAGATGGTTAATTGGCCCAGTGAAGCTTCTAAAGTTTTTTTTTTTTTATTTACGGAATTTGAAGAGATTAGGGCATTGAGGCCAGAGAAAGAGAAAGTGCTAAAGGCGAGAGCATATTGCCCATGAGAAAGGAACTGGAGAATGCTCCGAGACGTCAAGTGCCCACGCTGTTCTTGACTCCACCCACGGCGGATGATGCCGTTTTTCTCTCTCGCCCACATGTCACTCTGCGTCCCGCCCATGACCATCCTTAAAGGGCGACTCAACTACCTTAAGTGTCTGCCTCACCCACGCCCCGAAATGTTTGTTTGTATGCGCGTGCGCGCGCCTGTGTTTCATCACTTGTCACTACTAAGTTGGCTTCCCTCATGGATCCTTGGGCGTTTCACAGCGAGTGCTTTTTCGACCCCACCCACCGCAGAATTCGCACCACCAGAAATCCTGTCACGCCCACTCGAACCTCGTTCCTCCCACACCAATTCCTATACTCCACCCCCGTTGTGGACACTTTGTGGGGGCGACCCTGTTCCATTTCTCGGTACGGACTGGCGCACAAACTCTTGCAGGTAGTCTACTAATATGTGCAATACACAGACACACACATTGTATTTATATATGTAGGGACAAGCGTATCCAATAAAAGCGCGAAGAATTCGAGAAGTTAAGAGTGCGTTGTGGCTATTACAATTACATATGTATCTGGTAAAAGTGACCAGTGGATTTTATACATACACATATATATATATATATATATATATATATATATATATATATATATATATATATATATATATATATATATATATATATATATATATATATATGTATATATATATATATATAATGTATATACTGTATATATACTATATATGTATATATATATATATATATATATATATATATATATATATATATATATATATATATATCTATATATATATGCCGTCTGTGCTAACATGAGGTTCACTGTGCAACTTAATGTTCTTACCAGCGTTTCGGCCCCTATAGCTGCAACCTTTTCATTCCTTTTATTGTACTCAATTCATATTATCTTTCTTCCAACTTCCCACCTGCTGTCCTAACAATTGTTTCATAGTGCAACTGCGAGGTTTTCCTCCTGTTACACCTTTACAGTCTTCTTACAGTCGATTTCCATTTCAGCGTTGAATGATATATATGGGTCCCAGCGCTTGTCCTTTGTCCTAAAAATAGATTGTATTCTATGTATGTATGTATATATATATATATATATATATATATATATATATATATATATATATATATATATATATATATATATATATATATATATATATATATATATATATATATATATATATATATATATATATATATATATATATATATATATATATATATATATATATATTATATATATATATATATATATATATATATATATATATATATATATATATATATATATATATATATATATATATATATATATATTATATATATATATATATATATATATATATATATATATATATATATATATATATATATATATATATATATTATATATATATATATATATATATATATATATATATATATATATATTATATATATATATATATATATATATATATATATATATATATATATATATATATATATATATATATATATATATATATATATATAATATATATATATATATATAATATATATATATATTATATATATAATATATATATATATTATATATATATATATATATATATATATATATATATATATATATATATATGTATATATATATATATATATATATATATATATATTATATATATATATATATATATATATATATATATATATATATATATATATATATATATATATATATATATATATATATATATATATATATATATATATATATATATATATATATATATATATATATATTATATATATATATATATATATATATATTATATATATATATATATATATATATATATTATATATATATATATATATATATATATATATATATATATATATATATATATATATATATATATATATATATATATAATAATGCGTGCGTGGTGTGTGTAGCTATGTACATTGCATAAATCTCCCTCTGGACTGATGAACAATAACAATCTTAGGCATACCTACTATAATTTCGTGCAGCTATTCCGAAATCCCACACGTAATTTTCACATCTTGCGATCGTGACGTGGTGTGGATGTGGCCCACCTGTGCCCAGTCCGCCTGTCCGCCACCCATTTCATGACAGCCAGTCACAGGCAGAGTTTCATTCAGTGTCGTCTTGTCTGGGAGCTGATTACCATTCCATTCCCTTTTTCAGTAAATCGTCAGCTCTTGCACGGTGTATGTTTTCAGTGTTTTAGTGTCAGTCTAATTCTTCAAGAGATATCAGCAGGTTTTTACTTTGCTTTACAAAGAAAACGAAATTTTGTGTTGGCACCCTTACGAACTTTCAGTGGGTAGATTGTTTGATGGCAGATGGGTCTTCTAACTTAATGGAATGGGCATTGATTAGGTTGGAAAGGAAAATGAGGACGCCTGCAGGATCCCCATATATAGATGTGTGTGAAATAACGAATCATTTACAGATTCGGTAAAGAGGGGCGCTTGGAATGAAAGGGTCCCGTTGTGGGGTATTGGCATCAGTGCACCTCACGCGGTGGACTGTAGGCATTACTTAAAGTTCTCTGCAACGTCCTTTTGGCCCCTAGCTACAACCCCTTTCTTTCCTATTACTGTACCTCCGCTCATATTGTCTTTCTTCCATCTTACTTTCCACCCACTCCTAACATTTGTTTCAAACCCCTTCCATTCCTTTTACTGTACCTCCGTTCATATTGTTTTTCTTCCGTCTTACTTTCCACCCTCTCCTAACAATTGTTTCATTGTGCAACTGCAAGGTTTTCGTCCTGATACACCTTTAAAACCTCCTTTACCTTCAGTTTCCCCTTTCAGCGCTGAATGACCAAGTCCCAGCACTTGGCCTGTGGCCTAGATTTTATATTCCAATTCCAATTGGAAAAGGGAAGGAAGAAATCTTGTGTAAATGCTTTCAAAACGCGATTGGTATTAGAAAATCCTTCTCCTTTTTCCAGAAATAATGAATTGGAGTTCTAATTCTTGGACAGAAATGGGGAAAAAACATGTCACTTCTTTTAGAGGCCGTGAAAAAAGCCTGTTGGAGGAAGTATTGACTGCGAGGGTTGGTGGCAATCATTTCTGGTGAATGCTGGATAAAAACGACAGGAAAGAAAACCTTCATTAACTGAGATGGGGAAATACATGATAGAATAAAATAAATATCTGATGAATGATACATGATAGAAATTAATACGACATATTGGTTTTATGAATGCAAGGAGTGGAAAGGATGTCATTGCATAGCGTGGCAGGAAACCATCCTCCAGGTTCTTTACTGATTTTTGCAGCACTTTGCATCAGACGAGAAAAAGTAGGGGTGGGGGATGTTGAAACGTGTTTGTAAATATAAAAATGTTATCAAGAATTTTGTAAACCTTGAAGTAAGTCGGCCAATACCTAAGCTCTTGGTAGGACTGTTGAGTCCAGATTTGACTGTCGCTGTAGGATGCAACATAAGCCAGTATATCCTCTATGGAAAAGCCCCCGTAGTTGGGAAGTGCCGTCAGTGCACCTCATGCGGTGCAATGTAGGCATTACTTAGGGTCTTTCGCGGCGTCCCCTCGACCCCTAGCTGCAACTGCTTTCATTCCTATTACTGTACCTCCGTTCATATTCTCTTTCTTCTTTCTTACTATTCACCCTCTCCTAACAATTGATTCATAGTGCAACTGCGAGGTTTTCCTCCTGTTACACCTCTCAAACTTTTACTATCAATTTCCGTTTCAACGTTGAATGGCCTTAGTTGCCCCAGTGCTTGGCAAAAAGAAGCGTTGAATAGGAAGGTGAAAGTATAAAATGCTCCAAAGATTTAACCCTAGAAGACAGTGTTTCTTATTTATTACACATTGCATACACCGCCAGTGCCTTATGTTGGGGACATCGGCTTAATATTTGTTTTAATTTTCATTCGCACAGTCATAGACTGACATTTGATGGCACGATATTCATAACATATTCCCAGCATATTTTGTGATAACCAGCTACTGCAATTGAATTAGTGCTTAATCCCTTCAAGTATGACCTTACAGATTTTAAACCTCGACAAGCTTTTGCAAGAGTTTACTTTGATAAATTTTAAACTCTCAGGTAATGTTAAATCGAGAGGAGACGAGAAAGAATTCTTTGTTTACATCGTTTTAGGGTGTACAACTGTTAGTTAATTTATCAACAAATTACCATACTTTTCATTCACCATGGCATTTCTGAGGTACACTGAATAAATTCATAGTCAGGTGACTTTACGGCCAATCTTTTATTCATGGATTTTTGTGGAAAGATGATGTTTCCGTGTTTCCATTTTCCTTTTCGTTCTATCACCCCGTCAGTGTGAGTGAAATGTGGCTCGCCTCGAATAAAAGATTTTTTCTTTTGCTTCGTAATTCTGTAAAACAAGAGTTCATCACGGGGCAAAGATGATCTCCATGATTTTAAACGAATTTATTTTTATAAAGGTCTTGAGAAGACTATGTTCCACTCTTTATTCTTTCAATAAAAGGACTGAACACAAGAAAGGAAGGATACTAAGTACAATTAAACATCACATCTCCTAGTAGTAGATGTATTGTATTAAATGTTAACCCTCTGAGGTTAACATCTTAGTTTCCCAGACCACTGAGTGATTGATGAAGGATTAGATTTATTTTTACGCGGCTAAGAACCATTTACCTAGCAGCGGGATACAGCTTATTTATGAACCACATTATGTGAATTTCTATCACCAGAAACAAATTCCTCTTGTTCTTAATTCGAACTCGCGACCAACAGAGTGGTAGGTGAGAACGGGTAAGCAGAAGAATAACCTCTGAGGTAAACAGTAATAAGGGAAAGAATAAGTTATCATCTTAGAAGAATATACAAGAGTTTTACTCAAGGGGAATTAGGAGGCTACAGGCAAAAAATAAATTAGATAATAAATGGAGAAAAGTGGGCATCAGTATTAGCAAAATATCACTTCGTGGATTTCCATCTTACCTAGTTAAAATTTGAAAATATAGAAAAGCAATCATTTAATTGAAGTGCAACTACCATAATTAAGAATGTGACAAAAAAATTGGGTCCTTATAAAAAAAAATACCGCCGCTATTTTAATGAAATGGAACATGTTTTTCATTTGATAGAAACCCTCCAAGGAATGTCTGGTTTCATACAAGGGAGAGTTTCGACGCGTTATTGCCCGAACCCCTGAAGGGTAGAACCAATCCACGGGTAAAATTCTCTCTCTCTCTCTCTCTCTCTCTCTCTCTCTCTCTCTCTCTCTCTATATCTCTATATATATATATATATATATATATATATATATATATATATATATATATATATTATATATAACATATGTATGTATAAGTATGTATATGGATGTGTGCATGCATTGTGTTGTGTGAACTGGATGTATTGTGTTGTATGAATTGGGTGGAGAAGAGTTCAAAATACGTTTGGCCGAAGCTTAGGGGCATAACATTCACAAACTTCCGAGCTTTGAGGAAGAGGTTGATGAATAAAATAAGGAAAAACTGGAGGTGATTTCGGAGGGAGAGGGAGAGAGTCTAGTTCAGTCTGGTCATGTTTTATCGGAGAAACGTTTCTTCAACAATTTCTTTCCTTCTGCGATCGTTTCTTTTGTGTGGTTACAGAGTATCTTTTCATTTTTTTATAGAAAGTCTCACGGATGTGAACTGTATAAGCTGCTTTCTTCGTCTGGCTACAGAGTATCTTTTTTTATTTTTTGTAGAAAGTCTCACTGATGTGAAGTGTATAGGCTTCAGAAATTCAGATTCGAAAGGCCTAACAAGCTCTTCCCATGTTCAGATGTATGAAAAATTATAACCCATAGTTACTTGCATAGAATTTTCATACCCCTGAATGAGCTCCAACAACCTGAAAAAAAAAAAGTTTGAGGAGCAATTAAACCTTATTATTACTCAAATTATATATATATATATATATATATATATATATATATATATATATATATATATATATATATTATATATATTACATATATATATATATATATATATATATATATATATATATATATATATATATATATATATATATATATATATATATATATATATATATATATTATATATATATATATATATATATATTTTATAATATATATATAATTGATAGTTTTTATAATAAAAGTTTGATGCTTTTGAAATGATTGCCAGCCTAGTATATGTGGAGAAACCTAGGTTGAGATGTTGAGGAACTTACTGGTAACATGGAGAAGTGGACATTTTTATAAAAGTAGAAAATGTGGATGAAAATGCTTTCTGATGGTTTGGTGTCCAGTGCTTTGTGGGAATGGAAAGTGGGTCAAAAGGGAGAAGTCATTCGAAGTTCGTGTACTGAGGGTTGATTTGTTGTCACAGTTGGTACAAGGGAAGGGTGAAGATATTCGTAGGGAAGTGCGAGGGCGTGACAAGAGGTAAATAGGTGATTCCTTGATATTGTTAGCCTCCCGTTGGATGTCTTTTTTTTTTTTTTTTTTTTTTTCCTCTACTGGAATTTTGCATCATCGTGAATCTTTGACCATCAGCTTTTAGTGGTATCCGTCTTGTGTAAGGGACAAATGCGGATGTTTTGTCGGCCCTTGACCGTATTCTTCAGGTTTTCCGCAGTTGCTGTGTGCTCCAAGATGTGGCGGAGCTTGTATGTTGGTCCCTGGTAGTGAAAAACCTCTGCTGGGAGTAGAGGAAAGAGGTCATCGGAGGTGGTAATAATGTCTTTTTTTTTCTAGTTGGAGAACCCTGAAGAGGACCTCAATCTCGGTAAATTTGTCGGTATTTGTGAGTTTCGAGATGTAATGGCAATGACGCCCAAGTCATGAGCTGTGATGTTCTTCAAAAATGGGGTCGTATCGAGTGAGGTTTAAGATATTGATTGGGCTCGAGAACTCGGAGTTTCCCACCGCCCAAAGCAATCAGTATTTTAGTAATTTCGTAATCTTTTTTGTAATCTGAATGCTCAAGTCTTAATAGGCACTGTTCAGTTTATTAATTTCCACGTCACTATCACCAGGAGTGAAATCATTGTCACTGTCAGTACGATGTTCACTGCTGTATTCGCAAGGAGATAGATTTTGCTATTCGTGTTATTGGCACTGTGGTCATTCTTGTTATATGAGTTCGCGGGTGTATAATTTCACACAGCTTTCGAAGCAGGTCACTAGTTTCACTGTTTTAGTGCCAGCTGGCGAGTTAGACATGGCCTTCTGAAATGAGAGGCAACCCTATCTTTAAAAATTACGGTTGCATCGGCGGAGTTTAATTTTATATTAAAGTTACAATGTGCTTTTTCCTCTAGTGAAAAATGAATAATTAAAACAATTGAGAAAATTTACGAATTTAACTCCCCTGCTGCATGTATACGAGAGGCTTTCCTTCCTAATGCACTGTTATTATTATTATTATTATTATTATTATTATTATTATTATTATTATTATTATTATTATTATTATTATTATTATTGTTGTTGTAATCTGTATTAAGATCTTATCATTATCAGTACTGTACGAGTTTGTAGGCGTTAGACGCGTGTCGGTATTTGATTTTGTTATTATTATTGTTGTTGTTGTATATTAAGATCTTATCATTATGATTACGAGTTTGAATTATATGTTATGATTCAAGTTAGACGCGTGTCGATATTCACTTATCACCACTACTGCCACGTACGTTAAGGTCACTGTCAACATTACTACTGTCATGTTTGTATTCCGGAGGGGGTAGTGCCGTCAGTGCACCTCATGCGGTGCACTGTAGGCATTACTTAAGGTTCTTTGCAGCGTCCCTTCGGCCCCTAACAGAAACCCCTTTTATTCCTTTTATATAATGTACGTCTGTTCACATTCTGTTTCTTCCCTCTTACTTTCCACCCTCTTCCAACAATGGTTTCATAGTGCAACTGCGAGGTTTTCCTCCTGTTACGCCTTTGTAACCTTTTACTCTTAATTTTCCTTCAGCGCTGAATGACCTCATAGGTCGCAGCACTTGGCCTTTGGCTCAAATCCTATTCTAAAATTACTGTTATTACTTTTATTCGAGTTCAGACATGTTTATCATTTGGAAGAGTTAGCTTCCTTTTTTATATGTGAAAATAAGTATGTGAATTATATGCGTTGATATAGCTCGCATTGTACTTACTCTGATGTGTAGCTCAGTGCTAATAAGAGGGGTTGTTGCACTTGTGACTCAACCCTTTTGAGAGCTCTGTGTATGTATCATCTACGAATGCTGCTGCTCCTCTCACAGGGTGAGAGGGGTTGTCCAATAATCTAGCGTCTCATGAAGCACAATTCAATTCTGTTAAACGAGTAGAGAGAGAGAGAGAGAGAGAGAGAGAGAGAGAGAGAGAGAGAGA
>NC_089752.1:99309057-99326557 GCF_040412425.1 Macrobrachium rosenbergii
TAATTTATATTTCTTTTACGGTGGTGCATGAGAAAACTTACTTTGTCACTTTGCTTTTTATATCCTCTTTGGGACGGTCAAGATCACTTCGAAGTCTACAAAGTTAATGTAGCCTTAATTTTCTCTAGTTAATCTCTCTCTCTCTCTCTCTCTCTCTCTCTCTCTCTCTCTCTCTCTCTCTCTCTCTCTCATGTGTACAGACAGTGCCAGACACAAATACACCTGCGATTACTCACTCGAATGAGACGTACGTATTGGTAGTTCGTGGGATGTGCGTGTGTGTCTGTGCGTCGGTGCAGACGGCATGTGCGCACAAACCGTGGTTTCTTCCGGTTATTGTGTTGGGAAGTGGCGCTGCATATTTGGCTGATGACGGCATTACGATGACTAAGTTTCACCTTCTGGTGATGCAAAGCGTCGTTTTTTAAATTGTTCGTATTTTGAAGTTAAACTGAAGTCGTTTCCCACATTTACAAGGCTCTAATGTGTGTGTGTGTGTGTGGAGAGAGAGAGAGAGAGAGAGAGAGAGAGAGAGAGAGAGAGAGAGAGGTTTTCCACATCAGATTCAAGCCTTGTTCATACAGGCACCTGTTCGTCTGGTAGTTTTAAGCATTACAGTACAAGAGTCTCTCTCATGAGGGGAGAAGAGAAGAGGAGGTAAAAGACTCGCCCATTATTAGTAGCGTCGACGAAGGCTTCCTTATATGGACAAACAACCGTTCCACGCGAGAAAGTTATTTTTTCAGCGAAGACGAAAGGAACTTGGAAGGAAAGCACGACGTACTGTGGCATAATTGTCCCACTAATAAAGCTGTGCACTTGCGTGGAAAATGAATGACCTTATTTCCCAGTGGTGAGGATCTTTTGACTTGTGCAGCAGCTGTTGCTCCTGCTTCGAGGTGCAAAAAGCCGTTTGATGTAACAGTGAGAGACTCATATCGAGTGATCAAGAGGGACGATGATGAAAGGTCTCTCTCGAGTTACTCACTGGAGGAAATTCTCTCTCTCTCTCTCTCTCTCTCTCTCTCTCTCTCTCTCTCTCTCTCTCTCTCTCTCTCTCTCTCACACACACACACACACACACACACACAGTTCTTACAAGTATGGTTGTATTGGCGGTATAGGCTGTGTTTAATCTGTTGCTAGATTCATACATTTTTATAGGCGTATATTAGTGTTTGCTTAGCCCTATGTTCTGCTACGTTTATCTTCACCCTGTTCGGTTTTAGAGATGGTCGCAATTCACTCATACAGCCACGGGAAGTCTCCATTCATTTTACCAAGAAATCCTGCGCTGTAAACCCTTTGTAAAAGAAAATAATTTTTTTTTTTTGCTTATGAATGGGTTGAACTGTAGATTTTAAGTCGTAACCTCTCGAAACAAACGGAAATGATTACAGAAAGGGTTCGTTTTCTTGGAACCCAGCAGAAAAATATTTTACGAATGGTCGTTTAGTTTAATATATTCTGCTGTCGATGTCACTCGCCTATGTCTACAAATACCTAAGAACAGTAAAAGATATTTGCGTTTATTACGTGTTGTTTTGATTGAATAAGAATGTTTGTTATTGTATAGTGTAGGTGCTGCATAGGAAAGGAATGAAATGAATACTCCGGGAGCATTTCGTAAAATAGGAAGCACAAGTATGAAATAATGCCCAAGAGGACGGGAGGAGTGAATGAGGAGTGTGGCTGTCAGGAGTAAACTTGGGCCCAAAGAACCGAGTAAGAAGACTCGACGCCAGGGGGAATTTAAAACGCTTGGGTGAGTGGAGTGAGTGAGTAAGTGAGAGTTGGGACATTGTTCAAGTCGGCAGCGCTATGAGTCACTCCCACATGGTCGATGATGATGTGAGTGAATATGTTGTCAGTCGATACATTCCGTGAAATGTAGTTTCTCTCTCTCTCTCTCTCTCTCGCTGGCCACGCCAAGGTCATTTAACCCAAGGAGAGTTGCCGTCAACCTGTTATTTTTTCCGATTTTATTTTCATGACATGAGGGTACGCGACGGACAGGTGTTGTAACGAAGGACCTTCGATCTTTCTCGGCTTCTCAGAATGAGAATCGCTTTGCCTTCGGCTGCCGGGTTTAAGCATTTTCGTCGAGCCCTGTGATTCAACGCACTCAATGAAGTCAACTGAACTACCCAAATGGCCTCTGTATTACTGCGTGCATTGTTTAACTTTGTACCATGAAGGTTTTTGGGGATGGTGGTGGTGGTGAGAGAGAGAGAGAGAGAGAGAGAGAGAGATTGATTCATTCCCCAAACCGGCGTCAGAGAGAGGGAGGGAGACTGAGTCATACTGGCTCGCGTACAGCGCACTCTGGGAAATGGAATTGGTTCTTCAAACGTCACGTATGCTTTGCCATGATTTCTCCTGAAATATTACATACCTGGTATAAACGCAGATCAGGGCCATATAATAAGCGAGAGAAGATGTTCCAATAAGTTGTACAAACGTAAGAAAAAGAAACTTATTTAGGCAGTATTGTTTATACCGTATTCAAGATCGTTGCCACCATAAAAAAAAAGACGTATTTACGTTATTTTTTCATCATCACCATCTTCACCCCCAAAGCCGCGTGGCTTAGACGGCGTTGTGAAATTCTGCCACTCATGTCTCTCCTGCGCCATTTCCACAAATCTCCACTCATCTCCAGCCTAAGTTCTCATCCCAGTAGGTCTGTTTCCCAGCTAGTTCTGCCAAAAGATTTATCTCTTTTAAATAGAGTGGTGGCTCGGGGTGGTAGGTTTTTGTTTCCTAACAGAGCTGTTATGACTCGGACCATCCGTCGATGGTCTCTTGTTTGTCACTTTTTCATAAGTTGTATTTTAAGAGAACTTTCTCATTCACAGTTAATGCCTAATCCCCTTACCTGCCAAAAGCAACCAGATTTGCTGGACAGCGGTACCAGTGAGTGGTAAATGTGCGGCATTATGTGCCTCGCTGTCTAACTTATCAGTTTCAGAGGTCCTTTATTCCTCACACCGTTGGACTGTGGAACAGTTCCCCTGAGGATGTAGTACAATTAGAATCTCAGAAGTTCAAGCGAAGGTGCAACTCATTACTACCCTAAAACATTTCTTGCACTTTGATCATTGTATAACTGATCTCTCCTTTCTGTATTTCATATTACCTTCTGTTGCTTTTTTCAAATGAACATCATATTCTTTGGAAGCTTGAATTTCAAGTCTTTGGGTAGTGTGGGCTTGTTCCGTTTGAATAAAGTTGATCTCGTGTAAGAGGGATCTATCCTCAAAAGAAGTGAGCTGTGACATCCCAACCAGATAAGTTTATAATTTTTAAAATAATTTTTATGTTGCATTTAAACTGTAAAGGTGAAATAACATTTCCTTTGTAGCCCCCAACTGTTTACTGCAAATTCACATGAGACACCGGTCAACATTAATCTCCATCCACTGCGTTCATTAGATAATTTCGATTCCCTTCCTATACGGGAGTTCCTGGGACTCAGACCACACACACACTAATACACACACACACTATATATATATATATATATATATATATATATTATATATATATATATATATATATATATATATATATATATATATATATATATATATATATATATATATATGTATATATATATATATATATATAAACGCAATGCTCATCACTGGTGACTCATCAGTGGTGACTACGGACACTTGATGAGTGAAAGCGTTATTATATCGAATATGCAATTGTGGAAACGACGTTGTGGTATTGGAAATTGTGGTTGTCCTGTGATGAAAGGGGTCCTAGATACAGTATATATATAATATATATATAAATTTTTTTGTGTGAGCGTGTCACTTCAGGCCTTTGCCAACGTGTGGATGCACCTTAGATTGCCAATTGTGAATCTCCAGTCACTGGTTACTCGGAGATCTGTTTTTCCGTTCCCAAAGTACGTGCCGTGGCACTCGGGGATCTGGTCGCGGAATGTAGACAAAATGGCCCTTTTGGTATGTAGACAAGAGGAAGTGCTGGCACACACGGGGTTATTAGAGGAACGCCTTCACCTACGCAAACCCTGTAGAGATGCCCAGAATTTGCTCTTCATCGCACTACGTTTGTCGCTGATTATGGCGCCTGTTTTCCATTTCTCTTCGTTTATCAGTTTCCAGGGGATCTCTGTAGTTTCTGTTGGATACGAAAGTCTGAGGAGGGAACTCAGAACTGCAAGAAATTGGATGGTTTTTAGATAATGTGTCTAGACAGTCTTTCTGGAATTTTGGTAAAGTTTACGTTATATATATACTAGTGTGTAATATATATATATATATATATATATATATATATATATATATATATATATATATATATATATATATATATATATTATGTATTTTTACATGAGATCGTTGAGAAAGAATAGCTATACACACATACTCACATGCATGTGTGTGTGTGTATTTTTCATACGAGATGGTTATGAAGAAATAGCTATACAATTGTTCCAGTTTTTTTTTCTCTGGAAGGGTCTTTTGATATTTGTAATTTGTTAATGCATGTCATCGTATTCTCTTGCAGCTGTTATGTATAAAGGCGGACTTGTTATTGTTTGTAGGACATTTTAAACTCCCTTATACAGTGGAGGGAAAAGTTCCAGGATGACCCAGTTCTCTAGGCCTTGGGAACTCATTTCTGGGGAGGGCGCAACCGTCGTTTCAGAGTTACGCCCACTTTATCGATAACCCTGAGTGAATGAGCCCTGCACTTCCAAGTCATTGGTGAACTTATTCAATTGCTTCAACGGCTGTATTGTTCATTTAGGCACTACGGCGTGATGAATGCGAATAAAAATCCGTTGTTTGCTCTCTGACCTGTGCTTTATTTTAAATGACTAATCAAAGCATAAAATCCAAAGGACAGAGGCTGTGTGAAAGTGAATGTAGATACGGCCACGGCATAGTGTGTAATCTTCACTCAGCACGTCCCACTGTGTCGTTATTGCAACGTGGAATTCAATCAAGTTCAAGTGATTTTTCTTGATGTTGAGTCAAGGTCATTTCTTCCGTACTTAGTTGTGTGTGTTCACGCAAGTGATACAAGTTCTCTCTCTCTCTCTCTCTCTCTCTCTCTCTGCAGCAATGTAGTATTATATTAATTATTAATACTTAACGTCTTTAATAAATTCTACTGATTGCATATCACGTGTCTCGATAAAATGAAATAAGAAGAAGTTGTTCGACCTTCCCGAGCTTAATGCTCTGTTTATCCTTTTTGTTTTGTTGTTAATTATAGGGCGCGTCCACACTGCAGCCAGACACACGCCGGGAACTTGTCGCAGACATATCACATAAAGGAAAGAATCTTTGGCTGGTGCTGGATGATCGTACGAAACACTGGTGAGGACTACCAAATAAGTTGCCAACTTGTATTCATGCTGTTTGTGAGTAATTGCGATAAGTTGCCGACGTCTGTGGACTGATTCGAAAACATTTTGGATGAACGATGGCAATTTAAAATGTCAACTGTCACTGTTACCGTATTTCAGCAGTTAAGGTGATCACAGTGAATCAACTCCACCAGCTTATTATAACGACCCCGTCATCGCTGAGTATGAGGGAACAGCAGTGCTGCAATTAATGATAAATGAACTGCACCTGTATTTAGAGAGACAGCCTGAAGAGACACGCCTTCAAAGCCTCATTCACTTTCTCTTTTGACGAACTTCGGCGTTAAAAATTCTCAAAACCGCTCTTGCTGTTCTGACACCGATTCACTTTCATTGCTTGACATTTGAAGGGCTGGCGAGCCGATCTGCTCTTAGTGACGTTTTAGATCTTATTTATGAAGCACGTAATTATCGCCTTACATATTTTGTCAAGGTTTGGTCATTTTCATTTTTCCGTGTGTATCGCTCAGACACGGTGGAGGCAGTCGCGTACGTTAGGAGAATTGTATTAGAAGTAGTAACAAAGTTAATGGTGATAATAGCAAGACACCAACGGAGATTCGAACAATGGTAGCCATGAATTTAGCGAAAGATTGATGAACATTAATTACAGTGATAAGGATACTATCGAGGGCTTAGCATTGCCAATACAGCCAGTGCAAGAGGAGTAATGATCTTGCTGTTACAGCTGAGGGTAATAATAAGTAATAATAATTAAAATAGTGAATTCAAGTAATTGCAATACTAATAATCAACCAATCTTGGGGGTTTGCTAAGTCCAGCCCAACTCCGAGTCGGTCCCAAGCCCGGATAATCGGGAGGGTTGGAGTCAAGAAGAGCATCCGCCTGTAAAACATCTGCCAAAACCAATTATGAAATGAACCTTCAGGATAGAAACAGCTGGTGGAAGCTCATTAAAAACAGCGACCCTGACTAGGGATAAGGCTTAGAAGAAGACGAAGAAATACAGATAAGCAACGTACGGTAGTGGTGGCGGTACCATTAATTATCGCTACCGGAATAGATTTTCAGTAATAAAGTTCAACAAACATGTTTGAACCGGTTGTTTCCAGAGAAAAAACGAGACCACCCATTGATAGCCCTTGCATGAATGATACTTTTTAAAAATAAACAACTTGAGCGTTAAAGGCGATGTACGCGCTGCAACAGAAGTATTGCCGACCTTGCTTCAAGTCCTTTGGAATACATTTCAATAAAGGCTTAAGTTCCGTTCTTGCTGGCGGGTAAGGAATTTCCTCGCGTTTCGTTTCTTCAGCGTTTGTTTTGGTCGGCTTTCCTTCCTGCTGATTGTCTTTGCATGACCAAAGTCTGGAACCTCTTCCAGAGGATTGCTTAGTAGTCAGTCTCGTTACCAACGCAGCATACACGTACACCTTTCCCATACGTCATTCACTTGTATTCGACGTTGCTATTAACATTCGTCTGCGCCTTCGTTGGATTTCCTAACAATACTCTTTCCCGAAAACTTCCATCACCGGAAAAGACGGACTATCAGCATTGTCAGAATCCTACTTTTACTTAGATTGTCGTTAATATTTTAAATTAGGGCGGCTTCCTTTATGCATGTTGCTTTTTGCTCTTCAAATTGCATGCATGCTTCTTCCGGTCGGGCAGGATGTTGACAGTTAGTTGTAGTTTTCACGTGGCTATAAGAAAATGTCTGCTTCAGAAATTAGCTCAAATACCACTGTATCAGAATTGAGCTGTGGTAGATACAGGTTAACCTTTTCTCCTTTACGAACTCCTAAGGGTCAGTCGTATCAGGTTGAACTGCATTCTGTCGTATACCTGAATGTATATTTTAGAGTTTTGAATGAACTCACTCCGTTTCTCCATTCATACGTAAGTTTATGACCTATTGTCTCAGAAACTTAGCACTGTCGTAATATTCATTCTTTATTTCCGCAACAAATTTCCTTTGTAGCAGAAGACTTTTATATTCACGTGGCATTTTTCTCGCCATCAGTAAATAATGCGATACGATTTGCAAATAATGTCCCAGGCTTCGGCGCTTTCTCATTTCGTGTCGTCACGCATACAGGCATTCCGCTTTATGCGTAAGTTCCCTCAGCCTGTTAGTAAATTCATAATCTGTTGACCTTCTGTTCTATACTTGGTGTTCCGATTATGCAACTTAGGGGATATAATGCATCCTTGACAAAAGATCTACTTTCACAACAGACCCATTCTTCTCTCTCTCTCACTTTTACTCTTCTCCCTGCATGGCCCAGCTTTATAATTATGGCGCTCAGTGCTCTAGCTGCTAGCATTAGGGTGACTTAATCATTTGCCTAGTCAGAATCTGTGTGACAAAGACGTGGGTAATGCTGGTGTGATCATATGAACTGGATCAAAGTCATTACGCTTGCCACTTGTTTATCCAACTTTACGATTATATTATATCGTTATCAGTATATATATATATATATATATATATATATATATATATATATATATATATATATATATATATATATATATATATATATATATATATATATATATATATATATATATACACATGTGTTTATATTTGTGTATGTGTATGAAAGATTTTTATTGATGAGAGAGAGAGAGAGAGAGAGAGAGAGAGAGAGAGAGAGAGAGAGAGAGAGAGAGAGAGAGAGAGAGAGAGAATTTTACATTCTGATCGAATGGAAATCTGTACGTGACGGAGAATTAGCATATTAAGTGTTCACTGACTTGATTAACCCGAACCTTGCAATGTATAAAGTATGAGAATATTGAGCTTTTCAGAGAGCTCTGGGCGAGAAAATCTTCCTTATGACTAACTAGTTAAAACATTAGGAGCACCTGCCTTCCCCTCCCTTCTACTTAGAGCACCTCACACCTACCCATTGTCGCCTACGCTATTAAAGAACAACCAGAACCATTTTCCATTAACGGATCTACTCACACCTACACGTGCGAACGGAACACACACGCAGAGAGAGAGAGAGAGAGAGAGAGAGAGAGAGAGAGAGAGAGAGAAAGAGAGAGAGAGAGAGAGAAGTAAGTCACGGTTAGAAAGTGGAGGACACCCATCTGCTTACAATGGAATATCTTGAAGTTCGTCAGCATCGCCTACACGGCCTAAATATGCCCTACTCTTTCCTCTGCTGGCTTGAACCACTTGTGTGCTAAAGGTCACTGCATGATTTTTTCAGCTGTACTTTTCGTCTCAAAAGAAAATCTGCCATTTTGAATTCCATCTGTGGATGTTGTTTCATGAACATATGTGTCGTTTTAATGCCACGTGTTCCAGAGGAAACCGTTATTGTCCGTTTCGGCTGTTTTACTCTTTCAAGGGTCATTCCCCTGTGAAGTTTCATTTTCGTTAGGTGAAAGAGGAGAGGTGGTCTGGTCTAGTCTAGCTTTGATTTTATTTAGTCATTTGTTTTTTTTTTTTGTTGCACTTTACGGACGTTTCACATTCAGGATTTACATTGCAATGATTCCGAAACCAAATGGACGCGTGTAAGGACGGCGCATTCCTGGCATTTTATAACATGACGGTTGAATTGGAATTTAAATGTGCCAGACTTCAGGAACATCGTTTCTCCGCCCGTGGCGAGGCAGGGGACTGGTTCTCTCTCTCTCTCTCTCTCTCTCTCTCTCTCTCTCTCTCTCTGGCCGGTGGGAGGACTCGTTAAACCAAGCAGCGTTGATTGACCTTATTTGTCTAGGACTCGAGCTTCGTTGCTCCACCAGGTGCTACCTAAATGGGTCAATTGAGAAATGCCTCAAGGGCGTTGAGACAATCTGGAGGAGAATTTTAGGGACGATGGTGGTGCTGTCCTTGTAGGAGGAGGTGTGAAGGAGGATGGGGACGGAAGATGGGAGGGGGTGGGGGTTGCTGTCAGTGTTGATTGAAGGTATTTGATTTGATTTTGTTACGTATTTTGAAAGTTGTGCATTCCGCACCTGTAAGAAGAGAGCGTTCATATACGATCAGACAGCGTCCGTATATATCTTTTTCATTAGCCTTTTCATTGGTGGAGGTCTTAGCATTAGTTTTTATATTTTAATGCAGGATTGTCTCTGCAGTTTAACAAGAACTCTCTCTCTCTCTCTCTCTCTCTCTCTCTCTCTCTCTCTCTCTCTCTCTCTCTCTCTCTCTCCATGTTGCAAATATCAAACGAACAATAAATAAAGAAAGAAGTCGGCAAGCAGTTTTAGTTTCATGAATAGTGGGTTCCCTGCCGATGTCTATTTAGGGACAAGTGTCCAGAGTCAAGGTACCGTATGGCATTCAAGAGACGTCTGGACCGACCGTTTTGTTCGTAAAATGCTGTCATTAGCGATTTTCATGTACGGAACTCTACATGGCAACGATTACTGTTTATGACTTTTGTGTTGTTTATGCTCTCGCACGTGTTTTCCCGAACACATGTGGTGGAGGTTGTGGAAACAGGTGTGTGTAAACTACGCGATGACATTATGACTCATGGAAGTCAAATAGGACGAACTGACGAAATGATTTGTTCATTATTCCAGCGGAGGAGGATGAAAAAAGGAGAAAGATAAAGATCTCTTTGAGTCATTGTAGACGGGAGGATTTGTTTGTTTTTTCTTAACAAAAGGATTCGAAACGTGAGAAAAATTGAAAGACCCTTTTGAAGGGTTTATTCGTTTACTAATAGAGCTGATAAAGGTGAAAGGAAAAAAAAATTGAGAACGGCTATAGAGCAGTAAAGACGAGATGATTTATGTTCATTTCTTTAAAAGGAGACGTGTGAAATGGAAAGAGAGAACACTTTACAGTAATGCAGACGAGATGAGTCATTTTTTTTAATGGAGGAGAATGAAAAACAGACAATGAAATCCCTCAGAAAGCAGTTTTGACGGTCACCTATTTTTTTTTTTTTTTTTACGGAGAAGGATTATAAAGGGAAACAATTCGCCTTGAAGTAATGTAAACAGAATTATTGTTAATTTTTAACAGATGAATGAGGAATGGGAAAAATAGATCAGATTAAATTATTGTAAAATGTTAAAAATTGCTGACTTGAGTTCTTCATACCTCGAATCTCATATAACGCTATTTAATACAAACCACAAAGTATCAGAACATTATCAACAGTATTTTTAGTGTCACTGATAAATTTCACCCCTAAAATCTCCTAACCTATCACGTGGTTCTGACGGTCAAATTGTTCATTTGTGCAGCCGAAACTTGCTTCTGACAGGCGACAGTTACGCTGCCTCGATACAGCTGGCATGAGCTTATGAATGTTTTCCTCCTTGTTTCTTCCCGTTGAAAGCCGAGTAAAACCTGGGAATTATTTTACTGGGTAATGCCACTCAGCTTAACACAGTATATTTCTGAGAAACCACCAGAAGTGTTTGTAATCACTAGTGAGTTCGATGTTGTTTTTTTTTTTTTTTTTTCTATTTTTACGTAACGTGGCAAAGTCACCCCGGTCACACGACAGCCATCTGATAGTGCGCTTGTCCCGTGGTGACAGTGACGTTTGAATGGATTGGTTCTTCACCTAGATAAAGTCAGGTTCTACTGCCTCTTAATTGCGCTTTGTTTATTGCTCTTTTTTTTCTACAGACGTTCTAGAGAATTCGAATAATAGCGTGCAACCAGAATACTCTTGTTCGAAATATCCTGTATCAGCCGGCTTTCATATTATTTATGAGCTCTTGTTATTAGTTAACTTTCTTGTCAACCTCTGGCAACCTTTCACACAAGATTGCTTTGTGTGTGTTTGTGTGTGTGTGTGTGCATATATTATGAGGGCGTGAGTGTATGTATGTGTGTATATTATGAGCGCGTGAGTTTGTGTGTGTGTGAGAGAGAGAGAGAGAGAGAGAGAGGTGACATTCATTATTATATTTCAAGGTATTTCGTGATTAGCAAAGCCGAGATTGTTATTACTGTTATTATTCTAAGTGAGCGAAATTTGACGTGGAGCAGGCCTGCAAGCCTGCACATGAAAAAGGGAAAACGGAGAAAGAAAATAAAATAGGAACAGAGAAGTCAGTGGTAGCAATACACTAATATGATTTATTTCGGTTTATGGCCATATACAAACACAAAATGCTGATATGTTAGGTACACTCCAAATATAAAAGCAAGGTGAAAAAAATCATAATCTTTATTTGCGAACTTTTGCGCAAAGTGTCCCAGAATCTGGCTGAGGATTTATGTGAACGTCTCCCCCCATGCTCTCTCTCTCTCTCTCTCTCTCTCTCTCTCTCTCTCTCTCTCTCTCTCTCCCCCCAAGTGGGACTTGGCTATCATTCCACTCTTTCGGTTAGAGGAAGGCGAAGGGGTGGTGGCTCAAGAGGGGGAGCTGGTGGGTATTGGGGCAAATGAGGGTACTGACAGAAGGACGAGACACAGATACCCTGACACTATCAGGTTTAGTACCCCCAACCCCTGTCTCGCGTTTTTTTTCTTTGCAATCAGAAACAGATTATACAAAGCCTTGTTTGTTTTTGTCATTTCATTCCTTTCTAATGTACGTCTTTAGTGGGGTAGTTTTGAAGTTATTTCAATGACATGATGAGAATTTTGTCGCAGAAAACAGCTACGTCATATATCTAGGCGAGATATATTAAGGATGATTTTATCTGATGAGTTGGGTATTAACCCGGTATGTATCCACCTTTGTCAGAGTCCAGGGTAAACTCATGCTAAGTAAAGCAGACGGCCGCTCGAAGATATAGTTTAATATAATTTGTCGACAGTTTAATATAATTTGTCGACCGCACAATATCGAAATGGGTGTATATAGTATTTTGATCCCCGAGGGGCTAGTACTAAACACTGCATCCCGGGAGCTTCCGCCATGTTTAGTACTAGCACCTCGGAGTAGGTGACGGTTGGTGGATACATGCCGGGTTAATACCAATGAGTTGCAGTGTGCCATCTGTGAGTACGTGGATTACATCATCGACGAAACGGACCAGGATGGTCTCCAGCGCTTGGGAGAGGTGATGATGCATCTGCGAAATGCTGGGAGGAGATGGTTCATTGTCTCGGGCATTCATTCCTGTGGGAGTCGACGTCGTCCATTCATTTCAAGGGCTTCTGTAATGGATGGGTTAATTTGTATAGTTAAGGACGTACATTCTTTAGAAAAAGACCACCTTGAAGTTGGCTGTCAGAAGAAACTTGAGATGCAACGTCAGTTATCTGTTAATTATGTTAAAGAAAAATGCGAGTAAGTTTGTTTTATGTGTATTTCTGTAATGGAGCTTAGATACGTCATTGAGATGGGTTTCTATTCAAAAGTCGCATGTTTGAGTTAATTATCAAAGAATTGTTCATCGTAATTCACTTTGATGCAAGGGACTGCAAATAAAACTTTGCTCGCCTTTATTTACAGCATGATCAGTAGACTTGAGCTTCGGAGGCTTAGAAGCTCTTTACTTGAAAAGTTCTCTTGATCTTTAAATGTTCTGTCTACTTCACTGCTGACAAGAAGAAAAGGTCGCTGTAATACAGTAAAGGAAATATAAGAATTGATCATGAAAGCAAATTTGAAGAAGGCAGTGAGGGAGACTAGGCGAACCTAGAAAAGAGAAAGCAGGATTGGGGGGAAGAAAGGTGGCCATGTTCTTTCCTCCCTAAACCGTCCAAACCTCCTTGTATTAGTGCTTCCTTAACGTCGATAGCTCTTGACCTCCTCTCACCCACAAAGCTTCCGCTGTAACTCCCCACACCCACCGGCAAGGCGCGACGCATCTCCGGGTGATCTCGAATTCCTGCGGATTAGGAATGGAAAGGCGATGACTCCAGAAGTTGCCCCTTGGACATCGACCGGGAATTTCATGCACTTATGTATATGGGTATTACCAAAGCAATGTGTTAGTAAATAGGGCTTTAACTGACATTCGCTTCAAACTATATTCGTTTAAAGTTGTGACAGTTACCGGGACTTGTAGCAACTATAACACACACACACACACACACACACACACACACACACACACACACACACACACACACACACACACACACACACACACACACACACGTCTTGATTTAATCTTTGTGTCAGTAAGTCAATACTATGAGAGGCTTTTAACATACTAAACAAAGCAATGGTGGATTTACATGGTAAAGTAATGTCTTTCTGGAACTTGGAAAGACTTTTTGTATTAGGACTCTTAACTCTGTAGGCATTGAGCCGTGTACCTGTTTGTTTTTCCACATCAGTACCAAAAGCATTGTTTTTTACCAAACTCTCCATAAATGCGTGGAGAATTCTTGCAGTCATTCGTTATTAAAAGAATAAAATCCTTGACTCGTTTTGACACCCAACAGCTGCAACCCTAATTTCCTTCAGTTACATTTTACTGTACCATATTCTGTTTGGTTTTTTCATTTTCTTCCATCTTACTCCAATTGCACCCCAATAAAACTATTTAACAATTGAATAATTGGGAAACATCCAGTGCAATTTTTGCAAGAGGATCAATACTAAACTTTTCCACATGCTCCTGGTTATGCCTTTCAAACCGTTTTTTACTGTCAATTTCTGGCATTATCAATGAAGAATGAATGAATGAATTTTCAGCAAGCTTAATACCTCCATAGGTCCCAGTGCGTTGGACCAGGGCGCGTGACGTCATTGTATTGGGCTTAAATTCTTAATATTCAATTCAAGTTAAATTCTCAGTTGGCTCAGCCGACAGCTTCATTTGTAGGGTGTGTTAGCTGTCTGGGAATCGTTGTCCATTACTTGGGTTGGTTATAATTTGTGAAGTGTTAGAGTATTTATTCTAGGGTATGCAAGTGGTTGACTTTCACACCTTCACTAGAATTTTTATAGCTTTTCAAGGTTTCTGTTGCAAGGTTATTAATTCTTGTGCCAACCAATTGAGGCTACCAGACTTTCATTGTGTTGTTGTAATGTGACCACACACATCCTGCTCTTAAACTTGTCTTTCCTCGAAATACTGCTGTGTATGCCGAGTCTATCAGAAGCATCTCGACTTAGATGTTAAACCAAGTTTGAGTAGCTGTCGACCCCAGCTGAAAGGCAGATCTTTCTCTCTCTGCCTACCTTTCATTAACAGCTGTACGTTACCCGGAAGGTAAAATTCAATTCATTAAATTCTTCAGAGGGTGTGTTAGCTGTCTGGGAAGCGTTCAATGATAGGTACTGATATTCTCTTGCACCCAATTGAGGCTCTTCTGTGGATTTGTCATGAATCCTTATCTCGACTTAGATGTTAAACCAAGTTTGAGTCTGTGAAAAGCAGATCCTCTCTGCTATAACAGCTTTACGTTAGCAAAAAAATAAGTCAATGATTTTTTCTTGAGCGTTTTGTCATGAATTTATTTTCCCACGTGCATATGAATTTTTTCTGGCTTTGCGATTTTTTTTTCCTTATTTGGCAAGAATAATCTTGTGAAATAACGTGACAGGATGAACTGCAGTTTACGGTTCTTTTTGTATTTTTAATAATTTTTCTCGTACTTGCTTGATTCTTTTAAATTTGATAAATCAAACACCCTAATGGCATAGACCTGGATGCAGAGATTGCAACTCGGTCTTAACTATTATACATTTGCCTTCTTGTTCCGTTTGCAACCGAAAGCGGTTGTATCACATATCTTTGAAACAGTTGTAAAAGGAAAATTTGTCTGAACATACTTTTTTGAGAGCAAACTATTTATTTGTTGTGATGATATTAATTCAACAATTCTCCCACACTGCTGTAAAGCAGATTACTTGAGTAACAGTAGTTTCATCCTAACATGACAATGCATTAACGCAAAGCCTTGCAAAAAGAATGGGCAGCGACTGTGAATCATGCAGTGATAGGGATCATTTCTTGCGTGATTTTTGTTATGCCTCCATATAAAGGTTATAAACTTCATTTTTTGCAGATAATCCCACACACACGCTCACACACACACACACACACACACACACACACACACACACACAGATTTTTATGCGACAGCACTTGTACCGTTGTTTAAAACAGGTTAACAACGTATATCAGTGAGTTTTCATATCAGTAGTTTCTTTTAATTGCTGATTAGTAAGCAGATTGTGATAAGATGGAAGGTAACAGTGCACACAACACAGACAATTTTATATAGGCTATATACATATGTATATATATATTTATATAAATATATATATATATAATATATATATAAATATAATTTATATATATATATATATATATATATATATATATATATAATTGTGTGTGTGTTTGTATTAAACAGACAGATAGTGCACAGCACATTGATTTTATGGTGAAAATGAATCATATTTATGTATGGACCACCCAGGGCCGTTCCACCGCAGTTGTCCCGTCGAGTGTTTATTGCTAGTGGACCAATAAATCCATTTGTTTTATTCGTTTCAGTTGAGAGATCCGACTCTTCATCCGTACGAGGGCCAGTGAAACTCCCCCCGTTTGAATTCTTTTGCATGTTTCATTTCAGTCACTCCCGGCAGTAGGTGCGCACTGCTTTGAAACGCGAGAGCTGTTCTCTGAAGTGATGTGTAAAATTTTTTTGTCGCAATGCGTCAGCAGTTGCAAACGATCATTGTTGGTTTGTCTTCAGTCAAGTTATATTTCATGGTGTAATGTACTGTAGGTACTCAGACTTTTGTCCCACTTTTTTTTTCAAAGCGATTCTTTTGAACTGTTAGTGAGACTTTGTGTCTGTTACTACTTAAACTGTGTCTCTCCATTCAGAAATTGTGGGAAAATTAGGTTAGGTTTGATTCTGGCGACATGTAATGTTTTTGGGACCATGTATGTATGTGTGTGTGCGTGTGTGTGTGTGAATGTGCTTATTTGTGTGAATGAAAATATCACATGCATATACGCCCACGTATGTGTGTGTGTTTGTGTGTAATAATCAGTATACTTGAGAAAGAAAATTGGTGAGGAAAGGAATTTGCTGTGTTATGTTACGTCCCAGTAGATAAAACGAGGACCGCTGGTTTTAGGTACATCCGATCATTACCTAATTGAGGTTCAAGATAGAACTTTTAAGTTGTGAGGGTTGAGTGAATCTTTGGCTGTAAGTGTCATTAAAACAAATGAGTTGGATATGAAGGAAGTGAGCAGAGGATATAAGGAAGAACCTCGATGGCCAAGTCAGTAAGAGCAGCAGCTTCGGACTTCATAGAGGTCTGTGGCATGGGTTCAAATCTGCAGCCGACCGGTCAGAGAAGCAGACACTATGCTATCTGTGTAGACACATTGGGATTATGTATGTAATCAACGGATAGGTTTGCTTAAAAGCAAATGGGTGTTACAGACTAATACACACACAAACAAAGCCACTCCAACATCTCCTAAAAACATAACAAACACCTCACACGTCTCAAACTGTCGACCTAACCACGCAACAACTTCTCGCTGCTGGGAGACGGGGCGCTGGTGACTTGTACAACACATGTAGGCTACATACGCTGCTGGGGTCTAAGCGATGACAGGCAAGGCAGCCGATTGAGACTACGGTCTATCCCAAAGCCAAATCAAAGTCCTTCAAAAGAAGGCATCGTGCTTACCCCATACAAATGGAAAAAAACACGTTAAAAAAAGTAGAGGATATAGGGAGAAATGGACGAAAAATTGGCTAGGATTAAAGACACGAAAGTTCCTGTGAAGGAGCCCAGATGGGATGATGAAATAGGATTAGTGATGAAAAAATTAAGATTATACTAAGTACAATTGGATGATTGAAGATTGTGTACATGCTTATAGGAGGTTGAACATGTATAGTCAAGAAAAATGAGAGAGAAAAGGAAAATGATTAATAAGAAGCATTACGGGGAAGAAACGCAGAGAGAAAAGATAATGAGCAAATTTTTCTTGGAATAAATGATGCCATTAGAGAGCTGATTTGTAAAGGAAACGCAATCCTGGACTGATGGAGGGAGTATTTCGATGATTTGTTTAATGTGGCAGCTGAATGATTCCAGAATGGAAAGGGTTAGCATAAGTTTAGAAGATTTGTGGAAGTAACTGTTGGTGTAAAAGAAAGTTTTTAAGAGGTTAGAGAATGGAAAAACATCAGAAGTTGATGGTATTGTAAGTGAGATACTGTGGTATGGTGATAAAAAT
>NC_089752.1:99331557-99391557 GCF_040412425.1 Macrobrachium rosenbergii
GTCAAATCTAAGTGAACGGTTATATATATATATATATATATATATATATATATATATATATATATATATATATATATATATATATATATATATATATAAATAATGTAAATTTGCCTTACATCAGGATCAAACATGGGTTTCTCAAATGAAAGGTCAGGGTGCTATCAGCTGACCCACACAAGTCATATGAAAATTTGCCTTACATCAGTATTGAACATGGGTCTCTCAAATGAAAGGTCAGGGTGCTACCAGCTGACCCACACAAGTCATATAAGTTGGAACCTAAGTACTCGTGTACTTAAGTTTTTCTTGGGCAGGGTGCTGCTTAACATAACAGCTAATTTTACCCAACTTCGGGATTGAACCATGATTTCTCAAATGAAAGGCTAGGGTACTACAAATATATTTCTGTGAAACACGTGTGTGCTCATGTATTGATGAGCTCCACCATATTCTTGCTGAAGGGGTAATTTGAACGAAATGCTACCAGTTAGGTCACTGGCGGGTTGGGAAGTTGGGTAAAACTCACTGGCATGTTAGGCAACAGCCTGTCCAGGAAAAACTTTGGGTACAAAAGTACTTGGGTGCCAGTTGGGTACAGAAGTACTTGGATGCCAGCTTCTTTATGGCCTGTGTGGGTCAATTGGCAGCACCCTGACTTTTCATTTGAGAGACTGGGCTTCAATCCCCATGTGAGTCAGAAAACTATTTCTAAGAAACATGTGCTCATGTGTTAAGTATACCTTAGTTTTACCAGACCACTGAGCTGATTAACAGCTCTCCTAGGGCTGACCCGAAGGATTAGACTTATTTTACGTGGCTAAGAACCAATTGGTTACTTAGCAATGGGACCTACAGTTTATTGTGGAATCCAAACCACATTATAGCGAGAAGTGAATTTCTATCACCAGGAATAAATTCCTCTAACTTCATCAGCCAGCCGGGAATTGAACTCCGGCCCATCGAGTGACAGTTCGCAGCTCTACCTACTCACCCAACGAAGAGATGTGCTCTATAAATATATATATATATATATATATATATATATATATATATATATATATATATATATATATATATATATAAATATATATATAAATATATATATAAATATATATATAAATATATATATATATATATATATCTGTGTGTGTGTTGTGGATGTATGTATTAACAGTGGGTATTATGTTTTATAGTTGCTTTGCAATAGAAACATTTAAGTCAAAGAATACACGCTTAAGGGTTGTCCACGCAACTGTGAAAACAAATTGGCAATTTATTGCACATACACCACAAACAGGTTGAAAACAAGTCAACGACTGTAAGTGGAGAACGAACCTAAGGTAATTGCTGGATAGTAATATGAAGGACCACCAGTTAGAACTACAAATAAGTCGTTGACTTGTACTCAACCTGTTTGTGGTATGTGGGATAAATTGCCTACTTGTGTTAATGTGTGTGTGCGTGTATAAATATATATACACAATACATACACAAAATATATATATATATATATATATATATATATATATATATATATATATATATGTATATATGAGATATACGTACATATATATACGCACACAATACATATACATATATATACTCTCATTAAAACCAGCTGGACAGTGACATTACTATCTTGATTTTGTTGAGAAGTGCAGATTGGCGTGGAAATCTGTTCACTGTTATTACAATTAACGAGACCATAATTTGCGTGAGAAAAGACCGGAAGGAATTCGTTTTGCAGTGTCGTTATTGCCATGAATAATCTGTTTCGTGCCGTTAAGGGCAAGGCCTTCGGAGGGCTCCATGACGCGGCTGGGAATCACATGTAAGATATGTTTCTTCTATTTTTAACGATCGATACACGGTGGGCCCAAGGTCTGAAGGTTAGTTACGAGCATGCTCTCTCTCTCTCTCTCTCTCTCTCTCTCTCTCTCTCTCTCTCTCTCTCTCTCTCTCTCCTGACTTTATTTTATTGTTTGTGTATATATCCCTTATAATCACTTACATTACACATGCTGATGAAAAGATAGTGAGCTTGCCTGTAGCGGAGACGTCAAGGTAGTGCTTAAGAGCAAATGGCCGGAGATTTCCCTCTCCAGTTATAAATATTCTCCGCTTTGGCTTTGTACCACAGCCACCAAGTTCGTGACGTCACGAAAGAACCGCGAGAACAGTCCTTTGCTTTGCTGTGATTATCTATCTATCTATCTATCGATATATATATATATATATATATATATATATATATATATATATATATATATATATATATATATATATTTATATATATGTATAAATTATATATACACATTTATATATATAATATATATATATATAATGTATATATCTTATGTATATATACATATATACATATGTATATATATACATGTATGTGTGTGTATATATATATTATATATATATACACACATATATGTAAACTCTGGTATATACTTACGTCGTTTAGCATAATGGCAGCTAGGAAGCACTTTAGTGTTCAGAAAATAGCACGGATAGGTTTATGTATTATCTATACTAACTCAGTTATATTTCTTTAGGCAAAAAACTGACTATTGGAAAAAAATATTTTTGCTCCCGGAATACTTCGTATTCTTGACTTTCAAAAATAACTCGGCTAATGATTTCCTGTTATTCTCGGAACCGGTTAATCTGCTTTAATATTTCCGAGTTCATTTCATTTTCAACGGTATAAATAGATTATATAGACTATGGCACACTGGTCTGTTCAGTCCTTTTGGCTTTGCTTCGCCTGATAAAGAAAGATCGGTTTTTATGCAAACGCTCAATATTAGAAATTGAACGTGACGTCACTTTCCCAGTCAGTTCCCCTGAAGATTAGATTTGGTTTTCTCCGCCTGCCCTCTTAGAACGAGAAAGGTTTGCCACTTACTCATGGTTATTTCTACCTCTGGGTTCTTGCGTGGTCCTTCATATACGTTATTCAATTTAGTGCCTGTTAGTTATGTGCTAAATTATAAACAAGTAAAAATTGCGCCGAAGTCTCTTCGGCGTAATCGAGTTTTCTGTATAGCGTATAATCAAGGCCACCGAAAATACATGTATCTTTCGGTGTTCTCGGTATAATGCTGTATGAGCCGCGGCCCATGAAACTTTAACCACGGCCCGGTGGTGACCTGTCCTATATCGTTGCCAGATCTACGATTATGGCTAACTTTAACCTTAAATGAAATAAAAACTACTGAGCCTGGAGGGCTGCAGTTCGTTTTAAAGATCTGAGGGCGGACAGACAAAGCCGGAACAATAGTTTTGTTTTACAGAAAACTAAAATGAACCTACTTGAATGTTATTCGCACCTCCATTTTAGACCCAACAACGTAAACCAGAGTGAAAGAAATGTTATTTTAGTTAGTTACTAGAATATTGCTTTCATTATCTTTTGCACTTTCAGCTTTTCGTGTAACGTCCGAGGACGCCAGAGTTTAGCATCAGCAAACTTGATGGCTGTACCTGGATTTGATGTTCTCGTTGTGAAAGATTCATTCTGTCCTGTGTCGTGTGTTACGTCTTCTTTTTTGTTTCCTAATCCTTTCTGGCTACGTGACCAGGTCTTGAAAGTGTAAGGCTTTGTATATGAATGTGGCAAAGTTTTGTTATTTTCATGTTAAAAGTCTTCCTAGCGTTGTGCATTTTTTTTCCTCATACTCTCGTGTCTTGTTTTGTGGACTACCGTAGCTTCTCCCTCTCTCTGGTTCAGTAACTTTTGGCATATATCTTTGCAACGATTCTCGAGGAGGACTGCAATTTAGAGTAGCTATACATGTTGGTTAGGGAGGCGGGCCCCCTCAACACAATTTAGATCATACACAGTATGTGTATATGTATGTGTATTATACAAGTTTTACATGTATGATTATATATATAAATATGTATTTGCTTATTTCTTATGAGACTTCTTTTAAATTTATCTATATATCCTTTTAATTTCCTACTTAATTTTATACGGCGTCAGTAACTTAGATGTTGTGACGCCAGTTGTAATAGCCACAAAGCAATCAATCAGTATGTATCACGAAATATTTGTTGTCCGGACAGTATATCTCATGCATTTGGCGTTTCTCCTCTCCATGAACTCACTCGTAGCTTATTCCTTTTGTATTTAAGTTGTTGAGGGCACGATGTCTTATCACTTGCTTGTTCCTTGTGTCCCAATGTGCTGTTCTCTCTATGTTCTCGGGCTTATATGTCCATGATTATGTCCATGATTCTAGCCAGTAATTCACTCTTCTGTACGTCTTTTTCTTCACTTATCAGCTATCCTCTGTCATCGTGCTCACTTTTGAATTTCTCGACTATTGCCCAATGTCCTGTGAATATACTTTCCCGTAACTTAATCAGATCACTCGTCTCTGAGTCATATTTCCTATCAGTTAAGTGCGTCCTCTCTAGCCAGATACGTGTTTATTCGGTTTTATATGAATGTAAGTCAGCTAGTGCTTTTAGTACACCTGGTGCACTGTAGGCGTCACTTTTGGGTCTTTGCAGCGTTCCTAGGGCCCCTTGCTGCAACCTCTTTCATTCCTTTTACTGTACCTCTGTTCATATTCTCTTTCTTCCATCAGGCTTTCCACCCTCTCCAGACAATTGTTTTATAGGGCAATTGCGAGGTTTTCTTCCTATTACACCTTTCAAACCTTCTTACTGTCAGTTTCCCTTTCAGCGCCGATTGACAGTTCCTCGCTGGGTGAGCGGGTTCCGTTCTCAGCTACCACTCCGTTGGTCGCGAGTTCGAATCTCCGACCGGCCAGTGAAGAACAAGAGGAATTTGTTTCTGGTGATAGAAATTCATTATTCGCTATAATGTGGTTCGGATTCCACGATAAGCTGTAGGTCCCGTTGCTAGGTAACCAATTGGTCCTTAGCCACGTAAAAATAAATCTAATCCTTCGGGCCAGCCCTAGGAGAGCTGTTAATCAGCTCAGTGGTCTGGTTAAACTAAGATATACTTAACTTTCAGCGCCGATTGACCTCATAGGTTTACTGCCCTTGGCCTCTGGCCTAAATTCTGTATTCTATTCTATATCCAGAAGAACGTGAGGATGATGTGCAAGATACAGATCGGTTGCTTGACGAGATGCTGATGAGCCTTCTTTGGAGGATTATGACATTACTGTTCACGGGGAATCTCCTACTCATTTGGTTCTTCCTTGATCCATCAGTTGCAAAATGGATGAGGCACTGAATGTTTTATTGTTATCTATTGAGCTTCTGTCTGTTTGGGACACCAGTTTGTTTATCTCTCTCTCTCTCTCTCTCTCTCTCTCTCTCTCTCTCTCTCTCTCTCTCTCTCTCTCTCTCTCCATTTATATATGTATATAATATATATATATATATATATATATATATATATATATATATATATATATATATATATATATATATATATATATCTATATATGTAATATAAAGCGCTAGAGAGAGAGAGAGAGAGAGAGAGAGAGAGAGAGAGAGAGAGAGAGAGAGAGAGAGAGAGAGAGAGAGAGAGGGGGGGGAGGGGGGTGAAATAAAGTTTAGTATTTTCCTTAAATGCAAGTTTAGTGGAACTCTTTGTGTTACAAGCCCGCATTCAGTTATTTTAAACTAACCGTCCTGTTGAGTGGCTTTTAGGAATTCAGAGCCCATGTCTGTGCTGTGTTTCAAGTGTCGTGAATTTGTGAAATAACGAAAATCACTTTCTTCTCATGATGAAGCAACTTGTACTGGTATAAAGTATAAGTTGCAAATCATTTCGTTTTCCTAAGTCGTGGTTTTAGGCACCCCCAAGAGAAAAAGTATTAGTAATGTGGTAATGTTCTTAGCGTTCTAAACTTCTAAATTATAACGAGATTACCGAGGTACCTCACACACACACACACACACACACACACACACACACACACACACACACGTTTTAAAATTCCTGAAGCGCCAAGGCTGTGTAAAGGATGGATTGCTCAGTGTATGTAAGGGGATGAACAGTAGTATGGTGTACAGTATGTGTATGAAACTGCTTAAGTTGTGGAAGCACATGGACTGCATCTATATTTCAGCAGTTAAAAGTGGGAATATGGCAGTGACTGTTGTTTTTTCTCTGATGCTATTTTTAGGGAGAGAAGCTCAGTAATGTGTATAATACATACACACACACACACACACACACACACACACACACATATATATATATATATATATATATATATATATATATATATATATATATATATATATAATATATATAATATACACACTCATTACTGAGCTCCCTTAACAATAGAACAGAGAAAACACGAGAGTCACTACCCATATTCACTTTTAACTGCTGAAATATAGATGAAGGCCATGTGCTTCCACACCTTAAGGAGTTTCTAATATATATATATATATAATATATATATATATATATATATACAGTATATAATATATATATGTGTGTGTGTGTAAATGCAACGACGGTAAACAGCACGTTGGTGGTTTTTTCAGACTGGTTTGGCAGGGAGAAATCTTGAATGTTTACTTGTTCATTATTGGTAATGATTTTTCATGACAGCAGCGTAGCCTATCTCTCTGTATGGTATGATAGCGAGTGTAAGGCACCTCCCTCCCTTTCTGTGACCATTTTTGTTCAAAATTTGTTTGGATTGTCAAATGATGCCTTGTTTCTTCTTTTTCTTTGTCATTCAGTTTCTGATATTTCATTTCCCTTTACCCTCATTTCAAGAGCTGAAGATTTTTATGGAATAATTTATATTTTTTATTATTGGTAACATTTGTATCAGCATATACGGTAAATGTGTTTATAATTAATTATGAATTTACTCTTAGTTTGTAGATTTCGGTGGACTGCTCTGTCAGGCGGGGTTAATACTTATGCCATAGGTAGCAAATACCTTTTATCCCGAATAGGTGAACGTGGATTGTATTTTGAAAGACCGTTGAGAAATTTGGTCGTTTCTGGGTTCATTGTGTATTATTGTCATGTATTAGCAGGTCGAGCAGAGGAAATTATTTTCCACGGAGGAGACGATCAACTCTAGCGATGATTTCTCAGCGAATCGATTACACGGATGAACAGACTAGCTGCGGTTGTAGCTAACGGGTTCTAAAACTGAGACATCATTGAGACTCGCTGTGAGAAGCGTTTTGAAGGGTCACACGTAACACATACACACACACACACACTGAGAGAGAGAGAGAGAGAGAGAGAGAGAGAGAGAGAGAGAGAGAGAACCCTGCAGTAGTGCACCGGTGGTAAGTCTGTGCTTGCATGCGGGCCGACAACCGCAATCAATACTGCAGTTCGCACACAGAACCACCTCCTGTTGAGGTTCATCAAAGTATGTTCACTTTACGGCTGTACGGAATATGTAGATTAAAGTTGCTTTTTCTGATTTTTCCTATTTTTTAATAACCTCGTATATTGGAGATTTTTTATATGCATGATGTAAACTAACAAAAATTTCTTGATAGATGGCTGGTTTGCTTCTCAAAAATTGTATTTAGTACTTCAGTGAGAAATTTTTACGGTTTGATTTTTGTCGGATATAACATCCTTATTAGGAACTGGATTATTCATGAGATCGTAAAGTCTTATTTTTATCGGCTGATGTGGTTGGGATTTTATCTGCTTGAAGTCGAAGACAGAGCCAAGACCGAGGTTTGGGAAAAGAGTGGGTGTGACACTGCAGTAGAATGTTGGCGCGCACACCCGGCCCTGACAGTGCTGCCATACCTCGATGTAGACTCTTTCACCTTTAGGGTAATTTTTTTTCAGCCCGGGTTTCTCTTTTAATGGCTTGGGGAGTTGGGGAAATTTTTTTTATCACTGTTAAGATTATAGTGAAAACCTTGTGGCTCTGTTAAGCGTAGGTGTTAGATTGTGTGAAAAGAATTGAAAACGAATTTTACCAAGGGTATTGGCAACACTTAAGTTGGCCCGCCAACACCGATTCCAGTACACCTGTACGTACCAATGGAAATAGTTGGCAATTTGAAATACTAAGTTTACATCGACAGGTAATGATGGACATGATTCGGTTGAAAAGGGCAATAGATTTACATTAACTTGGGGAAAACAGAGCGAAGCACCGTCGTGTAAAAGCAGGAAACTGCGGTGGGCGCCATGCTTGCCGGCTAAAAACGGGTGGGTGCGGCCATGATAGAGTTCACCCGTCGGCAGATTTTCGGCCCCACCTTGCGTAATGGCGCACCAGCTTGATAACACTAACTGCAAAGTGACTCATTTGAGCTACTTCCACGTAACCTGTTGGAGGGGTTCATATTTTTACAATTTATCTTTTATTTCTCCGTCTCGGCGATGGTGGAGTTTTCTGCGGCAACATGGCCAAGCTGTTGCATCACAAAAGGGATTACAGTATTGCTTCCAATCCAAACTGAATGATTCATGTTGATTATGAGGGCAGTATTAAATCTCCTTCTCCCTCTTGGGACAGTGCGGCAGAAGGACGACGACGTCATGGATTCGGATACAGAACCGGCATGTCTGTTCGTGCGTAAGTCGGGGGTGACCGTTCCGTTCCGTGTGTGCGTGTAGGTTTGTCGACGCCCAAGTTCCATATGCCTGATTACTTTCTGTATAAAACTACACTGAAATGACTCATCGAATTAAACTGTCGTAAGGAGGAAGTACTTGGGTATATTGCGAATAACTTTATAATAACTTAAAGTGCAAAGTATTTTCCAATTAAAATAAATCCGCACATAATTACAGTAGGTGTTGGTAATCTCTACAAAAATTTCACCCATTTGTAATGACGTATTCTAGAGTGAACAACATTTTCACGGTCTTTTCTCTTGACCCCCAAAATAAAAATGAAGGCTTGACAACTGCATTCCTTCTTATCCTGTGCCATAGGTCTTAGCCTAATTGGATACTTGGCTAGGAGAAACGTAGAATGTATCACCTGGGCGCAGACGCCGCAGAGCCTTAGTCCTACCCTCACCCCCTCTTGCCAACCTACACCTACCTATGACCACCTCACTTGGCACTGCGTGCCCATATCACATGGTCCTCATGGACGAGTACTCCGTATTTCATCTTGGTACACAGGAATGGGAAATGTCGGGTTGCATGACCAGCTACTTCTCTTGAAACATTTCCTCTCAGTTTTAGAACTGGGCTTTAAAAATCCCTCGATTTTATTTTCATTTCTGGCACTGATAAATATAAACCGGCAGGTTCATTTCATGAAAGCACGGAGGCGACCGTGGGTTTCATGAAATTGTCTTTCAAATTAGACTTCGTTGATCGTTCATGTAATAATCGCAGTGAAGAAATAGGTCCTATGTCTGGGTGACAACAGAACGGTCTTCGGGTGCCCATACCCATCTCCCCGTCTCCCAAGACGGCTGTCTGCTGCTGCCGTAACTGGCTGGTAGCGCCATCTACTAGATTATATTCCAAGCAAAACTTGTATGTCATATAACGGTTGATGTAGCCCTCGAAGGGTTTGCTAGATTTTATTCTCTTGTTTTGGAGTTAAATGTGAGTGACCTGCATTCAGCTGCGTGATAAAAATCGGTGCCTGTGTCCGCGAAATTCATGAGACTGTCGTTAATGTCTTTCACGTGCGAAGATGAAATGTTTGCTTCCCCCGCATGAATTGTACTTGTTAACTTTTTCGTTATTAAAGTCATTGTATTTTGTTATCGTGCCCTGAGTAATTAATGTGAGTTCTGTGGTAACGAAGAAATTAAATTATATAAATTTCTGCCCGATTTTCTCTCTCCCTCCTTCTCATGAATTTTTTGCCTACGCTCATTTTATATTACTTCCTCCTCTCACAAGCTCGTTCTGTATTTCATTCGTCCGTCATTTTCATGATTATGAAGGTTTTCCCTTCCTCCCCGCTCGTCCATCCGTCTTTCCTTTCCTCGAGCGTCACATTCCCCGTCTCTTGATATTGCTCCCTTCCGTCTTGTGCACGATTGTTCCCCAAGCATTGGTTATGGGTTGTTTGTCTCCCTCTTAAATCGAAGCAATACCGAGTCAAGGCCCCGATTACGTTCTTGAATCCTTCCCCTTTACTCCGCCTCTGCTCCTGCTGCTGCTGCTGCTGCTGACGCTGGCGGTGGTGCCGCCGCCGCTGCTGCTGCTGCTGCAGCATCGGTGGGAGCAGCAGCGGCAGCAGCAGAGGTCGATACAAAGGCCTCAGTGGTCTTGACTCCATCCTTGTCCTCATCCTCGCTGTTCTGGGTTGCGCTCCATTCTGGGTTTTTGGGGTCGGCACCTCGCCCACCCGGCTTATTCTGTACCTCGGTATTCTATAACTACAAATGGATCCATAAAAAGTGGTAGTCTGATCCCTTCTCCTGAATAAACAGTGAAAGTGGAAGAAATGATTAACGCTTTCGGGTTGTTACTATAAAAGCAACGTGAGCTCTTTAAATTAATATATATATAGCCTATATACATGAATATTATATAAATATACATAAATAAAATATATATATATATATATATGTTTGTGTGTGTACACACGTCTGTAATAATGAAAAGAGCCTCTATATATATATATTTTAAGTTGTTGTTTGTAGAACGCAATCATCACACTGTGCAGGATGTAATTCTAGTTGAAACGTTAGATGATTTATATAATGTGTGATTGTATTCATTCTCTAAGCTCTCTACTTCACTAAAATAAAGTTTACATAGTAAAGGAGGTTTCGTGTGTATTGCTTTGGTGACCATATATGGCAGTACTTAGACTGATAGTTATTTGTTAGGTACCAAACTTACGATGTGTTTAGCTGCTGTTTTTTTTACGCAGTCTGTTTAATGAATAACAGAAATATATATATATATATATATATATATATATATATATATATATATTATATATATATATACACATGTACATGTATATATATATATATATATATATATATATATATATATATATATATACGCATACACATAGCATATAATATACATAGCGTTTTATGAAACACATTAGGAATGGGAAACACACATTATATATATAGTGTATTTATATAAATATATATATTTATGTATATAATTATGTATATAAATATATATATAATATATATATAACATATATATATATATATAATATATATTATATAACATATATCTATATATATGCCTAGTCCTAGTCCTATACACTATGCTTGCAATTCCTTCTTATAGTTTGACCTTATTTTCATTTATTTCAGTCTTATTGTGAGATGTGCTTATCTGGCATCCTGTCATCTTTAGGCATATTTAATCCCAAATAATAATATTGTGCCAGTTCGCTGCTTCCACTGATATCCACTCAGATTTTTACTATTGCCATCCTTTGTCAGACGTTCCAATGTGTCTGCTGTTTCACTTCACTTTTCCCAGTGAGTACTGTGTGATGAGAATGCAGTAGCCATTCTGTAATCCATTCACAATACATTTTCGTATCCCGTAACTCAACACCGAGACCCCTTTTTACCTGATCACAGGGGCAACAATAGATGCGGTGCTCTCAGCCAGGTGTTGCACACCTACCACTAAGCTATGATGGTGGAGCTGGCTAGTTTTTTTTTATTATAAGTGCAGAGTTTGAGTTCAGGAGGAGTATGTGCAGTACAAGGCAGTCAAAATCAATTCTTATGTATTTTGATGGTTTAAGTCATTAATTATATCGCCAGTAAAGCACCAACCCAGAAAGGAATATGTTCAAATGCTGGCGAGGGTATGTGCGCTTGTACTCTGAGTAATTCCCTGTGGGTGTATAGTAGCATAAGCGCGCGCATAAACATATATAATGTGTGTGTGTGTGTACGAGTATATGCCACTAATTCAACTCGTGATATTTCTATACCTTCAATTGTTAAACCATAATTAACTCATTAATGTTGAATTCACTATAAAAAAATGTCACGCATAATGTTCGTGGTATACTCCCGTATGGAAAAATAGTCGCATGTTAAAAACTTTGCACAAGTCTGTCATGGAGATGGGTTTCTTTACGTACCTAAAATATTGAGGAATATGTCCAGCAGAGTCCAATTAATTATATTACCACTTGATGACTGAGAGCATTAGGCCTACGGAAAGTGTATTTGTATATGATTCCTTTTCTTGTGTAAGTTATTCGCATGGTACAGTGAACTCAAAGGATTTTTTCAAAGCTTTATATTCCCATATATAATCATATACATATACACATATATATATGTGTATATATATATATATATATATATATATATATATATATATATATATATATATATATATATATATATATATATATATATATATATATATATATATGTATACAATGTTTGTGTGTGTGTGTGAGAGAGAGAGAGAGAGAGAGAGAGAGAGAGAGAGAGAGAGAGAGAGAGAGAGAGAGAGAGAGAGAGAGAGAGAGAGAGAGAGAGAGAGAGAGAGAGAGAGAGAGAGAGAGAGAGAGAGAGAGAGAGTTTTGGGATTCAGTTTTAATGATATTCCTGATTTCATACAATGGGTTTCGATGTGCTTATGTTACATATAATATTATCATTATCCAAATGCAACCCTAGAAGTCCCCAGTGGTGGAACCAGTCCTGTGGGAAAGCGAAGTATAAAAGTAATGAAAAATGACCATGAAAACGAATCTCTTTTCTTCTGGTCCGTTTTGGAAGTTATTTTGAATGAAAAAATAGTTAATCTAAGACATAGAGTTGTGAATTTATACTTGAGTACTGCAGGGCAATTCATTTCAGTAGTTACTGAAGACAAAGGTAATTTCTGTATCTTGCACGTAACAGCGTGGCACTTAAAGCTAAGGAAGAAATTTGGTATTGAAATCCATTGGACGTAACAACACTTGAGAGTAATATGACGTCTTCAAACAGGTCATTTTTTACATTAGTGTTAGCTTGAAAATGAGAATACTTCCTTATGTGGCCTTCATGAACTTGCATGTCATGGGTAAACGGCGCCACATGGAGGAACGTAGGTGAGAGACGAAGTAAAACAAGGAAAAATGGAAAGGACACAATGTAGAACTTCCATGGTTGTGAAATTAAGACGAATTAAATTGATCAAGAGGAGACAATACCACCGATGGAAAGTTTTGGACAATATTTCTACCATGAAGTTTTTGCATGTTTTTGTTTTTGAGGTTAACGATTGTGGCTTAAATAAATGTAAGTTTCGAGTGAGAAACTACTTTACCGACGCACTTTAACCTCGAATAATATAAAGTATGAAGATGCTCAGTCTAATGACAGTTATGTCATCCTACATCTTATTATGGCGGATCAAATAATTTCAGAAAATGGGGCAAGGATCATTCATAATCCTGCTAGGGGCAAGGCAGTACCTGACACCTGAACCCTTTGCTCTATCCCAGCCGGGTTAGAAATGTTCAGGCTATCAACTGATCAAGTATCCATCACAGTTTCTGTGATGAAAGGAAGCCACAGATGAATTCGTGTTCCAGAATTAAAACCCGTTTGGGCAATACGACGTGAAATGATAAACTCTCTTTTACGAAAAATGTGATGGAAATGAGTAGATTTATGTAAAATTCGATGTAAAATTCGTGTATCAAATAGACAATGTAGTTACTTGTTCTGGCCTCAGTGGGAGGAATGGTGCTGTCCAACTGACTTGTGTTTGACGGAGGTCTCTGTACTAACAGCTTCAGGCAGCTTTGCTCAGCACTATTGGCTATCAGATAATAAAGAGACAAAGTCCAAAAAGGTTTAGAAACCACCTTATAAAAATACACGTGCATTTATAAACGTTGGTTTCACATGCTCTCCAGGTTACCTTATCAGTTATATTTGATTTCATTGCCTATAGTTTTACTAAGAGGTTCAGTAGGAGCTGGCGAGGGGGAAACTGCTCCCTTAGGAGTAGTAACAGCGGAAGGGAGTTTGGCAGGGGTAAGAAGAGTACCAAAGATAGCCTTTGGTGTTACCAGTGCAATATTACCATCTGATGACACCGGGGAGACCTTATCTCTTTTCATCTTTGTAGCAAACTTTACTGTGTTCAGGCAGCCAGATACAGCACTCTAAACACAGACTGTTTTGGTTATGAGGTTTCCCCTCAAGGGAGGTGGAAGGCTCATTGCCTTTATTACTCAACCAGTCAGCAGAAATAACAGTCATACACGAGGAAACAGTCAGAGAATACTCAAAAAGTTTCATGCAAAGCAAATGGCAAAGTCGGGGAGAGAGTCTTAACAGACGTCCAAAGACGACGGTGGCCAGAAGCAAAGTGTAAGGAAACTTGAATGGCTGTTCCAGCTTACATTTACAAACTAAATCTCTGTGTAAAGAATGAAGGTTTGTATATGTGAAGAAACAAGTTATGGAATGACAGGCTACATTATGTGCAGTGCTTGAATGCAATTGTTGTAAATTGAACACACATTCACTGTATGAGTCTTCGATTGCACTTCATAAACAGCTGAGAGAGAGAGAGAGAGAGAGAGAGAGAGAGAGAGAGAGAGAGAGAGAGAGAGAGAGAGAGAGAGAGAGAGAGAGAGAGAGAGAGTAATTGCAGTGTCTTGATTTTTCACATTATTATTATTCAGAAGATGAACTTTGTTCATGTGGAATAAGGCCACATCAGGGGCCAGTGACTTGAAATTCAAGCTTCCAAAGAATATGGTGCTCATTAAAAAGCAAGAGAAGGCAAAGGGAAATATAGAAAGAAGAGATCTCACCCATTAAAAAAGAAAAAATAAATTAAATTAATAAATAGATTAAAATGCAAGGAAAATAGCATTAGGGTAGTATGCATTGCATCTTCGCTTGAACTTTTGAAGTTCCATTTGCACGACATCCTCAGGGAGATTGTTCCACAGTCCAGTGTGAGGAATAAAGGACCTCTGGAACAGAGAAGTTCGACAGCGAGGCACACTTACTGCATATTGTTGCTGCTGTTGAGCGAATCTGGTTGCTCGGCAGGAATAGGATCAGGGATCAATTGTGAATTGTGAAAGATCTCTAATAAAATACAACTTACGAAAAAGTGACAAACAAGAGACCATCTATCGATGGTCCACCACAAACCACTTTGTCTAAGAGATAGATCTCGAGCAGAAGCAGACATCCACGCCAGAGAACAGTATTCTAGTAAAGGAAGCACAAATAACATAAAACAAGTTGCGTTGATTTTATCACATATACTGTAAATATGTGAGGCCTTACTAACAATACCTAACTTTCGTGTGGCATTTGCTGAAACTTTCATTAGACGTTTCACAAAAGTAAGATGTAAATCAAAAGTTATACCTAGAATAGCTAAAGCTTCAGACTCATTCAGCAAAGTTCCATCCACCTAAAGGGGAGGATGGGGTGGAAAATCTGTATTAGATCTGCTAATCAATAGTATTTTCGTTTTACTGGAGTCCAGCCTCATACCCCACTGACTACACCATTCACTGATCTGGTCCATGTCCTGACTGAGGCTGAGGGAAGATTTATTTCTCGTAAGTGGAGACGACTACACCCACAAGTGTTGCATCATCGGCATACTGAACAATCTCGTTTTCAAGATCAACAACCAAATCACTTGTATACAGTACACCAAAAATAATAGTGGACCAAGAATGATACCCTGCGGAACTCCAGACACAGTAGGTCTTGTTTCACTCAAGCTCCCATCAAAAGCAACTCGCTCCTCCTGATCAGTAAGGAAATCTGGAACTACTGATCCTAAAACACATCCTCCTACTTTAAGATTCTGAAGTTTATAAATAAGTGCCTTATGATTTACTAAATCGAAAGCAGCATTAAAATCAATTTGAATTACTCTGCCCTCAAAACCGTTATCAAAGTTCTCTTGCAAATGGCATGTCAAGCCCAGAAGAGCATCGTAGGTACTGAATGCTTTCTATATGCATATTGACTACCAGCTAACAATCCTTTAGATTCCACATACTTATATACTGGCTGAAAAATAAATTTTTCAGCAACTTTGGAGAGCACAGGAAGAAGAGAGATTGGCCTGTAGTTACTGCAGTATGCAGATATGCCACTCTGGAACAGGCACTGTTTTACTAAGCTTGCACTCATCCACAAAGATACCACTGTGTCGACATAAAAATCTATAGAATCTACTATTCTTGAGAGACAACACACTAGAATTTTTTTTTTTTTTTAAACTAGGGAAGAAACCATCAGGATCTTCTCCACCGCAGCTGTCAGGCTTATCCAGAATTATCTAGAGCAGAATGCAAATTTTGTAACCAGAGAAGTTTTTTCTTTCCTCTTTTTCCCAGCAAACCACACTCACTGTTTGGAAGGCCAGACTCGACACTCGCCACAAGGGCTAGCTTTGTTTCAATCATGCTTCCTGCATAATAAGCAAAATGAGTGTGGATTTGTTTCTATGGAGGAGAGGAACCGATTGCAAAGCTTGTTCTTACATGAACAACGCCTAATAATTAAAGGTTTCCTCTCCCCAGGCTGGTGTAAGTTAGGGATTTGAATAATAAAATATTAGCAAACAGTCACATACAAACATATGGCAAAGAAAAACAACAAAAGGAAGGCGAACGGCAGTCGGGCAGAGAAGCGTATAGCGTCTTCACACGACGGGAAAACATTTGAACAGTCCTTCAAATTTAACTATGAAATTGCGGTCACGTAATGGGTGTTACCTCGTATCTGTTTGCCAGACATGTGATCTCAAGTGCTGCCGTTTGTCCATACACTTCTCATTAGCGGTGATCAGGCGATTCGTAGTTGATAAACGACCCTCGCCATCGGCCACTTCGACAACCTGTGCAACCTGTGGTAGGAAGACTTTGTATCAGGGGCCAAGAGAAACTGATTCAAAACTAAATTTTGGAATGACACACAGCTTGTCCGTATGTCTGTCTTCCTGCGTAGACTTTGTCATCTGATGCATTCTAAATATTAATCTCAAAGCGCCTTCTATACCATTCTTCTTCGTGCTTTATTACTCCTAAAAACAGTTTTTGTTCCCTTTCAGTCAGATGACCATTCTCCCAATAGTATTTTGGAAAAACACTGGCTTTAGCAGTCTCTAACCACATATTTCATGTTATTGCAGTCTTACGTCCCCACCCTACCTGTTTTCCCATAATAAAATAAATGGTAAAGCTTGCATTTTATATCATATAGTCCTATATCCTTCGTATTGCCACTCTCATTACCAATACTCTGTTATTTCGATATGATTAAATTTCCTTGTGTAAACACTACTCGGACTTGCGTTGCTAATGAACTGAGCTGCCGTTTATAAGCTATCATGATATGGAATTGCTACGCAGGTCTTATTTTGACCAGTATGCTTAGTGTTGCGTTATAAATCTTTTTTAGCTTTAGATAGAGCATCTTTATTAGAAAAAGAGGATATTCATAATTTTCTAAAAGAATTCTGGATATTGGTAATTTCATCTTCTAAGTACTGTGGGTCACAAACTTGAAGAGCTCTGACCGCCTTGTTAACAATGAATAATTTATTTATCACGGCATTATGACAGGAGTAAAAATGAACACATAACTCAGTGTTTGGCGGCTTTCTGTAAACAGAGAAATCAAACTTCATTTTGTTTGGGTTGTGGAAGACGGACTTCTGAAAATGGTAATTTGTGCTCTTGATTCCTTCTCGTTTGTGAAGCTTGATGTGTTGCTATGACTGTTAACAGACTTTGTCTCCTCTACAGACTCCGTTTGGGGGGGGGGATCCCATTGGTACTCCAGATATTGGATCATAGGCATCACCATTGAAAATCAAAGCACTGGACTATACACACAGTTTGATGAGGTCAAGAGAAAATCAGTTGGGAGAGGGTATAAGCTTGGGTCAGTATCATATTTTTCAAGTAGTTTTTCAATAACAAAAAAATCAAGAGGGACATATAGTGAATAAAGCAGTGTCATTCAGACTACATTTTTTGCTGCTACTAGAAGCCCAAACGGGATTTAAGAAATGTTCTTCAATAAGGAACGTTTGAAGGTACCATGCGTCGAGCAGTTGAGGTTGCACACTTCAGTGGTATTGACCATTTTCATAAAATTCAAAATTTAACTAGACTTTTGTCAGCCATATTTGTTGGTCAAAGTAGGAGAGACTAATCAGGGTATTAACTTTTCAGCTTCCCGAATTGACAGCAAAAAATACCAAATTTATGTGAAACTACCCGAAATAGTTTAGTTTTAATAGCATAAGAGAGAAGAGAATATGTGGTGAAAAGCTTTATAAAAATTTGAATTTGGCCAAAGCTATGCTGTAGGTTGCAGTTCCTCCCGAACGGAAATGAGTAAATAGCTACGTTGAAGGGTGACAGTTGAAGATCTTTGTTGCACAGAAAGATTCATTGCTGTAGGTCCACGGTGATGATTCTCCGATGCTGCTACGGGAGCTGTCCGGGGCTGTTTGAATTCATTATCATTCCATGGCGGATTTTAGTAATTATGGGGGCGTTTATCAAGAATTATGAAGGAAAAATTCGAAGCCACAGTGAGAGAGAGAGAGAGAGAGAGAGGGAGAGAGAGAGAGAGAGAGAGAGAGAGAGAGAGAGAGAGAGAGAGAGAGAGAGAGAGAGAATCACGCCATGAGGGTGTAACCCAAGATGTTTTTCTTCTTGCTGAAGGTGGTATTTATTGATATGGTCGGTTGGTTTACAGTTAATAACCTTTTATGCTAAATATTGGTGGGAGGTAATGTCACTAGCCTATATGTTTACTTTTCTGATGACTAGTCTTTTAGGTAACGTCACTGTATGCATATTCTCATGACCAGTCTTCGAAAAGGTCGTGAAAATTTCGAGAATCGAAAGTGGCAGAATAGATCCACTGAATAGATATACAGTAGGTACCCTCCGGAACATATCGATGGATACTTTTTTATGGCACATTTTGCATCGAATGAAGCGTTCTTCAGTATTGCAGGGAGGAAGCAGGACAACATAATGATTTTATGGTATTTCAGATAACATTTTAAAGGATGGTCAAACCCAAATGGCTACGAACATGGCTGTCATGTAGCTACGTTGTCAAAATTTCTTCCCGATACAACGTCCTATTTTTCCCTCCCACAGGCTGCCTAGAAGAAAGAGAGCGTTCCGGGCCAAGGCCGACTTAATTTACAATCCACCATCACTTGAGGAGTCAATACTTTTTTTTTTTTTACTTCCTATCATTAATTTTTATTAGTGAGTCTAGGTTAGATTTTGAGCAGTTATATAAATCACTTATATGATTAGAAACTAAATCTTCCTTTTCCAACCCTGTGATAAAAACAGTTTAATGTATGATTTAAATTCTTTTAATGTACTGTAGTTTTTTGTACTATAAAACATCCTTGACTCGGCTTCAGATTTCAGTTCTTTGGCTCATTTTACTTTATAACGGTCAGATACGCAGAACGATAAGGTTAAGCTGTTTACGTTTTCTGACCCGGTATGGCAACGTCTAAATCGTACTACATGTTTGTAGTCATTTAAGTTTGACTTTTTTATATATATATATATATATATATATATATATATATATATATATATATATATATATATATATATATATATACATACATAGAAAGTTAAGGCAGAATATATAAAAAAGTAATTTCACGTTAGGTAAAAAGTAAAGTTAGAAACCGGGTACTCACTTTGAACCTAGTACTTCCTTCATTTAGGCCTTCAGGCGTTTAGGGACACTCAAAGCCAGGTTCTGGAGGGTTTCCAAGGGCTGCTTCTTCCACACCTGCCGAATAGCCACCTCCAGCTCGGGTATAGAGGAAGTCAGATAGTGGTTGAGCCTCTCCTTGATTAGGGCCCATAGATTTTCTATGAGATTTAAATCAGGGCTCTTCCCCAGCCAGTCCTCAAAATATGGCACAGCACAGTCTGCAAGCCAACACTTTACACTTTTGGCAGTGTGGCAAGGTGCCCAGTCCTGCATAAAAAATTCAGCACCACTTTTTTCGAAACTGGGCTCTAGATTATCATTCAGGAGCTCATAGTAATTGTACTGGTTCATTGTCTGGTTCTTAGGAAGAACCACTAATTCCCCACACCCCCATATGAAAAGGAACCCCATACCATAAGACTGGGGGAGTGTTTTAGGGTCTTTACCGTGTAAAGCGGGAGGTGAGGGTCTGATCCGGATGGGCAGTACACCACTACCAGTCACAAAAAAAGTAGCCTCATCTGTCCAAAGCACTTTCTTCCAGTTATCACCCAAACTAAATATTTCTGGTGAATTTAACACGCTGGAGCTGCTGGGCTTCAGACAGAAGAGGCTTCTTCCAGGCCTTGTAGCTGTGCAGCAGCAAGTTGTCATGGATGCGCTGCTGCACAGTTCTCAAAGAGACGTCCCCAAGCAGTCGAGGGTTTTTTCCTTCACTTCTCGTGCTGTAAGTGAAAGATTAGCCTTCAGGTTCCAATGGATGACCTTCAAAGTCCTCTGGGATATTTTCCCAGATTTAATTAATTCTTAAACAAAATTAATTCACAGAATTTTAAATTATCAAGAAATTACGTTAACTAAGCAAAATTCAAACAATTAAGAATTACTAAAGATTTGAAAAGGAAATCTTAATAAATGTAAATCAAATCAAGTATGCAGTGTTTAAAGTATAAAAATATGTAAAATGTTAAGCAAATAAATGTTAAATCACCAACACAAATATTTGGGTAAAATCGTGAAATTGTAAACACAAGAACACACAAGAAAATGCAAACACAAGAACACACAAAAAAAAAAAAATACAAAAACAAGAACACAATAAATGCACGAAAGATTTATCAACAATAACTTCACTTAGGCAAAATCTATCTGGCATTCTTATTTTACCATGGTAAAAATAAGCAAAAACCACTTTACCTTGTACAAGCTTATATCACTTTAGTAAATCCCTTGCTGCAGCTCAAAACACTCTTTTTATATGGCGCTTTTAAGACTAACAGTTTCACCAAAACTTAAATCTTAACCCCTTCGCCACTGGCCTGTTGCACTGCCGATAACGCTTGCATACCGCATGAGACCGCGAGTATATCAGGCATCATTTGCTCCCACTAAACTTTGTTATTCATATTTTTCATTTATATTCTTATGTGAAAACATTGTGTACATACCAATGAATATTTTTCACCACATTGGCTATATACATACATATATACACACACACACACACACATATATATATATATATATATATATATATATATATATATATATATATATATATATATATATATCAAAAAAGAGGAATATTTAGTGGAAAAAGTAATTGCAGAAATAGAAATAGTAGTAAAGTAGTAGAAATAAAGTAGCAGAAAAAGTAGTAAAGTATTAGTAAAATAGTACTAGTAGTAATAGCAGTATATACTAGTTTTCTTTCGGAAACAGTTAGTATACATCAATGAATGACGGCATTGGTAATAATAATAATAATAATAATAATAATAATAATAATAATAATAATAATAATAATAATAATAAAATTCAACAGTATTACCACTACTACTACAACTTGTAGTAGAAAAATAATGATAATAAAAATTACATGTTAGTGTAAAAAAATGAAAGAAGTTTTCAAAAACATAGTACACTTTCCTGTTGACTGAAAATACTCCTCTGCCCGAGCATTCATCCATTCACACAGTCTGTCAATATCATCATCACAAAAAAAGAAACAAAATGCAATCTTGGGCAGGTGAAGTCGGGTGTGCAAACAGAGATCCCATTGTCACCCTCCGTGAAATCGGGGGTGGGTCTGGGCGCTTGTCACAAAATGGATCTGTTATGAACTGCCAACCTTCATCGACAATGGGTTCAATGTCTTCTAAAAATCGCTGTCATCCTCTAAGCAACTATAACAACTATCACTATAATCATCTGACAGATCTGGCAGGTATTCCTACCCAGGATCTGAAATACTATCATCTGACATCATGATACTGAAAATAAAAAAATGTAAAATAACTGCAATCAAAAGGAGAAAAAGTTTAGCCTTCGAATCCAAATGGTTTACTCACAAGATCGTGACAATGTTTCATACATAACAGCTTGAGGCGCACTGACATGTGCTGCTGGACGATACCCCCTTATAATATCCCATATGAATATGACGTCCACGACGACCATCGGACACACATTGGCTAGAATGAATAGTGGGTGGAGCTTCTGCACCTCTTTACACAATACTACGCCTGAAACCCATCCAAGCTGAAGAAAACAGCTCTGCTTTTAGGAGGGATGAAAGACGAGAGGCATACGTCACAGTCTTTTATTACTGTACCGTAAAAAGACTACAAATCTTAAAGGGGTTAAACTGTATGTCTGGAGTGTGACCACAAATTTTACTCTCTTCTGAAGGGAGAGAGGGATTATAGAGAGAGAGACAAAACATAACCAAACTCTATAGTCTCTATCTGGACTGGACAATCTCCCAAAATTCTACTATGAGATTAAACATACGTTGCTAGTTCAGCATTTTTTGGAAATGAGTCACTCTGGGAATCTTCCCTGGAAAAAAGGGAATAAACAAGGGTTTTTTCCCCCCAGAGAAGGGAAAACAAACAAGGGAATTTTTTCCTGGTTCAAAAGAGCTATCTAGGCCTGTCAGCATACATTCTTTTAAATTGACAGGGGATTTCCTGTATGTACACTTGTTCAAACAAAAGCCTCTGGACCAACTAGCTTATCTAAACCTGTCATCCCACATCTCTTTTTAATGACAGTTTAAGTGGTTAAGGAAACAAATCTTCTCTTACCCTCACCCTGGTCAGCAAATTTTATCTAAACCTGTCACTTATCTCCCTTTTAGTTGACAACTTAAGTGGTTTGGGGACTTCTCTCAAAAAGGGAAAGATACCCTGGTCACATACCTTACACCTGAATACTTACACCTGAATAAACATTGGTCTACCCAGCTGTGCAAACATAATTCTCACAGAGAAATGTATCTTATCACAGTCAACTAACCCTTTTAAGATCTGAGACTTGGTATTTCGGTAAACAATACTACTACACAACACATGATAAACACAAGAGAGAATATATAAAAATTTTACAGAAAATGTATTAAATTTACAGAAAACATGCATATTCTAAGACACACACATATATATATATATATATATATATATATATATATATATATATATATATATATATATATATATATATATATATATATTCCCATCCCTAGGTTGACAAGGACATTTAAGTTCTTTTATGGGTGACAAGGACTCTCTTTTACTTTCTTGGGTTGACATTTTCCTTCTCACTGTTCGGTGATTTATTAAATATAACCTGCACAAAACTCCACCCTTGAATGTCTCAAGAATGCTTGTGGAAGGTAATTATTATATGCGTTCTCTGTGGGCTGCTGCCATGTTGTTGTGCTCTGTCCAAAATGTTGTGAAATGGATTAGGTTTCCAGTGCTGTCGCTTTGCGCCAATTTCATTCGCTAAGTCTCACTAAAGGCAAGAAAACAGTGTAGATCTGACATACACTTTGCCACATCTCTTTCTCAGGTCAGGAAGGCTAAGTAGCTTATCACTATTGTTCTGATACCCAAGCGTGATGGTTTAAGATGGAAGGCTCCCTACTTCAACAATAAAGTGCTCAGACACGAGAAATTATATGCAATGTCCACAAGTATTCCAAATGAAAGAAAGAAAACAAAACTGTTACTCATGATTTTGATAAGGCAGCACAATGTACAATGGATGCAGCTAAGCAAAGCAGAAGAACTGTATATCGAACATGTAAGGAAGTTAAAAACAGCTCGGAAGAAACGGAAGCTCTGGTTTTTAATGTAAAGAAAAAATCACCAACTGTAACCAATATCTATGAATTTGATCCATGTGTTTTACGGAGAATAGTTCTTAATTATCACGTTAGAAAGGAAAGTCCAACGTTGGATAGTATTGTACTTGAAGTGAAAGAAATTGTTCTAATGGAGGAAAAATATTTATGAAATATTTGATGGTCTCACATTCATCCATTCTATATTAAATATGTTTGTTGGAGAGAGAGAGAGAGAGAATAATGATGCCAGGCTACAGACATATTTAAGAATCTGACTTTCCTTTGGTAATGTTCAAATATAAACTGATTCAGATTTTACAATTAATAAAGATTGAAAAAATTTAGTGCATTACAATTCCAGTCATGCACTGAACTATTTTGATAGCAGGGTACGGGGCATTAAATTTCTGTTGTCATCTGAGGTGAATATTTTAAAAGTTGTAAGCAAAACAGAAAACAATTGTCTTCATAACAGACACTGGAACCAGGTATAGTCGAGGATCTCTTCTTGGAAGCCGAACTATTATGTATATTAAAGGATATTTCCTTGTCTCTCGCACTTGTAAATTATGCCCAAACTGTTCCTACAAATTTTTGTACATGTATGTTTGTAGAATTAAACAAAGCAATCAACTTTGTGCTGCTCTTGAAACACAAGGTTGGCCTAATCCACATCAATGGCAGATCTTGAAACCAAGCATTTGCTTAACTGGAAAGATGGGCTTGGAAAGGAAATTTTACAACCAGATTAAAGAACTGTAAATGAAAGGATGCCGGGATTAGCTTGAGCCAGATTAAAAGTCTTGAAGTTTGGCAGCGTTGGAAACCTACCCTATGTTTAACGACATTCTGTTTGCCCTAGTTCCAAAATTTAGGATAGAGGTCAGAATCCCATACCTTGTGTTTATCCACAGATAGAACAATAAAAGGATGGTGTACCATCGGGTTTTGAATATTCAAGGTAGTTGTGCAGATGTGAGAGGACAGGACAAGCCGTGTTGAGCTAGGTGATTTAAATGCAATGGTTGGTTACAGAGAAGGAGTTGTCCATGTGGGCATATTTGTGATTCTTAAAAGACATTAGAATGGAAAGTGTCTTATGGAAGTATATGTGGAAGGCGTCTTGATTGTTGGGAATACATGGTTCCCATTGGAAAGTAGGCACAGTATTCACAAGTACCCTTGGGAAAGAGAAACTGGTAAGGTAAAGAGTTTGTTGATTATAAATTGTTCAGAGTAGATGGAAATACAGGCTAATGGATGTGATGGCAAGGAGTTACTGGAAGTATATTTGATTATTATTTAACTGAAATAAAAGTTAAGGCAGATAGAAGTTCAAGTTGCAGACAAAAATTGTGCGAAAATAGCTGTAAATGTAATTAAGTAAGCTTGAAAAAGGAACATATAAGGTGTGTATATACAGATAAAATGACAGAAAAATAGGGACTCTGGGAGAATAAGAAGTAGGTATACAAGGAAGTAGGTATACAAGGAAGTAGGTATACAAGGAAGTAGGTATACAAGGAAGTAAATGTAAAGTTAATGAGCAAATGAATACCAAGAATAAAAGATGCAAATTGAGGGATACTGTCTGAGAAAATTGCAGTCCTGGGTTGATGGATTTGTTGATTGTGGAAGATAGAAGAGAAGCAGCACTAAATTGCGAAAGATTGGAAGGAGTCCGGGTAGTTTTTAGAATGCTTATGGAAGTTATAGTTGAGGACATAAGGAGGGCAATCAAGAGGCTGGAAAAGGGAGACACTTTGAGAATTGATTGGATTACAAGTGAGATGTTGCACCACTGAAGTGAGAAGTGTGATTGGGAGGCTGAACAGGGTGTGTAAAGCATATGGTTAAAGGTGCCACAGAAAAACGAAGAATTATGGGGCTAACTTTGCCAAGCATATTAGAGAAGGTGTGTGGCAAAGTGTTGGATGGGATGGTAAGACAGATGGCAGAAGTTTTGGGAAAAACAGTGTGTGTGTAGACTGGGAAGAGGGTGCATGGATCTAGTGTTTACTTTGAAGGATCTCTGGGAGAAATTTTGAAGTAAATTGGAAAAAGTTTATGGTTGAATAATTTGCAAAGCAGTGTGTGTTGAGGATATCTCATTTGTTTTAATATTTTATGGATGGAGTGATGCAAGAAGTCAGAGAAAGAGCAGTAGACATAGGTTCAACATTGTGGGATTAGAAGATGAGTCATGAATGGAGTTATGGAATAGCTGATGTTCGCCAACGGTACAGTATTGATAAGGGAGAGTGGAGGAGTTTTGAAAGTGCTTGAAGGAGGAGGAAAGCAGAGAGCTAACATGAGCGAGAATAAGATTATGAGGGCAAATGGGAATCAGGAAGTTCGAGCGGTGAATGTTAGTATGGATGGTGAGAGAATTAATCAATAGATTCTTTTATAAGTATTTGGGAGTGAACATTTTGGATGATGTGAGGATGAGAGATGCTGTTAGTCACAAAGTAGGTGAAGCAAGAAGGTTGACAAGAAAGTTAGAAGACTTAGAGGAAACCTGAGTATATATGGAAGTCAGGGTAATAAGTGAAGTGTGGATGATTGATGTGAGTGAAAGAACGAGGATGGAAGCTGCAGAGTAATAATTGTGGTATAAAAATAATTAAAAGGGCAAAAAATATGGCGATAGTGGAAGGCGTGGTAGAATGGTTAGTGCAGGTGAATGAGTAGATCGGTGTTTTGGGACAGTACTGTCACTTGGAAAGAATGGGGATGATACGTTGGTGAAGAGTACTCATACCGTTCAGAAGTATTGGGAGGAAAGAAAATAGGAAGACCTGGAAAGTGACTGATAGTAGACTGGGTGAAAATGTTAATGCAAAGGAATGTTCTCTGGCCAGAAAGCATGAGTTTGTATTCAAGAGTCAGGTGAATGGTGCAGTGTTTGTTGGGGAATTCGATGTACTGTTGGTGAACCTTCTGTGTAAATGCAGGAAACAGCTATTTTTCGGGAAGTTTTCTACTCCAAGTTCATCTGTGATTGAGTAGTTGTAATTGTGAACGTTGCTTTTATTGTGTCGGTTTAATGGTGAAAAAATTCCGTATGTATATATATATATATATATATATATATATATATATATATATATATATATATATATATATATACATACATACACATACACTGATATATATATATACACAGTATATATATACACAGATATATATATATATATATATATATATATATATATATATATATATATATATATATATATATATATATATATATATATATATATATATATATATATATATATATATATATATATATATATATATATATATATATTTTAGAGAGAGAGAGAGAGAGAGAGAGAGAGAGAGAGAGAGAGAGAGAGAGAGAGAGAGAGAGAGAGAGAGAGAATATTAAATCAGTGAGCGTTGGTTGTTATTGACCGACAGTTTGTGACAACTGAATTACATGAAGCTCTTATTCGTCGATAAATGACTGAAAGGACAACACAACCATTGGGAGCACATACATACACACGCACATTTGCCAAACGCCTAGAACAAACGAACTTGAGCGGATTGCGTTTGGCAATTCTTTGAATTTAAGACATTTCGGGCGTTGCAGATTTTGTTTGTGTGCAAAGTATACTTTCAGTAACTCATGTATACTTAATTATTAATGTATATAAAATGCTTGAAAGTATTTTATTTTGTCAGTATTAAGCATTTTGCAACTAGTTCAAGTTTTTGTTTCACAGTGTTGTCCGAACAGTTTAGAAAACGAGCATTCCTAGGGGGGGGGGAGAGAGAGAGAGAGAGAGAGAGAGAGAGAGAGAGAGAGAGAGAGAGAGAGAGAGAGAGAGAGAGAGAGAGAGAGAGAGAATCTTTACCTTCTACATTTTATTTGCTTTAATGGACTAATGAAAAACTTAGATTATATGGTTTGGAGAAGCCGGTTATGTGAAGCAAACTTGGAATATGCCCGGATAAAAACAGCCCACGTGTTCATATATTCATTTTCGTTAGGCCCTAATTTCTCTCGGCTATTTATCTCCTCTTGACATTGGTCTTTTTGCTTATTTTATTCAGTATATCGTCCGTTCTCTTAATCAGGTCTCAGTTAACCCTAAGTTAAGAATTTTTGGCGTGCCGACTTAGAATTTATTTCATTGTCAAAATTGTGCAGATTTTTCCGTAAAAATAGGACAAAGGTAGGTTAATCTTAGATGTTGTGGAAGAAAGGGGTTCATTTAACAGTGCACAAGTTTGCCTTGTAAAGGAGACTTTCAAATGCTAATATTGGCATTGAAAGGTGCATTTGGCAGCAGCAACTTCTTTCACCCACATGCAAATGCAAAAATGATAATGCAGTTGAATCCTTTAAAGTGAAAGTATTAATGAATGTGAATGTAATATGTTTTGAACAGAATTTTGTTAGGTGTTTTTGTATACATTTTCATTCAATTTTTTTTTTTATTCACACGAGTAAGTCCTTTTGTCCACAGGATCGTATCTAACCTTGTCTTTATCGTCAATTTTGTTTCCTGCATTGTTTGCGTTACCATCTGTCATTCAGCATGATCAAATAAAATGATACGTCTTACACTTACCATCAGCTTCTGATTGCGTCAGGTAATTTAGCCTAATATGCAGAGTTGAGTTGGATAAAGTAACTTATTTTGTTAACATATTTTCTGCGTATTTTGTGCTTGTCAGGGTCGTTGGAGTAAAGCGTTATTGAATATTAGGATAACTAGCACATTCGTATGTGTTGCGAATCCGTTAAGAGTGGGTTTGACACACGAGCTTTTGTTCTCTCGGCTTGTTTGTCTGATTGTTAAATCCTACTGTTATCCCTCTTCTTAGAAACAGCATTTGCTGTCTCTTGATGTCCCAGAGACACTTACAGCGACTTTCATAAGGTTCCGGTTGTCATCTTCCTGCTTATGGCTCTTCATCCTTGTGAATTTATGTAAGAGTTTTTGCCCAAATATTTTAAGTGTGTTGTTGTTGCCTGTTTAACTTCTCTTTTCCCATCTCGGCAGGTTTTCCTCATAGTTGTCTTTTTCACTTATGAGCAACCTCCTCCTCCTGCCTCTTCTCATGTTAATGGTTTTACCGATGATTCGACTTCTATAATTCTCTTCTGTTATCCACTTTCAGTCTTGTAACAACTCTTTCTGTATTTATCAGACCTTATCATGTGATCCTATCGAAATAGAGGTCTCGTCATTTAGGTAAGCTGTGCTGTGCCTCAAAGACAATAGTTATTACAAGTCTGTCCATTCCGTATTCATATCTTCAGTTTCGTATGTTCAGATTACGTGAAACTTTAGAGGAGATCACTTTCTTGAAACTGCTAAGTCAGCTTCTAAAAAGTTACTTTTATTTAGATGTCATGAGCTTTTATTCAGACTAGTTATGAAAAATTTTTTGCCTTCTCATCCCTCTTTTTGATTGTGTTCTATTTTTGAGAGCCTTCAGTTCAGTACTACATTTGATAAGCTTAAATAAAAAAAGTTACATATGTCTGCGTATGCCTTGTGTGCTATGAACACAAGATTGCAAGGTCTCAGTTTGCATCCATTATTTTAATAGTCGTATGTTCAATAACTTTTCTGCCTTCAGTCATTCTAGACCTATTTCTTTTACTGTATGCGCCCTTTTTGTAGATGTGCATCATTTTCTTCTACCTTGTAGCAACACTTCAGTTTTTATTTGTTGCTGTCCAGCAATCCTGCAATCCGCTTACCACCATCTACGTTTTTTTCTTCTGCCCATACACTTTCATACACCATATACACCTCTTGCTACCACAAGGAATCGTACATAAGAACATCTGAGACTCCCTCAGCTCCTTCCTCTTCTTTACTTTTAACATGAACCCATCCCTGTCCTCCCTTATGTTTATTTTCTCTTTTTTTAATAGTCACTTGCAATTATAAACATCAGTACTTCAGCTTTTTATTTAAGGTGTATTAAAGGTTTTCTGAGTCAGCGGTAATTTGGAATGGAGAAGCTCAGATCTTTCTAAGGCTTGTTTTCATCAGGTAACTTTTGAATAAAAGCTAACTGTATTGCAGCTCTTCTTGGTGGTAACAGTTGAGATTGCAAAATCTTGGAAATTCCCTGGTGTATTGTTGTATGACCTGAAGTGAGTGTTCTACCAGTGCTTTTTTGGGGGTTTAGGTAAGTTCAGGTAATGCAAAGGCAGTTGGTAAAAAGTTGAAATCAGTTTTGCTGATAAGGGCAGTCTTTTATGTAAAAGATTTTGCCTGTGTTATAATTTATGAGTTTTTTGTACCTTACACTCATCTGTATTAATGCTTTAATAAACTGTGTTCAATCAAGGCTAATTGTGTAGCTTACTGCACAGAACATTCATAATCTTCAAAGAATACTAAGTCCTACCCCTTCTAACTGTAAAACACAGGTTTTACAAGGGATTGAGCTAGCACCAATCTCTAGTCCTTTCTTAATTTGTTTTTATATCTAGCACCATCAATTCTATTAACAATGGTTAAAATAACCCTCATTGGATGATTGGGGTGTTGACCATAATAAACTCCATTTTTTGAGACAAAGGTGGAAGGAGAGTCAAGGTACGATTTAAACCTAAATAATCTTTGATTTTATTGAGATATAGATACATGTTGATATAAATACGTGTTATATTGGAAATACTCTTACAGGTAAATACTTAAGATAAACTGATTTAAAGAAACTTGATGCTTTACTATTAATTCCTGACCAGATTCTGAATCCTTTCTCTTTAGTGGAAACTACCTGTAGTTTGAATCTTTTCTCGACAAAAATGACGACATAACCTGTTACTGTACTCGTCTTATTGCTGCCATCCACTTGTCTCTTGTAATTTGCTGACATACAATCTGATGAATTATCAATAAATTTATTCTCTTCTATGCATGATTAAATCATTCCATTTTTGAAACTGGGCTTTCCCCTTCCCCAAATCAGTTGAGCCCTTGTAGCACCAATAGTGCACCTCACATGGTGCACTGTACGCAGTGCAGCATTTTCAGCAATCCTTCGGGCCTTAGCAGCCCTCAGTTTTTAGCCTTTTACTTTACTTCCATTCCCTCTCCCTTTCTTCAGTCTCGCTGTCCAACCTCTTTAAATATTACTTCTCATTGCAACTGTTTCTCCCAGTTCCACCTTTAGAGCCTTGCACTTCATCTCCTTTATTTTCTGACTCTCATATATCTTGTTGTCCAACCATTGTAACTCCCTCTTGTCACTGTCTGAAGCGATGCATGACCAAAAGTACCCCCTTGGCTCGATAGCCTAAATTTCATAAAACTAAAACTAAATCAGTAGAACTTATGTACATTCGTGTTTCTCTTTTCAACGTAATTGTTTTCCATTGGGACCATTTTAAGTTTTGTGTCGATAACATGTTCTCCAGTATAATCGGCATCACAGTCTTCTATAATTGAATGACGAGGTACCACTTCTTTCAGTGACCCTGGTATCTTTGACATGCCCTATACAGTTCTTCTATCTTCTCTTCCAGTTCTGTCTTCCGGTTTCGTCTTGGTTCTTGTTGGGGTCATAACATCCAGGTCTCTTTCCTTAAACACCCCATAGAGGGGGTAGTGCCACCAGTGCCCTCATGCAGAGCACTGTAGGCATTACTTAGGTCCTTTGCAACTCCTTTCATTCCTTTTCCTGTATTTTCGGTCATATTCTCTCTCTCCCATAATTTCCAGCCTCTCCTAACAATTGTTTCATAGTGCAACTGCGAGATTTTCCTCCTATTACACCTTTCAAACCTTTTTACTGTAGATTTCCGTTTTAGCGCTGCATGACCTTTTAGGTCCCAGCACTTGACCTTTGGCCTAAATTTCATATTCTGTTCTGTTCTTCCCTTAAATACGGAAACTGTTAAATGTGTTTTTGTATGTCAGGAGCGTTCTTGCAGGTAAAACCCGAAAATTCAACACCAGAAAGAAACTTTGCTTCCAAATATAGAAGCTCAATTTTTTCTGCATATTCCAAACGATATTCCACAGGAATTCGAGCAGAAATCAAGCCTATAAGTTTTCTAAAAAATTTTGCTCTAAAACTTAAATCGCAATTTATTTACGAATCATTCTGCAGCATCTTATTTTTTCAGAAGTTTCATTCAAATGTATAGTACAAAATATTTTTGTAATTTAAAAAATCCCTGCTGTAGAGGCAAAAGCGTCGACTAGGACTCTGCCACGTGTTTTGTCTAGATTGTGTTTTTATTTATTTTTGTTATTGCTTCCAGAATCAGAACTTATTCCTTTTCTCTGTTATTCCGAACCTTTTATCTTGCTCCTGTATTTCTGTGGTTAATAATGGTAGGTCTTTACATTAATCTCTTCTGCATTGGTAACATTTGCATTGTATAATTTTTTTTCAACAGTACATCATCTACCCTAACAACAACACTCACCTCTGCCAACTCTCTGTAGATGATGTAAAATCTTTTGCTTTATTTAAAGTATATACAATATTAAAGCTACTTATAAACTATTTACAATATGGATTCTGTTGCCTCCTTGGTGGTGCCAAGTTGCTCAGTGTCTGCCCAGCACGATCTCCACTCAACGAGACTCCCCTCACAGCCTTGGAGGAACGTCAGATTGGGCCCTCTTGTGGGCCTCAACAAAGTCACGTCGCTGGCGCCAGACATGCCCTGGTAGTTTTCGTAGACCCCAAGACCACCTTGCAAGGTCTTCACAATGAGGAGGTCATTGTCGGCCGCAGACATCTTCAACTTCTTGCAGTCTCACTGTGGTTTTACTTAGTATCCTTCTCCAGTTGATGGCAATGACCTCTATGGAGGGGTTTTTTCCAGTAAGTTATTGAACTCTTGATCTTATGCAAGGCTTGTCATATTTGGTGATTTTCATTTTATGGAGGTTGTCCAGGGTTCCAATGTTCCTGTCACCACTGACCTGAACGTCAGTGACAATGATCTCCCCCTCCCCAATGACGAGTTCCGGCTTCTGCAGGCCTTCCCTAGTAGTTATATGTGGTTCCCTGATGGAGTTATATCTCACCTTCACGGCTCTGTCCTTGACAAGATCTGTAATCTTTCATGTTGGCTATTCTTCAGGGCTGTACTGCTGGATATACTTGTAGTACATGATGTAGAATCCCAGGAGCGTTGAACCTAAGGTTTCATTGGATGCCAACATCCTGTCCTCTGGCACTTATGGCTGGTGTCTGGAGGAGGCCTTGACACAGCTTAATGCAGTTGACGTGCATGTTCACCTCTCAAAAAACTGTTACTGGAGTCAATCCACTTTGGTTTTGGGCGTGCAGAGCTTCTTTTAGCCCGCTTCCATCCACTGATGCATACAGCTTCTCTGCTCAGTCGACCTCTTCAGGGTATTCTAGATGTTCCAGTTTTCCAGCTGCTATTGTCTTAATTAAGAGGTCATGAGACTCAGATGCTGATGACAATTAAATATGGCTTTTGGCATCTCGATGCTAAAGTTTTAAAAGGCAAGGCACCCCCGTAGCCACTGAAGCATAAAATATCTCTACTGGCTTTCTTTACTTGAAGTTTCTCATCTCTTGGCCCATGGCCCTGAGATGGTAGTTTTTGAGCCTTCTGTGTTTCGTTCGTGGGAGCAATACTACTTTGAGATCCCAGATCGTCTGCTGTGGTTTCAGTTGGGCTCTCTGTAGATTGCTTAATTTGTTCTTCAGTTTTCGTATAGTCTTACTGCCATTGGCATTTGTGACCATTACAAGTTCTATGCCCAGGTACTTGTAGAATTCCTCAGGTTTCAATGCTGGTATGCTGGTTCCAAGGTGGTCGAATGGACTCCTATCGACATACCAGGTCTTCCTACTTTGATCGCCAGCGATCCCCATGGTGGCACACTTTCTCATGCCCAGTTCCAGCCTGAGCATCTCTGCTTCATCTAATAGTGTCCCAATGGCTGATGTTAAACCCTCTCTTGTACTTGCCACCAAGATGATATCGTTGTTGAATGCTGTATACTTAATGAGTTCATCAATGAGTTCATCCATGAGGGTTGCCCCTACACCCTCAGGGAGATGAAAGTGCACACTTTCCATATACTTAATGAGTTCATCCATGAAGGTTGCCCCTATGGCCTCAGGGAGGTGACAGTGCACACTTTTAAGGTTAGATTGAACAGTAGATGGGAGAGTGGATATCCCTGCATGACCCCTCTCCTTATCATGTTGCTAGTACCTTCTAGATCGGTGCTAATTGCCTTGTAGAAATTCCTTAGGTACTCTACCATTCCTTTGTCTAGTCCTCTTTCGATTGCCTTCAGTAGAGCAGTATGGCTGATAGAATCAAAGGCCTACTGGAAGTCTATAAATGCAAGGTTTAATTTCTTGCTTTTCCTCTTTGCTTGCTTCACAAGCTGTATAAGGATCATGATGTTAGAGCCTATACCATCTTCCGCCTTGAAGCCTGTTTGCCTGACAGACCTCAGAACTCTTTACATCAGCCGCTTAGCGATAAGCTTGTAAAGACCACATGTCATGACTGATGTTATGGTGTTGGGTCTGTAGTCCCTGGCCCCTTGGTGACAATGCAGTTTAGGTAGTAGTGTAATGTGTCCAACTCCGTTCATTAGTTGTGACTCTTGATCTCAGGATCCTGTTGTACAAATCTTGAATAGACCCGTCGTTAGGAGCCTGGAAATCGGTAGGGTGTACACCATAAGGGCCTGGCACTGTCTTCAGCCTAGTCTTTTTTTTTTTTTTATCGGTTTTACATCTTGTAAGGTCAGATCCTCAATCAGGCTGATGGTTCTTGACTGGTGAGGTAGATGTTCTTCTATCGCAGCGTTTGGACTTCCACAGCCTAGGCAGAGTCCCCACTTCATGGCGAGGAGGGATCATCACTGTTTGGAGTTTGGGAGCACATACAGACCTGCAGTCTCCAGATGCTCGTTCATTCCATTCTATTGTTCAGCTGTCCTTGATGCAGCTCCATCCAGTTGCCTGCAGTGCTGCTGTGCTTCTGTCTCAGTCCATTCATGTAGACTGGTCCTCCTTCTCTGGTCCTCCATGTCCCTTCTTTGATGGCTCCTTGATGTTCGTGTCCCACTTACTGTCGTTCCAGATCTTTTAGTCGTCTTAGTTACTCCTTCGTTGTAGCCCCATTTGTGGCTTGTACTCATCCTTATGTGGGTCCATTGAAGTATATATCAGTATTCCTCTTGAGGCTCCTTCTTATCTTGTCAGTATCTTGACTCGTGGACGTGTTCCACTCTGATAGTGTCTAGCGATTACTTAGGTCACTTACGGTGGTCTGGAGATAGAGTTGCAGGATCTTACTGTTTGGTAGTATACATCAATAGGGAGAATGAAAGATATCTTTAGTATTCCAAATGGTTGGCTGTTAACTTTGTCAGTTAATCTCGCATTGAAGTAATTGACATTTTGTGGTTTTAACATGGTTTTAATACCTTAAACCTAACCCAATGTTCTCTCTCTGAAAGGCATTATACTTAGTTTTTTGGGGAATATAGTTACATGCCAACAGCAGATGGAAATGAGATTCATGTCAAAACTAGGAAGTAAAGGACAAAAAGCAGGTTTTCGACTTCTATGCACGCCTGAGTCAATAGGAAAACTAAGTTTTAGGCATTCCTTTGTGGAAGTGCCCCAAAATCTGTTCCTTGTTCCCTGGAAGCAAGTGGCCAGCCATTGGCAATGACTTAATTGAAGCAGGAGATACATCAGTGTGGGTGTTCACCCCTACAAATGCTTTGTTAGGACAGCTTTTGTGATGATAAAAGAAATTACACAAAGCCATACACATTATGAACACTTTTGGGTGGCTTCAGCTAGTAATGATGATTGATCAACACATGATGAATGGAATGTTAGCAAATGGTGTGCTTGTTGAGACACCCTTCCACAGGATCAAAGTTGCGCAACTGGAATTCTTGTGGTCATTCATTCGTCGCTAACCTATGATCTGTTCATCTCCCTGGTTGTATGTATTTGTTTAGTGTCGCAAATGGAATTGGAGCCCTTTTTTTTGTGGAATCTCTTAGCCTTTAATGTTTAAGGTAATATACGTCAAGGATTTGTTTTTATATTGGAAGAATAGTAAAAAAATGAGCATTATTTGTATTAAGCCACTCTTTACTTTGAAGTGGTATAAAGATATATTGCATATTTCTAGAAAAAAAATGGCTCTTCCTCATAAAATAATGTTTTGAAGTTTTAGATTGTGAGGACAGGTACAGTATACCAATTCTTGGCATCGTTGGTATATATTGATCCCTAATGTTTCGGAAAATGAAGTTCTGTACAAAGGATAGTGAGACAAATGAACTGAAATGTGAAGAATACAAAAAATACATGAGGCAGTTGTACTTACAACAAATGAGGAACACCATAGCACTGGATAAGTTAAGAATTTACTTATCTGTTTAGTAAAAGAGAATTATGCACAGGCTGGTTGAAGTGACTGAAGCAGCAAGTAATGCTGTTCGTCAGGTGAAGGCTGTTCAAATGACTAGCAGGTAGTACCTCTTTCCTCTATCAGTTTCCAGAAGAACTGCAAGCAGTAGGCATTGAAATTAGAACAAGTGTATGCCTCATTATTTCTCATATATTTCAGGACATTCAAATTAGTACAGTGAGTGTCCCACCAACCGCCAGGCAAAGGTTGTTCAAATGACTAGAGCAGCTGGTGCCTCTATTCCTCTGGCAGTTTCTGGAAGAACTGTGAGCAGTAGGCACTGAAATTAGAGCAAGTACATATCTCATTAATCATGTAGTAAATTCAGGACATAACCCATGACAAAATCCAGATCTTATTCAGAACTGCAGCCCATAGCTCTTAAAGGTTTTACAGTGAATAGTGAATAATAGACTGATGTGGTTATGGTGAAAGTGAAAAAGAGACTGCTTTGGTTATAAGATAATAGAAAAATAACTGTCCAGTAAGCAGTTTGGATTTTGGAAGAACAAATGCATATTAGATATACTACATTGATGGTATCAAATGAGATTCAAGGTGTGTCTGCAAGTTAGAAACAAACAGTCAGTGTTTATTTTTACCATAGAAAAGGCACATTAACACATAGAAGAGGAAGTATATAGGAGTTTTCTTATTGGTTGATTAGAGGAAAGAAATGATTTCCCAAAGTATTTCCTAACAGACTGGATATCCAGTACTATATATACCTGTAGTAAGGGGCATCTGACGATGGTCTTATAAGTATTACCTCATTTGCAGAAGCATTAAACACCTGGAGATAGATTCCATTCCCATTGTGGCCCAAGGCACAGTATTTGGGGATAATTTTTTTATTGTGGTAGATCTGCTGTTCTGGTAGCAATAAATTTTATCGCCAAATGGGATGACAATAAAGGTTTAGACTTTAGAGTATCACCACAAAAACAAATAAAGGTGAGTCAGAACCTGTTAGCAAGAAGTACAAACTCTTCTTTCTAAAAATGGACACTCTTCCATATAAAGATGGTGTAAAAATTTGGCGTCCACTTACCAAAAATACTATTGCCATTAGTGTATATAATTTTTTTTTACCATATTAGAGGGCCAGCCCTATGAGAGTCATAATCAGCACAGTTGTTTGGTTAAACTATTTTAATAATAACAATGCACACATTAGAAGAGGTGTCATTTTTCTCTAGGGAGCATATTTTGCAAACTTACTGTGACCTTAGAACCTTATGTCTAAGCAGAATTGATTACACATGCCAAATATATGGACCTGCAGCAAAGACTTGAACCTAGAGAAAAGTGCACAACCTATGGCTATGCCTTTCCACAGGGGCTTACAGAATATTTGTAGATAGCACATTTGGATTCAGGGATATCGTCCAATTTCATCAACAGAAAAGTAAGGTATATAATATAATGATATAAGGGAAAGTCCAATCTTAAAATATGAAAACCAACAAAGTCTAACATTCTGCATGATCCAAACCTCTGGAAATAAGATTTGAAACAAAACCAAACAGTAGGGATCACATAAATTGCCTCCGTAGGTCCAGCTAAGGCACTACCTTGGGACTGCCTGCCAATTGAAACAATCTCAGCAGAAGATGAGAGATGTCTACACTGGGAAATATAATGAAAGGCAACTTTATGAAGCTCAACAGAAAAACCAGGATCCAAAGTTGTACAGATAGAGCAAGACTCAGCTAAATGAGTAAGACTAGGTTTGGTAGGTGAAGGTATTTTTTTCATAAAGAAAAATTTACTCAGCCGTTGTTTGGTGTTCACAGTTGAACCGTACGCAGTGGTTGCAGCAATTAGAAATATTTCCAGCTCTGAAAAAAATTGGCGAGAATGCTAACATTTACAGATAACATTAAGTGTACTTCGTTATTTGAAACAAGTAAGGCCTTGTCACCACGTGGTACAAAAAATGCAGGATGTTAGCCTTCTTGCATTCAAGAAAACACATGGGAATAAAGTTTTGTTGTGTACCTGAGTACCTGCCCATCAATATTGATGCCAGTGAAATGGCAAATGGGACCACTAAAGAGTCTTTATTATCTTTGACTCCTTTCTCATCGTGACTTAAACCATCCACAATTGGTAGTTACATTAAAAGACCATCCATAAATTACTTGTAAGGAAACTGGATGAAGCTGGCAAACCAGAAACTGAAAACTACAAAACCCCTTGTGAGAAAGTGGATTTATACAAACATTGGAATGTACATTGGCCCTACATACTCCATTCAGCATTATGGGGAGTCGTGAAGGAACGAGGGTGCCATTCTGCCCAACAAATGTTACAAAACGGTGCATTTTAATGTTTGTAGAAATTGCAGTCTGGAAAGGTCCAGTTCTTTGCATTGCTAGGGTATCACAGTCCAATCGGGATGAAATGGTCTGCTTTTTTGTAAGAAATAAGATTTTATCACGTTTTACTGAGAGATTGACAAGTGTTTTAAATGAAAAAGGTTTAGATTTATTAACTGGATTTTACAACTACCAAAATAGCACTGAATGGTCTTGTTACCTAAGTGGTTGGCTTTTATGCTTAAATCTCATTATCAAATCCTATCTGCAATCTTTCCATACATTTTTCATCTTTCACTTCAAACCTTAGACATCTCCAAAACTTACGTTATTTTTCTGGCCTTATCTTTCAGTATCTGTATATCAACTCACAAAGTTGGCTAAAGAGTTCCTTTATATATTCAGTTTTGCTTCTCTGGAAAGTTCTCCCCTCAGTTCTCCTTCAAGACTTTCTCAGAGCTTCTAGAGCCAGCTTCTTTGCTTCCCCTTCGTCATATCATTGCCCTTTACACATAGCCTGCTCCAGAATACCAGTACGACTGAAAAACCTGCATTCTCTTACCAACCATACTAACTTTCATTTTTATACCCACTGCTCTTCTGTGTACCCTAAAATGCCAACATTTGATTACGGATTTCTCTTGTTACAAACGCCTTCAAACTTTTACATCAATCTCTGTAGTTAATCCGCACTGTCGTCATTAAACGCTGTAATCTGTAAACGTAAGCTACACAAGACGCCATTCGTCATCTCCTTTCTTATCACACAAACTTACACTTTCCATTGCATGTTTTTTCTCTCGCTTCCACGCCATCCATATAGATATTAAACACGCATGGAGACTTGGCACGCCTCGTTTATACATTCTTACACATAACTTTTAACGTGAAAAAAAGATCATTGCTAGCAAAGAAAATATCTTCGATGCTATATATCCTCAACACACTTCGCATGTTAAATCTATCAGGTTTTTCATGAGCTCTTTCACGGTTCAGTTACTTCTACTGTTTTGTCTCTAATGTTAAATCTATCGCCCAAGTGTTCAGTGCAAACACTAGAACCACACCCTCATATTATATACATATGCAAAATTATATATATATATATATATATATATATATATGTGTGTGTGTGTGTGTGTGTGTGTGTGTTACCGCAAAAAACAAACACCCCTTTAATTGAACAAAAGTCAGAACAGTGTTATAAAAACGGAAAATAATAGGCAAAGTTTTTGTTTTATTTCCTTTATTCCATATTTAAACATTTCTCCGTTATTTTTAAGTACTATCGTGCACAAAAGTCCGTTCCCTCAGCCATACAAAGAGTGAAGACGAATCCGGTGACTATGAAACACGAAGTAGTTGAACAAGTAACTAATGGAAGACCCAACGGACGTCACACCGTAAGGACATATAGGAACAGGAAGGAGGAGAGGGCAGCAAGTATTTTTCTTGAGCATGGAGTAAAGTTCCCATATTCTAATATCGTTAAGAAAGTGATTGTAAAGTTTCTGTTGTCGACGATACTGGGTTTGAGTGCAAAATGTGCAGCTAAGGAAATATGCGAAATAGTGCTTAGGAAGTCAGTATTCATGAATTAGTACTAACTATAGATTATCGTATCTTATCAACCGTAAACACTGATGCTGAAATGTTTTGTATCGATCTTGTGGACAGTCATGTCTGTTGATAAGATACGATAAACTTTAAGGAATAGTAATCCATGAATACTGTAATGACTTCCTAAGCACTTTTATTCTCACATTTATTTCGCATATTTTCTTAACTACACATTGTCACTCAAACCCAGTATCGTCAACAACAAAAACTTGACGATCACACTCTTAACGGTATTAGAATATGGGAACTGCTTTGGTGTTTCATAGCCACCGGATTCGTCTTCACTGTGTGTAAATCGATATGATTTTAGTATCGTAACAAAATTGTAGAATTTTCATGTAAGATTTGCTCATTAAAAATTTTACCGTCCTGATTGGTGAGATGCATGAGTCTTTCCTTCTAAACGTAGCTTTAAGCCCCTCACCTTTAGCTAATTTCCATCCATGATACTAAACGACATTTCTTTGGCATATAGGTGTTGTCATCTTCATTAATAGTAAGGTATTATTTATGTATTTTCTTCCATATCTCGGTCGTAATAAGTTGACCTCGGGGCGTCTCAGAGTTGCATGCGCGCACCCAGTAGGTTGCGAGCGAGGCATCTGAATTTGTCCCCTAAGAACCCCACCATTATCCTCCCACCCTTTTTATTTTCTAGAGGAACGACACTGGAGAAGCAGTTGGGCATGAGAAACGACCCCCAAGCGCATTAAGATTATGCTAATGACAATGCTTAAGGTCAGTATCTCAGATTGAAGGCAAAATATGTACGCTCTGGACGGGCTGAAACAAGGGGTGTTGGATGGGGAGCGCCCAGGGGGGAGGGAAGACCTTTCTCTCTCCTGGAAATTTTTTTTGTCCCCACAATATTGCTAACATATATTTTAATAAGCCTTTGCGTTATGAGGCAACCCGGACCCCGGTTATTATGTCGTGGACTCTGGAATCTTTGGGAAGGCTATTAAACCCCCGGGACCCCCCCTTTTTTTTTGTCAGATGATGTTGATGCTTGCATCCACGGTAAAGTATATTAGAAGGCTTTGTGTGTCTTGTAACCACAGTGTGTTATTAAACTTTAAATTTGGCTTTGGCCTATTTTACCGGAAGGAATAATTCTCGTTGTCAAGAGAATGCCAGCTGCATTATTAAATGTCAGGAATTCCGTGACGACCGAGTGGATGCGAGATGGGGAAATTGTGTACCAAGGAATTTATAAAGGAAAATAAATTATCGTTTTGTGCCGGGGCTAGATCACTTCTCAGCTGTTGATTTAGACTACAAGCAATAAGAGAAGCAGCGCAAAAATAAAACCAGCTGTAAAATATTTTGCTTTAAAAAACCTTACATTTGTCTTCAGTTCATTAATCGTAGGTCGGTGTTCGCATGAGAGGTGAAGTGGAGGAATCTTTTTTTTTTTTTATGCCTCCAGTTTTTTTTTCCTAATCGGTTACTTACCGAGAGACGCTTATTGCACGCAGTAGTAGCGAATGCGTAAAATAATTTTCATGACCAAATATATACATCATCTTCCGTTCGTTCCCCAGAGTGTGTCCTCGGTAATATTCCAGTCAGTTGAGCACCTTCTGGTTCACTGTTGTTCTACGGAAGATCACTGAAGGAGGAAATTCCATTTACATCGTGAAAATATTTCAGAAATTTAAATGACACTATATGCAGATAACCTGTTGGGATATTTGCGAGAGAACGATTATTTCAAGTAAATATAGATACATATTTATTTGTACATTTTTTTTCTTCGTGAAAACTACTCGATTCCTGGAGAAAAATATGAGCAAAAGAGGCGCTGAATTACCGCTTGGTCTTTTGGCCTAAACTTCATAATCAAATAAAAAAAATCTCTCTCTCTCTCTCTCTCTCTCTCTCTCTCTCTCTCTCTCTCTCTCTCTCATGATGTTAGTGAAAATTAAGTTTTTTATTGTTTTGTGATTCTTTTGATTCATGGTATAGCCAGCTGATCGCTAGAAAATCCCCACTTCCAAACTATATTTGTGACATTTTAATCATGAGAATCGTAGGGAAAATTACCATTTACATTAACATTTATATGTGGCTGAGAAAAAGTATCGTAGAATGGAGCTCAATATGGGACTGATATCAAGCAAGAGGAAAATAGTCGGCCGTGGCGTGGACGGCAATGTTCCTAGGATGTGTGTTCAAACTGCTTCAGGGTTGCAACCGTCTCTTACTTGGTTTCTAGTTACATTAATACGTTCATAAATACATTCAGACATAGGCATAGGGATGTATCAAGCCCAAATTTCACCTTTGGAAGGTACAAATGTCAGCCGTGGATGAGTAATATACCTCTAATCTTAGGGCGAGTCCACACTTCAATATAATATATCGCAAACATACGTCGATAAACACATTGAATGCAAGTCAGAGATTTATTGGTAGTCCCAGCCAGTGCTTCAAACGATTACCCAGCATTTACAGAAGATTCGCTCTCCAATTACGGTCTTTGGCTGGTGTTCAACCTTTTTGTAATGCGTGTAAGTTATGTTGCTGATGTGTGGTTGACACGTTTACCTGCTTTGTGGAATAAGTTTGCTGGGTGTGTTAATGCTCTCGATCTACTCTGTTCACCAAGTGTTAAATGGATACTAGCGTCTGCTGAGGTTAGAAAGAGAGAGAGAAAAAAAGTGGGAGTCTAGCAACCTCATTTCTGAAGACTTGCTGATAAACTGGAAGGTTGTACTCTCCTGGTGCCATCCCCTCCAAAGAGGAAAAGGTGTAACATGAAGAAACTACAAGTGCATGGAGGCGCGCGTGCCCACACATATATATACAGTATATATGTATACATATTTGTATATATATATATATATATATATATATATATATATATATATATATATATATATATATAGTCTTGCAAAACTATAATTTTGTTTGTTCATGTTTTGTTTCGCTCAGGATAGCCGGGGCGGGGAGAAGTCTCTCGGGGCAATAAATGTGATTCCAGAGTTGTGCAAGCATATTTTAGTGATGCTTACGACGTAATCAACTCGCCAAGTTCGTGTTGGAGAAACTTTTCTCTATACCATAAAGCAGACGGTATTAGGTAATTTTAAATGAACCTAGACTCATCTTAGGCCGGCCACACACGTGCAGTTTTAACTGACAGTTATGACTGTTCAGTTATAACTGACACAGTTTAAACTGACGTCAGTTAAAAATGAAATACACACACACACAGTTCAATCCCTCAGTTTTTACCATGGATTCCGAGGAGTACGATCTTGCCGCTCTCGTTGTATTCTTTGTAATGCTACAAACAAATAGAAAAAAGAGAACTAAAATGCGTAAACAGTGGTGCAAAAAGTGGTTACGAAGGCGAAATCAATGTTCTGATATTAAATTATTAAAGGAATTAAGTGAAGAACCAATTGATTTTTCACATATATTTTCATCTTGTTAAACATTGTTATTGATTACAATAACCGCGATAAAAAAACTGGCCTTTTATGGCCTATGACATTTTCGATTAATTTTCATATAATTTCAGTTTCTGAAAGCCATTTCTCATCTTGTAGGCCTACATTTATATTGCAAACATTGGGGTCTTTAGGTGTTCAGTCACTGATAACACCACGGAATCTTCAGTAAAGTCACTGCATCAGAACGCGGTCAATTATTTAATTGAAATTTAAAGGAAATGCCATTTTCGGTAATATTTATTTTTAGCAGCCTCTTTAACTATTATATAAATTTTGTTTGTTCATGTTTTGTAATACTTTTGCTTTTGTACAATGACCTTTCATAGTTTTTGTTTGAGGTTCCATAGTGGGGTACACTAGAGAACAGATTTCTTTACTCAAATATCTTTAAATCAGGGCAAATTTATGTGTGCGCGCGTGTGTAATATAAATGTGATACGTATGTATGTTTTATGTAAATACGCATATTTAGTTATCATTTAGTGGCAGCAATGCATTCATTTGTAAAGTTTCTATATTGCTGTTTTCTGTCATTATTAGTATTTTACAGTTTGTATGTAAAGAGTTACCCAAGAAACAAGGAACATTAGTGCCACAGGCAAGTTTCAGATCAATAGAGTTCGTTTTGACGTGCCATCTCAACAAAACTTAGAAATGAGAAGTTGAGAACTGTACAGTTACGAATCCCCACACACGCTCAGTTTAGTTACTCCTTTCAGTTAAAAATATGGAACATTGCATTTGTCTCAGTTTAACTGTACAGTTTTGTTGAACTGACGAAATGAGCAACTGAGGTTATTTTAAATGACCAGTTATAACTGAACATCGTTACTGAGTGTTCTGTCGTAGAAAAGCCAAATTGAGTTTTACCATGTTTTGTCATGTGCAGTCAATCGTCGATAAGCATGTGTCTAGGGATTTGTCAAGATGGTGCAAGAGAATATTCATTAAGAAAAATGCTAGTGCTTGACGGCATTACTTTCACTTTTGTGATTTTGTGGTTCCGATTATCACATTATCAGCAAGTTCTACGACGGTGGAAAGATATCGAACCAACTTCTATATACTGAGTGCTTAGATATAGACTAATGAGATACAGTCAAGAAGCCCGTCAAGTTTCAGGAGACTTTCAACATATAGTGAAGGTAGTTGGTTAGAGTGAGAATTGCAAACTACTGTTGGGTTGCAGTCAAGAATGAGTCTCCGGGGCAGCGTTTTGTGTAACTGATTGCGAAATTTCCATGAATGAAGCGAATGATTTGAGGAGCCCTTGCAAACCTTTGGTGGGAAGCTTGAGACACAACTGAAGTGATAATGAAGTAGTGCGATGGTATCGAAAATAGATGTCTTTCCCCGCCATTGATTTCTTGGGTAGATGCTTTAACATGTTAAATCGTAAATTTTTCTAAGATTAGGTAATTCTTTAATTTTGCATGAAATGGGCCTTGAAAAAGAACCCAAATCACACAAATAATTTTTTATTTTCTCAGTAAGCTTCATGTAAGCCTTCCTCATACAAGGACGTTGTGGCATTAAGGAATATTCCTGGAGAGTAATCTTATGAACTGGTTATGATAAATGATTGAATAATTATTATTGCTGTTGCATTAATTTTCAACATGTTGTTGAAACTTCATTTTGTTTTTGATACTTCCACATCATGTAACTCCAAAAATGCAAACAAAACACCCCTGACTTGTATAATGGTAAAAACAGTAGACTTAAGTTCTTTATCTCCAGCTTGTTCAATGACATGCGCAAAGATTTTGCTTTTTAGTGATTGATACAATTTAAACTTAACGAAACATTTCATTCTTAGCTGCAGAATCTTTTGATTTTTTGATGTTGCAGATCAAGCATTGAAATCGTAGTGCTACATCACATTTAGAACGAAATGCTCTTGGCTTCCCCTTGCAGGGTTTGTTTTGGCACCTGTGCTGCATTACATGTATCTGAATAACTTGGCCTTTGCTACCATTTCGCCCATCAGGGATGCCAGTACAAGACCTAAAATGTTTGTTTACAAGGTCGACCATTCTACAAAATCAGTGAAGTAAAACGCTGCCTCCCCCCGTAGGGGGTTAGTGCCTCATGCGGTGCACTGTAGGCATTACTTAGGTTCTTTGCAGCGTGCCTTCGGCCCCTAGCTGCAAGCCCTTTTGTTCCTTTTACTGCACCACGTTTCATATGCTCTTTCTTCCATCTTCCTGTCCACCCTCTCCTGACAGTTGATTCACAGCGCAACTGAGAGGTTTTCCTCCTGTTGCACCTTTCAAACCTTTTTACTGTCATTTTCTGGTTCAGCGCTGAATGACCTCATAGGTCCCAGTGCTTGGCCTTTGGCCAGTATTGTGCATTCAATTCAATTAAAAATTCCGTGTTGATCCGTCAGAATAATACAAAGAAGAATTGAAATTCCTGTGAGTTGTAAGTAATTCAGGTAAGTTAGGAAAAAAGTCTTAAACATTGGTATGAAATACATGATCTAGATTATTTCAGTGGGAAGGGTAAAGAGAGTGTCGAGTATTTCGGTGAGAGAAGTAGTGTGTGTGTAGGCTAGTTCAGTGATTAGAGCAAAGACTATGGTCAAACTTGACAAATGTGTCATTACTGGCTTGGTTTTATTAATTATTTATTTTTCTGCATGATAAATAAGCCTTTCGGGTAAAGAGCCGTGTTTCCATTTGTGAAAGAATTTAAAAGATTGTGTAAAAAGAGAAACGTAAAGTGATTCACTGTGGGGAAGAAACCTACCAATACATTTGAGGGCCTCTATTAGACTCACATTTCACAGAGTATTTTCTTCACATATGGCTAAGTTTTGTAGTTTTTTTTTTTTTTTTTAAATATCCGAGATATGTGTGATAATTTAGTAATTTAGTAAATTTTCAACCGCGTTTTAATGAAGTTTTGGAGAAAAATGGGAAAGCATTTCACAGTGACGCTAACAACGAAGTAGTGTAGGAAATACTTTGTTCCATATGCAGGTACCGTATGAGGTACCATATTGAATTGTTTTCGAGCAAGTAAATAGGGCTGGTTTAATTGTTATGGAGTCATTTTAAGGGCTTCATAGATAGAATAGAATAGGATCCTTTTTTAATATAGCCATTTAAATATGTATGGAATGATATGGGAGGAAAGATGAAGAACTGACAGAGAAATCCGTAAAAAGAAACCTTACTCTTGCCATGGTACAGCAGAGAATGGAGTACTAAAGGATGGCTTCCGGTCTTTGCTTTGTTGGTACTTAATCTTCCCTTTAGGGTTTCGCTTGACATTTGAAGTGCCATTCACTTCAGAGAATAGGAGCAAACATGCAGTGTTTTTATTCATCAGATATCCTTTTACATGTGTAAGGGATTATGTGAAGAAGAAACTACGAAGCTGTCTTCTGGTTGCATCATTGTGAAAAAAAGCCATACCAGAATAATTTCATAAACGTGTGAATACAGGATCGATAAACACTAGATCCCTACGATTAAGAAAAAGCCACACTAGCGACACAAAGTTTTAAGTAAATAAATATAAAAGTTGGAGCTTTTCGACCTTCACTAAGGTCCTCTTCAGCTGCACTGAAAAGTAATTGCTGACGGTGTACAGAGAAGTAAAAAGTAAACACAAAACTGTCAGTACAGTGTCATCCTAGAGTATCATCCCCCGTAGGGGGTTAGTGCTTTCCTTGCACCTCATGCAGTGCACTGTAGGCATTACTGCAACCCCATTCATTCCTTTTATCGTACCTCCATTCATATTCTTTTTCTTCCATCTTGCTATCCACCCTCTTTTAACAATTGTTTCATAGTGCAACTGCGAGGTTTTCCTCCTGTTACACCTTTCAAGCCTTTTAATTTTCTGTAAAAGAAAACTATTGTGCCGGCTTTGTCTGTCCGTCCGCACTTTCTTCTGTCCGCCCTCAGACCTTAAAAACTATTGAGGCTAAAGGGCTGCAAATTGGTATGTTGATCATCCAACCTCCAATCATCAAACATAACAAATTGCAGCCCTCTGGCCTCAGTAGTTTTATTTTATTTAAGGCTAAATTTAGCCATAATCGTGCTTCTGGCAGCTATATAGGACAGGCCACCACCGTGCCGTGGTTAAAGTTTCATGGGTCGCGGCTCATACAACATTATACTGAGACCACCGAAAGATAGATCTATTTTCGGTGGCCTTGATTATATGCTGTAGAGGCTGTACAGAAAATTCTATTGCGCCAAAGAAACTTCGGCTCATTTTTTACTTGGTTACTCTCAATTTCCATTTGTATTCTTAAGTATCATCACTTCTTGAAGGTGTTCTCTTATTGTATAAGTAATTGAGCCGTTTGGTGGCCGGAGCGATTCCCTTTAAAGGCTCTAATGGCAGATTGGCTGCTCAGCATATTAAGCGTTCTGTGAAAATGTCTTTAGAGTTGAACGCCTTGTTTTCTTGAGCAGTATCCGATTGTCTGATGAGCGCCCTCTACTCTTCTACTTCTTGTGATCTTTTGCGTTGGCAGATAATCTTTGCCTTGTCAAAATAAATTTGATGGTCTAAATAAAGACAATGGTTGGCTACGACACTGCCGCAAGAATTGGCCTTACATGCATCTTTATATTTAGCTAATCTGACTAAACAATCTCTCCCAGTTTCCCGATGTATTCTTGGGTACAATTTTTACCGTGAGTTATGTAGACGCCTGGATTTGATTCAAGATTCGCAACAGAATTATTGCAAAATTTTTGGTTTTACAAATAGTTAAAGGTGAAAGGAAATTAATTTACTGTTGATCAAAAATCTTGTTTTGTCTTAAAACATTTTTGAAGTTCATCTGGGTTTTATTACTTTTGTTAGACAATAACCTTTTGGGGACCTTTTGGGGTGGATAGGGATTTGGAAAAAAATGGTTTGGATATCCTAACTGACTAAATGTATTATTTACGTGATTGATCTCTCTAAAAACTGAGGGTCATAAGTTCTGTGAGGCCGAAGGAACAATCCTGAAATTACACGCTCTCTCTCTCTCTCTCTCTCTCTCTCTCTCTCTCTCTCTCTCTCTCTCTCTCTCTCTCTCTCTCTCTCTCTCTCCAAAGGTTGTGAATGGAAAAGTAATGTATGTAACTCTCTTAGTGGGTAGACTCCCCACATTCATTAAATGGGCGTTGCTTATCTGATCGGTATACTTCAACGTAAAGAAATAATAAAACGCCATTATTTTCCCATTCAAAACTAAAATCAGTACACTGGGAAATGTCATTAAATGCTGCAAAGGATGAGTGTAAACTTTCATTATTAAGATTACTTTATACGCAAGGAAGACCCCCAGACTTAGTTTTAATTTTAATTTTTCCAGTTTTATTTTTACTTATGTCTTTGTAAACGCTGCAGTTACCTTTTGTAACAGCTAAAGGTGACCTTAGTGAAGGTCGATAGCTCCTATTTTTATGTTGATTTACATACAGTGGCTTTTGTTCTTAACCAATGAAGACTGACATGAGGAATATGTTTCTATAACTGGATTAGACCCGTACAGTACACTGTAAGCATTTCTAAAAGGTGTTTGCATAATCCCTTCGGTCCTTAGTTGTATCTGCTCGTTAGCCTTTTCCCACTTCCTGGCTTCAATCTTGCTCTCCAACCACTCCAACTCCCCCTCTTCACTGTCTCAAGCGCTGAATTGCTGAAAGTGCCCCAGTGTTGGCTAAATTTTATAAATCAGTAAACGTTTGAAGAGTATCAATAGGCATTTGGAAAGTGAATGTTCACGGCTCCCACGTAGGATGCTTATGCCTGTCAGATGCGGACTTGATATTAATTGTCATGCTAACCTGTATTCACAAGCACTCTACATCGGTATACCATCACCATACGAACAGCCATATTTCAGTCGACATGGATCATATGTATTGAGCTGTGTCCCCTCTTATATAGACCTACAGTATGTACAGTTTTATGGAAGTAGATCCATGTTCCTGTAATTTAAAATTCACACACACACACACACACACACACACACACACACGTAATGCATTATATTCATATGTTTATTTTTTGTGTGTAGCACAGTCCGTAGGTAGCAAAATCCATGCGTAGATTTAAAAAAATCTCAAACAAAATATAGAGTATCATGAGTATCATGCAGTTACAAAATTGCCTAAGTATTGCTCTGAATTTTGACGAGACGTATATTAACATACCCACACACACGAGCGCATGTAATTGTGTGTGTAATAATCTAGGCACCTCTTCGGCTCCTCTAGCCATTTTACCACTTAATGTTTCCCAGGAGGTAAATGAGGCATAAGAGGCAGGGCCTTGGCGCTCTTGCTGTGGATAAGAAGAGATTATTGCTCTTTCAAAAAATGCTAGTCCACTGATTTTCATGCTAGCACATAAAACGCAAATTTCTGCTACTGCGTATGTCTTTTGGAGGTGTCTAAACAGATGAAATCTGTCTAGATCATACTTGCGGTACTTAGCATTTAAACATCATGCATTCCAGTGAGTTCACCATAAATACACACATACATATATATATGTATGTATGTATATCCATATAATATAGATATATGCATTCCTGTGAGTTCACTGTAAACACATTATATATATCTTTTCTCCCAATCTGCTTTATCAAATTGGTAGTCCTGTGAGTTCATTGTAAACACATTATATATATCTTTTTCTCCCAATCTGCTTTATCAAATTGGTATTTTAGAATTTGTGGTGCTGGTAATTGGGTTAAATATAAAATGATTACTGGGTAGTGATCACTTGTATATGAATCTTCAGCTACAGTCCATTCAAAAGTATATGTAATAGAAGAGGAGCAAATTGATAGATTGATAGTTGAAAATATTCCATGGATTAAGGAGAAATAAGTAGGAACTTCACTTTCATTTAAACAACAATGATTGTCAGTTGTAATTAGCTACTTTTTCATGACTCCTTGATTAACTTGATTACAGTTTTCATCCCATATTGGATGATGGGTGTTAAAATCTCTTACTACCAATAAGTGGTAGTTGGTTAAAATCGCCTACCACCAATAGTGGTAGTTGGTTAAAATCGCCTACTACCAATAGTGGTAGTTGGTTAAAATCGCCTACTACCAATAGTGGTAGTTGGTTAAAATCGCCTACTACCAATAGTGGTAGTTGGTTAAAATCGTCTACTACCAATGATGGTAGTTGGTTAAAATCGTCTACTACCAATGATGGCAGTTGGTTAAAATCGTCTACTACCAATAATGGCAGTTGGTTAAAATCGCCTACTACCAATAATGGTAGTTGGTTAAAATCGCCACAGCTCCTACCATTCTGCTTTGAAAATGAACTACAATCCCAGCAATTTCATCCCTTCCCAATAATCCTTAGAGTGAAAAAGAAGAGACAGAGAGGTTTGAAAGATAGATAAAAGGGTATTAAAAGGAAAAGAAAGAGGATTAAAGGAAACAGAGATGAGTCAAAAGGAAAACCTTGCAGCTGCATTATGGAACAACTGTTAGGAGATGGTGAACAGTAAGTTGGAAGAAAGAGAATGTAAATGGAGATACAGTAAAAGGAATGAAGGGGTTGCAGCCTTCAACTCAGAACCATGAACGTACAAGCGAACCACCCTTTGCTTAGGAAATCAGATTAATGTTGACTGTTCAGTGTCCTCATGACAGTTTTGCCATCACCTTGCAGATCTGCTTCCTGGACATCTTCCCAGTGTCACTCGCATACTTCTTCAACTTTCCCTTTGTATTCTTGATATCCTGCAAAGATGGCTTGGCAATGCCATACTCCTCCATGATACGTGTTGTAGACCAATCAGTCTGGATTCTCCCAATAATTTAAGCTTCTTTTGAAGGGTCAACACCTTCCTTGCCTTCTCAGGAGAAGGTGGGGTTATACAAATAATACACAGCACACACAAAAGTAACAGCACCTGCAATGCTGCAGGCACTCCAATGAAAGCCACGTGTTGCCTGGAAAGCATTGCGTATGGCAGACACTTAGAAACCTTTAAAAAAGTTACTAATCATGTGCGACTGGACAAAGAAGGAAAACGCTCTTTTGTAACCAAGTGTATTGATACTTTCTGGAAATAACCAGTTAAAGAAGGATATGTTTACAACACATAAGTCTATTGGCCTTTAAAAAAATGGTAATGGTATGTGTTGCCGCCAGTAGTGGGAAAGCTTACGAAAAACACACACCTTCTACCATTCATAATTGAGCTGATGACGTATCCATGTCAACCAGTTAAAAGTGATAAAGTGGCATGTGATGAATGTGCTTTAAGGTCAATAACAATCACGGGAGCTCTCTCTCTCTCTCATTCTCGTATTGTAACTATTTTGTTATTGGTTTTTCATCGTTTTATGCAGTGAAAATTATGACAAGCATAAAAATGAGAAATGATAGGGGTGAAAGGAAAATGTGTGTGTGTGTGTGTGTGTTATAGATGCTGAATGTGGGGGAGTTTCTTAGCGTGATATCAAATGCTTCTCTCTCTCTCTCTCTCTCTCTCTCTCTCTCTCTCTCTCTCTCTCTCTCTCTCTTTTATGTTGTGCATGATTGTTTTATTACAAGTTAATATCCTTTAACAAAATATGAAAAAACATACAAATGAAAAACTAAAAGTGTTTTTAACAACCACAAAAGCTCTCAAGAAGTCAAACGCCTGCCTACCCCTCTCCCCCAATCATGCCCAGGCTTCCCACACCAACCCTACCCTGGAGACGCCACCCCTCACCACCAATAGACTACCTTCTCACGAGCGGCTTTTTCCCAGCACAGGAAAACCATGCGGCATAGAAATCAATGAAGTTTAATGAGACCCTTCACACCAAGGTCTAGAGAGTATAGGCTATACTCTCTGGACCTTGCTTCGCACGATGCAGCAAAATTCCCGTGCGGCAGAGATTCACCTGCCTCATGCACTGTTACATCGTGCGGCGCCGAGCGGTCTAGAATACTGAGGGAGTGTATGGAGCTGTTCAGACGAACGTTTTTTTTTTTTTTTTTTTCGTGCGGCAGTTGTGGTTCGTCTGAAGCAGAGGTAGGGTGTTGATCTCCTTGCCGTCTTCTTTCAATCGGGTATGTATTTTTATGTATTGATATGAAATGTTTTTGCTAATTAGTTAGAATGTAGTATAATGACTTTTAAGCGATTTTTTTTTTTTTTTACAAATTTCCTCCGAACCTGGCGAGTGAGTTCACTGTCATTGAATACAATGCAATACACATCCACTATAATATGATGCAGTAGGACCACTATTCTTTACGTACCAGCTACAGTACAATGCAATAGGCCTACAATGCAATATGGCGCAACATCTTGTTGTATTCCTATTGTAGCAAATGTACTGTATTGTTGGCCTATTATATTGCAGTGAATGCACATTAAATTTCATTCAAATGCATCGCCATACGAAACCACCTACAATTCCAGTGCAATAGGCCTATAATACAATATGGGGAAACATTGTCTTGTAGGTATTTTTTCATTATATTGTAGCAAGTGCATATGGTATTGTAGTGAGTGCATACGGATTCACATCAAAGTCAATGCAATACCATACAAACTACAATGCAATGTAATGGGCCTATAATGCAATTACCTTATACAGATCATGGCAGGCTATCTTGACATAGGACTCCTGATTGGTGAAGTGGAAAAGAGACCTGTGTTATGGGATAGTTTGTCAGAAGATTATAAAGTCCAAAAACATGAAAGTACAAGCCTGGGTAGAGGTTTGCCAGTCGCTCATTGAAGTTGATGAAGAAAAAAGTACCACAGAAAAGATCAACATAGGCAAGTTTTATTTTGTATCCTATACCCACACAACAAACTGTGTACAGTTATATGGAATTTATTTTCCTGTTCGGTGACCTATAAATATGAGTTACAAAATATCTGTAGTCTACTCATCTTACTCATCATTTCATTGCCTTGTATTGCCAAGCCAGTTTCAACATCTCTGTTGAAATAATTACAGTAAGTATCCCTGATTTTATTGGCATACCTTCCACCCTGCAATCCTTTTGCTTTATCACATAAGTCCTGTGGTTACCAAAGTATCAACAGATTTGTATCCATCCCTTTGACGAACATGATTGTGCAGGACACAACAGGCTTTGGCAATGTCAACAGCAAAATCAGTGTTAACTTTCAGAGGTTGATGAAATATTCTCCACCTGTTTGGCATAGCGCCTAACTCTTGTTAGTTTAATTGAAAATCCTCTTTTGAATGGTTAAGTATCGTCCACCATAAGGTCGAAGAAGATTAACTGAAAGTCCAAATGCTTCATCCCTGACAAGAAAATGTGGCAGTATGTCATTTGTCCAAGGCAACTGTTCTGGAACTGGTATATTCATGCCATTCTCATGAATTTTTTGCCATAAAAGGGAATCCTGAAAAGCGGTCGAATCAGAATTCTTTCCCTATGAACCAGTGTCAACAAATGTAAAACCTAAAATTTGTATCAGTTACAGCCAAAAGGATAACAGAGAAGTAATGTTAGTAATTAAAATACATAGAACCACTGTCAGTTGGCTTTACAATTCTATCATGTTTCCCATCGACTGCACCAATGCAGTTTGGAAAATTAGACTGGTTTTAAACCTGCAGCAATCTTGCCCCATTATACAGTATACATTGTATATATATGTCATATATATTATATATACAGTGAACCCCTGGTATTCATTGGGGATGTGTACCACACCCCCCCCCCCTGCGAATAGCTAAATTCCGCGAATACTTGACACCCCTTTAAAATTGCTTATAACTGCCTATTTTGATAATTCACCAAAACAACCCTTTAAAATGCTTATACCTGAGGATTTTAATATTTTTATCACAAAAAGCACATTGTTACAAAAATATGGAAATAGAGTAATTTGTGAATATTTCTCTATAAAAATACTGCGAGTAGGTGAATTTTCCCCCAAATAATATGTATATACATTCCACAGAGAAATATGCGAATAGGTGAAGCCGTGAATCCGGAACTGCCAATAGGTGGGGTCCACTGTATATATGTATATATATACAGTATATATATATATATATATATATATATATATATATATATATATATATATATATATAATATATATATATATATATATATATATATATATATATATATATATATATATATATATATATATATATATATATATATATATATATATATATATATATATATATATATATATATATATATATATATATATATATATATATATATATATATATATATATATATATATATATATATATATATATATATATATATATACACACATATATATATATATTACTGAAACAAAAAATTTTTTTTGGCAGGAAAATATGTCCAAAGCAGTTGGAGAAACATACGAGACTTGTATGCAAAGAACAAGAAGAAACAACACGAAATGAAATCTGGATCAGGAGCTGTGCAACCTCGTCGATACATTTTCAGTGAGCAGTTGTCCTTCCTAAAGAAAGTAATGGGAAATAGAACCACTGCAAACAGTTTAACTTCAGACCACACTGGAGGAGGACCACACTACAGGAGAAGTGTCTGAAGAAGCACCCCAAGATTTCGCTGCAGGGCAGTCAGTGAGTGACACGTCCACAAACTGTTGAGAAACGAAAAAGGATGTCTAGAGGACAGGGTGATCCAGTTTATGGAATGTCATGAGCAACAGAAAGCAGATGATAATAAAGATTTTCTCATGCCCCTTCTCCCATTAGTAAAGTCTTTAAACACAGATGATAAACTGGGCAATGTGAGTGTGCATGTGTACGTGTGCGCACGCCTTCTGCAGTGCATACAGTTTAATATTCTAGACAGCACACAAATTCTAGCATCAATAATTTCCTGTATAAAGGTAAATAAACTGATTGTAATACATACTGCTATTTCATTTGCCTTCACCTACACGTACCTCACAGTCAGGGCAACAGCTTCTTCAGGAGGCATGGATGATCTCTTAACTGTCTTGTTGTCTAATTCCATCTTTCAATTTCCTCACAAGTTCTTGAAACGAAGGAGACGACATGCGAAAATAATCGAAGAACTTTTCTTCATCACCTTTCAGGCCTGAATATAATGTATACAGTAGAATGCTCCTTGAAGTATCGTGGTGTTTATTGGGTGGGTCTGCCATGTACACTGTCTTTTCTTTTTTAACACCCTGTTCATTAAGTATGCATAATTCACTCTTTGCGTGACGTCCTCCATCTCAAGGAAACTACAAGGTGAACTGAGTGGTATTTACAAATCATGATTTCTGCATGGTGAGCGAGCCACACAGGAAAAAACCGTGTGTGTGAAGACATCCCTTCTTGACACCCTAACATGCTGCAATTTTCCCATGCGAGAAAAGCCCCTCATGTGAAGGGAGCCTTTCTCTTTGTGCTTGTGCCTGTGAGCAGTGTTAATAACACTTCTCTCTGACCACTAAGCATTGCTAGCCAGTCCCCTCCCATCCTGTCTGGCCTTCCCCCCCCACCCCTAAATAACCAGTTTCAGTCTATTTATACCTGTAGGCAGTGCTGCCAACACTTTATGCCCCCACAGCACTACCAACCATTTAAATGTGTCTTAAATTTGTATGAGTTTTTTAGCATTCCTGTACAATATTTGCATAATAGTCAAGCGTCAGTTCTGTGCTCTATTGGTCAGTAGCCAGGCAAATTGTTTTACTTTTGTCATTTTGCCATTATGTGCTCAGTTTCTTGTGACTCTTCATAACTATGCTTGAGTTCATCATTCCAAGCAAATTGACTGCCTGGTTTTAATAGTTTTCAAATGGCTCCATTCTTTTAGCCACACTGAAAGCATACATTACTTCATTCATGAGGCCCAACAAAGATCTGACATCAGTCATATTTTTGGGATTTGGGAAGTCATGATTTCATCCAAGAATTTGCAGCTTGGTCTGACATAAAGTCTGGTTTTGAATCCAACAAATTTGTCTCTGTCAACTTGAAAAACAAACTTGTTAACCTAAAAAATGACTTATTTCCTTCCACATACATCACTGAATAGCTAGCTCGCTGAAGTATTTGAGTGGGTTTGCCCAAAGCAGTGTGTCATCAACACATTTGGTCTTGTTTGGGAAGTCAGGAACAGTTTCTCTGTAGGACCATGGTTAAACAGTTTCATCCTAGGACCATGTATTGACCCCAATAGGCGATAAATCTAGTAGGGTGGCATTTGTTCCCATGTAGTTATGCATTGTAATAACCATTCCAAGCATCTAATATTTTTCCTTATTTCAGTTTTGTACAGAACTTTTTTGAATGAATACTGTGTTGTTTCCCTTGTGGCATATGCCCAGGTCATGAAAGTCCTGTTTATTGAGGAAAGACAATTTTTATGAAGACATCAGGCAACTGTTGTCACCATGGTCACTACAAGTTTAACAATCAAGGCTAACCATGACTTCTTGTCAGTGCAGAGGAGCTGGAGTAGGTGTGTAGCAAGTTAGAAAAATGGGTTTAGAGCCCACCTTAAGTCTCATTGAAGGGATGGTCTTGGAGTTCTGTCATTTAGTGAGTATGGCTGAACTAAATTTTGTAGCTGTCTGCTTGCTTATTAGTTTATATTTCTTTTAAAGTATTCCAGTGTCTTTACATGCTTCTTGACTGAGATTGTATTTGTCATAGCTGTCTGTGATGAGCATTTGCCCCAATCTAGTTCTGCCAGGGAACTTATTGCTATAATTATTGGCAGTGTGCATTTTCTCAGTAACTAGGATGCACAAGAGTTCAAGTGTTTAACTGCAAGTAGAACAGAGTTTGGAGGGATAAGAAAAGAAGTGTTTCACAGAAAAGATAAAGCGAGAGAGATAGCAGAGTGCATTCAGTGGATTGGAAGGAGACTTGAAATTGTTCATAGAAGTTAAGGTGGGAATGTATGAAGGGGTCCATGGAAGTCAAGGTGGAAATATATGAAGGGATTGTTAAACTAGGTGAATTGTTTGCAAAATATATAAGAAGTAAGGATTGAAGGAATAAGAAATTTGGAGATATGTAAAAGTGGTAAAAAGGTAGTGTGGGGGGAAAAAGGGTGGAGTGTTGTAGGCTGGTTTGGTCATGTGGAAAGAATGGCATTTGATGAAGGAGTGTATAATCCTAGTGTTTGGAGGAAGGAGAGGAAGACCTAGAAATGGCGAGTGGATGTTGTGAAATGAGCCTTCTGTGTAGATTTATGTTTGGGAAGTTGGATTAAGCAGGGACCTCATACGCAGTTCGACAGTTGAAGTATTAATGAGAGATTGGTTATTTGGTTGTTTTTTTGCTGTGTGTGTGTGTGTGTGTGCATACAGGTCATGCACTCGCAAGTATCGGGTATGATAATTCATTAAATATCAAAATAGACGATAGCAGTTATTATCGTTTACAGTTACGCTAATTTGTCTTACAGATTACTTCTGTTCCTTATTATACAATTCTAAGTAGATATAAATATAACATGTAACGAAGACTGCGGAATCCTTTTCTGAACCCCGTATTAATGCAGATAACATTTGTAGAGATTGTTTTCCATATGTATAATAATTGTCATGATTTTTTGGACCTTGATTCTCCCATTTAACAAAATCTGGGACCATAACCATTGTGACGCCATATGTATGTGAAGTTATCAATCACTGAAGATGAATATATTTTCATATTTTAGAAGTGGCAGTTGAGTAGTTTTTTTCTCTACAAGTTTATTATAGATATTTAGGAATTTAATGTTAGTCCGTTACCGTCCCTTTTTTGAAAAGAAGCTTAACGGGATTTCAGTATTCACTGTCATAAAAACATCAAGAGGAAGGTTGCCCCTGTGGCCCAATGGATAAGGCATTGGCCTCCTAAGCCAAGGATTGTGGGTTCGAGTCCCACCAGGGGTTAGTGTTCCAAAGTTTTTTGTATGGAACTTGATGGTAAATTAGCCCTGGAAACGCCTGTTTGTCAGTAAGTTTGCGCTATGAAGAGTCAGTGTCGAAAAGAAAGGCTTCAGGAACTTTTGCACACGGTAGGAGATTTGACCGTCGGACGTTCCCTTTCACGCTCTCTGACTTGAGGAAGGAAGTGTTGTGCATGATTTTAGCCGGCTTTTTCCTTTCGAAGCTTTTCCCTTCAATTTTTGCTTTTGTTTTCATTGGATCAGCTAACAAATACACATTCATTAATGACGCGAACAGAAAATTTTGATATGGTCTGACTAGCAGAAGAACGAAGGTGGAGATTAAGGTGGTGGAGGAAGGGAAAGGTGCGGGAGGGGGGGGGAGAAGGAAGAGAGGTTTGTCCCACGTGTTGGCATTGGTGGGAGTCGGCGGCAGTCCTCTGGCCAACTCTCCTCACCACTCCTCTCCTCCAATGCTCCCCCTTTCCCTGCTCCCTCCTTACCCCATCTCTTAACGCCACCACCTCCACCCATTCCTCCCCTTCTCAACCACCATATAGCCTAGACCTAGACAGTACATCATGACCCCCCTAGCCAACCATCACGACAGGGCTATATGCCGGAGAATGCTGAATTTGAATTTCATTGTTGGGCTCATACAATTCAACACTAGAAAATACTGTAAACTATGGCTTTGTTAATTTGTGGTATTCCTAAATTACTCACATAGGGACACTGATACAACCTTCTAGAACTCAGTCCGCGTGGAGTCATGTGGTCCGTTAGAGGAAAATACCCGTTATGTCGGAACTAGATAATGAATTCTAAAGGAACAGCTCTCTCTCTCTCTCTCTCTCTCTCTCTCTCTCTCTCTCTCTCTCTCTCTCTCTCTCTCTCTACCAGATGTTCGTTTTAAACAGGTGCGCGTGAGGCTTTGGTTTATGTTCAGACGCAGAACGCAAATACTCTCTCTCTCTCTCTCTCTCTCTCTCTCTCTCTCTCTCTCTCTCTCTCTCTCTATGGACCTACAGTACACACGCAGATGATTATCACTCAAGTAATTACGATGGTATTTTGGCCTCTCGTCTTTATTTGTTGTAGATTGTATTTATTTTGTATTGAATGCGTGTAGCCTTGGTATTTGTTAAATTTTGTAAGTGTATCATCATTTTGAAAATGATATTGGTTACGTTTTAAAACACAATGAATTTTGATATTGTAGTACCACAAGTAGAGAGAGAGAGAGAGAGAGAGAGAGAGACCTGGAGTTGAATTTCAAAATTTTTCATTGTCAGAAACAAGAAAATTTCACCGGGAGCAAAAAATTAGACTTAGGTAGATAGGAGGTGGTGGTATCTAAGGTGAGCAAGATCTATGCCTAGACGATATTGATGAGTCCTTTTTCGTGGTATTTGCTCTTCTGGGAAGTGTGATGAAGGCCAACGTGGGAATCTGTAGTCATACTACAGATCCCGTATTGCCTGGTTTGAATGTTTGTCTTTGTCACAGTTTCAGAAAGCATGAT
>NC_089752.1:99396557-99416557 GCF_040412425.1 Macrobrachium rosenbergii
AGTGATTGTACCACGCCTCTAGATTTGAAGCTATTTGAACAGTTGAATTTATTGAAACCCTTCTACTGTTCCATTGTAACCAGAAATTATTCGACACGGAAAGAAGCTTGTGAAAAATAATCGGATATTTTCCGCAACGTATACCAGTATTAGTAAACCAACCCCATTTGCCATTCCAAGGGCATTCTAACGGATCATCTCGGGAAATTTCAGAGAAAAATAATGTCTTGGTCTATTCAGTAGAACTCTGCATTAAAGTGACTGTCAGAAGACATCTCTTGTGGCTCTGGATTGTCAGAAATCCTCAGATACTGGGATCACAAAGACGAGGTAACAGCAAAGTGACTGTCAGAAGACATATCTTGTGGCTCTGGATTGTCAGAAATCCTCAGATGCTTGTATCACAAAGACGAGCTAACAGCCAGATCTTTTTTGAGAGCATCTGAACCTTGAAATTCTCGTGAAGCGGACCTATGGTCACTGAAGTGGAGAAGACATGTAAAGATTAGGATGTCATAGCTCTTTGAGAGAAACCAGCTACAATCCTGGCTACTCATTTATAAATATTAATACCTCATACTCATAACTCATATTCACATTACCACATTATAGTGAAAATGCCGTTTTATGGCTACCCTTTTAAAACTAGTGATACCACTAATTTTGCTGTAGGTCACCTTAACTGTGATTGATGGAGTCCTGTCTCCAGCAAAGATTGCAAAGATTTAAAATTCTTCCATTATCCATTTAGGAAAAGTCTGAACTGGACACTTGGTAATTACCAAAATCATGAAAATGCAAAAAACTGTGAAAAGAATTTGAGAGATTGGTATCACTAAAAATCCTTCCATTTTAGACCTCTGGATTCCCACTGGTCCTGCGATGAGCTGCTGTTCAACAGTTCACCTCAGCAAGTGATTGGAACGATGATGACGGAGAGTTTTGTTATTATGAGGAAGTGCATCTAAATGTCATTTTTAGTTCCCTGGTACGGCACTGTTGGATACTATTTTCAGCAGAAACATCCATTGAAGCTCGGGTGACACTAGACTGTGTCGACTAATTTGCTGCAGCCTCTGTTTGTATTTAGGAATTTAGGGACGAGAGCAGTATTGGTAGCTTTCAGAAAAACTGGCAAACAGAAACTATCTTTCTTTCAAATATACAGCAAAGAAAAACACCAATTTTCTGTGAGCAGCAAGTTGAAAGGAAGACATCACTTCTGGAGGAGAAAGTACAGCAAAGAAAAACACCAATTTTCTGTGAACAGAAAGTTGAAAGGAAGACATCACTTCAGGAGGAGAAAGTACAGCAAAGAAAAACACGAATTTTCTGTGAAAAAAAAAGTTGAAAGGAAGATAACACTTCAGGAGAAGTACAGCAAAGAAAAACACCAATTTTCTGTGAACAGAAAGTTGAAAGGAAGACATCACTTCTGGAGGAGAAAGTACAGCAAAGAAAAACACCAATTTTCTGTGAACAGAAAGTTGAAAGGAAGACATCACTTCTGGAGGAGAAAGTACAGCAAAGAAAAACACCAATTTTCTGTGAGCAGCAAGTTGAAAGGAAGACATCACTTCTGGAGGAGAAAGTACAGCAAAGAAAAACACCAATTTTCTGTGAACAGAAAGTTGAAAGGAAGACATCACTTCAGGAGGAGAAAGTACAGCAAAGAAAAACACGAATTTTCTGTGAAAAAAAAGTTGAAAGAAAGATACAGCAAAGAAAAACACCAATTTTCTGTGAACAGAAAGTTGAAAGAAAGATAACACTTCAGGGGAAAAAGCAAAAAAAAAAAAAAAAAAAAAAAAAACAGAACTGTTCCGTGAATAGAAAGTTGAAAGGAAAACGTCACTTCAGGAGGAGAAGTACAGCACTTCAAGCAGCATATATCCTATCCTGATTTAAGGAGAAAAGACCTCAGAAACAACATTACAAAATAAGACAAACAAATCTGGAGCATCTTTCACTGAAATTGTTGGTCGTGAGTAGTAGCTAAGGCATGGTTTGTCCTTCCTTAGGGTGGAATATCATAGGTATGAGAACCGAAGTTATAGGGTTTTATTTTTGTCCACGAAAGAGGGCGCAGAGTAATATCTTTTAGTTTTGTTTTTAAATTATTGTAGTTTTTTTTCTGCAAATCTTTGCTTACGGGTGACTTTCAGGAAAGTTCTTGTACTTCAACTCCATATGTTGAACTTCATGTTTATAGTGGTATGCCCACGTACCTGAATGATCAAACCCAGATTAATTATTAGTCCTGGTTTTGATAGTTTTTCTAGGAATGGAATAAGCTGAATTTTTTAACAGACTCACCATCGTTTTCATCAGGGAATGGGATTAGCACAATTTTCGTATTTTGGTAGTGCTGTACTCAGAGTCCATCATTTCCCAGTAAGCCTGAGACGTAAGCCATTCAGTATTTTCGGAAATGGTTTTGATCAGGTATTAAGATGTCTTAGATCCAGTACACAGCTGTCAGAAAAATAAATAGGCCCTTTTATCAGAGGTGGACGATCAGAATATTAACAGAATTTCACAACTAACCTGCCATGTTGATCAGCAACATCAGACACAAATCAGTCTTTGTGCTTGGTACTGAAGTCTGAAGAGGTAAAAAAAAAAAAAAACGTTTTGTGATAGATTCCAACTATGTTGACATCATAATATTTACTTAAAACTTTGTAACAAAATTTCATATTAGTCACACTCCACAAGCCTTCTAATGATAAAAGTGAATTTCTTCCCCTAAAAAAGTGCAGTTCTGTAGTGGTAGATGTAACCAGGATTCCCAGATCCTGTAGGGACAAGTCTTTCAGAAACGAGCATTTCCAGTAGGAAAGTCGGTCATAGTTCGAAGCTTGCTTTTGAGAGTCGAGGAAATATGTTCTGAGGCCTCTGTTATTTAATAATAATTTTGGAAATATTAAGCTAAATGCTTTAAATTTCTTTCCTGTTAGTAATTTTCTATCATTCCCTGTTTAAAGATGACCAAAAATAAGGATTTGAAAGGAAAACTGAGTGATTGTTACTCTTTCTTTTAGAAATGGAATAATAGATATATTTGTATTGCTCTGTTATTCTATAGTTATTTCTCCTCTGATATAACAGAGGTCAGTGTTAATAGCTTTGTGCTCTGAATTTTCAAGTACCATGCATAATAACATTTCTTGTTGAGCAGTATTGATGGAGAGATAAATATCGATTTTTTTTTTTTTATTTTGAAATGATAAAGCGTGCGAAATATTTTGATATATCATTAATGATATTTTAAAAGACTGACAATTACTTGTGATGCTGATAAATTCTTTAGGTCTTATTAGCAGAGGGGCTTAAATTGGACGTTTCATTTTGTAAAGGGCTTTTTAGACGCCGTGCTCTTGGCATCTCTGTGAGCAGGCCCTGGTATACCCAAGCATGTCGAGGAGGGCCTATTGAGGAAGTATTTTCTCCTTCTACAGCATTGGTGGGCTTTAAAAAACGCAGTATCCTGACATCTCTCTCTCTCTCTCTCTCTCTCTCTCTCTCTCTCTCTCTCTCTCTCTCTCTCTCTCTCATCATTGGTGTGCTTTAAGGAACGCAGTATCCTGACATAATATTGGATTCTCTCTCTCTCTCTCTCTCTCTCTCTCTCATCATTGGTGTGCTTTAAGGAACGCAGTATCCTGGCATAATATTGATCTCTCTCTCTCTCTCTCTCTCTCTCTCTCATCATTGGTGTGCTTTAAGGAACGCAGTATCCTGGCATAATATTGATTCTCTCTCTCTCTCTCTCTCTCTCTCTCTCTCTCTCTCTCTCTCTCTCTCTCTCTCTCCAATGCTGTGACTAATCAGGATTGCTGACATAATAACGAGTTTTAGAAAAGCATCTAAACAGGGTGAATTGATTGTGTGGATTTTTTTCCAAATGCTTTGTATCAATTTAAGACGCCATCACGGTCCAGCACTTGCAGGCGATCGCTGTTGCAAGATCTTCGTCCTCATATCTAGCAGACATCTTGCAAAATGAAGCAGTTTCAATTCCAGACCCTCTTCTGCCCGAGGTAGTTATGGTACTGATGAAATTATATGAAAAATGGTAAAGATGACTTGTTTCATTGCTGAACTCTTCTCGTGTAGCAGGTGTGTTTGATGTTGGAAAGGACGCTGATGATAATGTCGGGTGGAATCCTATTTTTGACAGCCACATGGCACTTGCATGTGTGACGGAGAGAGGGATGCGGGGCCGGGGAGTCAGGCCGGAAGTCGTCAGGAAACGCGTTTCTGTGCTGATGTAGGAGAAGAGGAAGTTCTGCTCGTGATGGGTAGTTAGGTGAAAGCACTGATGCATGTAGGAACGCCAGTTTGCGGGTTATTTCCTCGCCAGGGGAGTGACCCGGGACGATCATCGGTTTGTAACACACTTGGCTATTTAATACGGAACTATCAGAGTAGATGTAAACATTAGGCGAACGTTAACATTCATCAGATTCTCTCTTCTCTCTCTCTCTCTCTCTCTCTCTCTCTCTCTCTCTCTCTCTCTCTCTGTGTGTGTTTGGCAACAGGTGGGCAGAGGGTTCTTGTTTGAATGACAAATTTACCTGTCGTCGTTGTATTGTTGTAAATATTGAGTTATTGTTCATTCTTTAAAAACAGCACTGATAACTGTACACAAATGGTATTAATGTATATTCTAATTCATTGTTATTCAAGGGTTAGGTTAGAAGTTGATGTTTACAAAAACGGGGTGACAAGTTTCAAGGCTTAGGTTGTGATGTGGTGAGGCCCAGTGCCATGCCGAGGGTTAGGATAACTTATGCAGTTGTCAAATATTGCTTTAGAGTAAGGGCATTTATTGGGGGTTCCCGGAAAGTAGTAAATCTATTATTTATATATATATATATATATATATAAAACATACATATTACATACATACATATATATATATATATATATATATATATATATATATATATATATATATATATATATAATATACAGTATGCATAGTGTGTATATATATTTATATATATATATATGTGTGTGTGTGTATGTATGTATGTATGTATGTATGTATGTATGTATGTTATGTACGTATGTATGTATGCAGATGTAGCACAGCGGACAAATGAAATGCAGGATGTAAATCCTGAAGGGTTTCGTCTAGTGAAATCTTCAGGAGGACTGACACCCAGTGGTAGAAATTTGCAATTTAAATGGTAATGTGACAGTACAGCGAACATGCAGGCGGTTTGAAAAACTATTCACGCTAATGCACACATATAACTGTCACTTTCTCCCCTCTTTCACTGGGGTGGACCTGTCTAACATCACTTCGTTATTGGAAACTTGTACATCAATAAAAGTTACTAGGTTTCTGTTTCGAAAGATAGTCACACTTGAGTGATGGCTGTAGTCCTCTGCCAAGACTATTTAAGAGTTACCGGTTACCTGTCTTTTAATTGCTGGGATATTATATGTAGATTACTTGCAAATTAGAGTACCTCTCATTAACACTAGAACACCCAGGAATTGCGTTACCCTCCAATGCCCAGTGGGTCAATTTGACTTACTTGAATCATTCTTATTTCATCATTTCTGTGATAAAAGAATTATGAAGAGAAGTTTATGATGTCTCATATTTCATTACTCTACAAATAGAAAATGACATCCTGAATGAAAAAAAAGTGCATTTGAAAGAAATTTTAAAATACTTGAAGAAAATTAGAAATATAAATTCTTATTACAGACAGCCATTTACAGGCAATCGATACAGGTACATTTAACCCCGCCTGTACATTTACCATTGTCCATCATTTTGCATCTCATACACTTGCATACAGTCTTATTTTCCTTACACTTTTCGCGGTTCTGACATTTACGATGAGTTGTAGGCTCAGTTTTATCACCACCTTCATCCGACTCAAATTTCTCATTGTCTCCCATTGAAAAAGTCTTTGGCTTTTTTTCATGGATTCAGAATGCAATTCCTCAGATAGATATTGACAGTAAGTTTCCCCTTGATATTTTAGTGTTTGCGACAGCTTTGTACACTATGCAAGCATTTACTCTGCTATGCGACGTCGTGTAGGTTTGTCATAGAATGTATAAACTGGCCACCTCCTTGATAGAGTACTTCTACACAACAGTGGGTTTTATTGCAACAGGCAACTGTTTCTGGTGTTTTCTTTTAGTTCATCTGCATGTCGCCAATTGGAGGAAGACTACTGATAAGGAGATTTTTTTTTTTATCAAGATTGATTGTTAGAGAAACGTCTTCATGCGAAAAAAAGTTTACAACTATACAGCGATAGATTGGACTGCTTCAGTTGAGCTGGTGTTTTTCGTCTAGTTCTGTTTGATTTTCCGACAATGCTTGTCTTTTTCACTTTTAGCCTAATAAGATCAATAAATGATCAGTGGTCACATTCCTGCTACTATTCATGTGAGGATCCATCAACTGCATGACAACATAATCTGATATACGTTGATCATTAAGATGCAGATCAGATTTTCTCAACTATGGGAATGCATTTAGCAAATATTTAGTGTCAACATCAACAGCCATCCATAATTTTTGTACCTTTTTATCTGGTTCCAGTGCCCTGAACTTAGCAAATGGGCAACTTGCCTTGCTTGGAAAAGCTGTTCATCAATTGTTATATTTCTCCCAGGTTTATAGCATGCTTGACAAAAAGCAATCAATGTATTCCCAAACTTCTGAAATTAGAGCAGACTTGTCTGTTTTCAAACGCTGGGATTTCGTCGGCTTGTAGTCGAAGCGGAAAATATCTCATAATCCCACAGAAGCGATTTCGAGACAGTTTGACTACATTATGGCAGTCCTCAAGATGAAGACCAAAGTGAATGAACCTCCTAATTTCTACATGCAGACACTCATCGAGCATAATGCATTGAAACTAAAGCTTCTAATTCAGGAAAAGATATAGACTAAGCATCATCTTACAGACAGCAATGAGTATCAGTCTCGGTACCTTTTTTTTTATGTGGAGCAAGGTAGGCTTCTCAGTGAAGATCTTCCTGGCACTTGCAACTGTCATTAGTGACATTTCTCTTAGAAAAGGGTGTAGGTCTTGGCATTTCCTTCAACGCGTTCTCCTTGGAGATACGTCCCGTAGCAGTTGCATTTCCAATCATGGTTTCCCCGGTAGTATCATCAGTAGCCGTGAACCGTTCACCTGCTCTGTCAGTATTAGATGGATGACCTAACACTTTGAGGCTCAGAGCGGTTGTGTTGTCTTTTCTTCCTACTGTTTCCTTTGCTTGAACATGTTCATTAGGATTTTCATTGTTTTCACTTTCTTGAGCATCACTGAGGTCATCAGAATATTCACTTTCCTCTGGGTCGAAATAGTCATCTGACTGATACTCAAAGGCCTATTCCATGCCTATCAGATTCATTTTCATCAATATTGGTGAGATATAAAAAGATTTCTTCGCTGCTAAGACCTTGCCTGCGTGACATTATAACTGACGAAATCAGTTAGATCCTAAGGGTAAATTGAAAAAATATAGTTTTTTTTTTTTTTTTTTTTTTTTTTTACTTACTCGTGGTGATATTTGGCAACTTTTCATCAAGGAGCTAAAATGTAAGAGAAACAGTAGAATTAGTACAATCATTCTCACAGCACCATTTCGTGTCTCTGTAAGAAGGAGCGACATCTATTGGCATGTAAACAACTATGACCCTTTGGGCGTTGGTGGTAAATTGGGATATTATTGATTTTATAAAGACGTAATTTGGAAGACATTCCAACTAATGAAAGTTCATTCAAAATTAATAAAAGTTACGCGACAAAAAAGGGCGCTTTGGTTTACAGGCTTAAACTACACCGTTTTCAATTTCTAGAAGGGTCAAAACGACCCCTCCGGGCATTGTAGTGTTAACCCTTTAAAAAATATGTAACAGTGGTACATGGAGGTGACTTGCTAACGGAGTAGAATGTATTTCTGAAGACAATTTGGTAATACTGGAAGGCGTGGTAACCATCAAAATTGTAACTCTACTAATCACGAACTCTCTATCTGCGCCACCACAATTACGACAGTATCCGATATTGAGTCACAGCCTCCGAGAGAGAGAGAGAGAGAGAGAGAGAGAGAGAGAGAGAGAGAGAGAGAGAGAGAGAGAGAGAGAGAGAGAGAGAGAAAATAGTTTTCGTGGTAAACCACTGATCTCTACTTTGTTGGTATTTACAGTTTTATGAATAGACGTGTGGCTCATAAGGATAAGAAAGTTGTATTGCTTGTGAAATGAAAATATAACGGTGAATTTTGTCTGAGAGGAGAAACTCTATTAATTGTCTAGTAATGACATCGGTTTTTTTTTTTTTAGATATTAACCGTCTTCCTGTACTGTTCATTTTTCTGTATGTATTAATGTTGGGAAATATCCGTAATAGCTATAAGATTACAAAATCAGAGGTATACGGTGTTGGAAAGAAAAGAATCGGTTCCATAGACTGCCGAAGCTCAAGTTACTGAATGGTTTAAACAGAGTAAGGATTTCGTATATTTTTATCACCATACCCTAATGAATGACCATATTTCTATAAAACACCTTTATTAGTCTTAATACACTATTAGTAATCTATGGAGAGAGAGAGAGAGAGAGAGAGAGAGAGAGAGAGAGAGAGAGAGAGAGAGAGAGAGAGAGAGAGAGAGTTAAGTAAACAACTCTGTAAATATGCATATAGACAGCAAAAAGATACTCCTTTTCACTTCTTTAGTGCTGAATGGCTGAGTGCCACAGTGCTTGGCTTTGTAGCCTAAATTTTATGATTCATTCAGTCTCGAGTGCGAATAATATTAGAGACAGGTTTTTGCCATGATCCATAGCCTATTAATACATTTTCGCAAGTTTATTTTCGTAAGAATTTGTCCTGCAAACCTCTCTTCTTACACTAGTACATATATGAATGAAAGGAGCAAAACGTTCTCACAGCAAGTGGGAAATTGCAACTTCACCTCGGACGTAACTGCGTGATACTCTACCAAGCAACACAAAATTCGGAGAATCCTTAACTCATCTCGGGCAGTGCGCTTTATATAGATTTCACTGAATTTTGTCTAGCAACAGCCATTCCACCCCCTAACATTGCTGGAGCGTAAACACAGTATCATCGCCTCGCGCGAGTGGTGATGGTGCGTATGGCAGTCCAAGCATGGTCTGGCATGACGCGACGGCAAACTTGACTTGCGTAACAGTGCAACTCAATAAAAATGCCTCCCAGACGGTGTGGACAATGCGTCACTGGATTGTTTCCTTAAAAAATAAACTTGATTATGGCAACAAATCTAAATTACTGTAATTCTTTAGGATTTTATTTTGGGTAAATAACGACTTTATAAGTCTCTCTCTCTCTCTCTCTCTCTCTCTCTCTCTCTCTCTCTCTCTCTCTCTCTCTCTCTCTCTGTCATTTACATAAAAGTCTGCGAATTGGTCAGAAGTTTTTGGGCTACATTTCAGATGGTTAAAAAAAAAAAAACTTGACATTCCGCTCAACTAAAAGGGTGTGGCACCGGTTTTCTTCATAAGTTGTCAAGCTCACCATGTTTATAGTTTATATGAATATCGAATCTTTATAATATTCTATGCAAAATCTGTTTTAAAATTAGTTCTGTACTACTAAACATAGAAAAATTAGGGATGGGTTGAACAAAAGATTTCCATCGTAATTTGCAAAGTTTCGATGCATCATGATGTGTTATCAGACTTTGAACAAGTAAATCATAGATAATAACAGTAACATGAAAAGTAGAATTTAGTCAGCATTATGCTGTGATAACCGATGTACTGAATAAATTTTTAAAAATTTGGTCGTACCAAAAACAATTCTGTAAGGGAAGAAAAACGCATGAGAAAATACGAGTATCAAAATGAAAGGGAGCATTAGATGCAAAAATGAACTAGTTAGCAAAACTAGTATATTCTTGGGTCTAAATAACGAAATGGTGAACATTTATGCATTAATTTCATAATGTTTATTTTGTGATTGCCGGCGATTTTTCTTGAATGGATGGTCTTTGCATATAGGATGTTATACTTCTTATGGTAAAGAATAGTTTAAATAAAAGTATATCCATTTAAACGACTTTCAAAGATGCATGATTTCAAAGAAGAAAATGGCAGGGGTTGCATCTCAAGTAGAAGGAACTGCATCTTTGATATTGTTTTGAATAAAAGTCATGTATGAGAGTTTTCATCTGATTTATGGGAAAAAGTGACAAGTTTAGCTCATCTGCATCCTTTATTCAGGGTTATGATGTCTGCGTATGAACTGGGTACATAAGTCCTATGTTATTTTCAGAGGGAATTGTTTAAACCTGATGAGAATGCTATCACCACTTTGGGGAGATAACAAGTCAACTTCGATGTTACTCGAAAAAGCTACTGTCCTATATATTTTAGCTCATAGAAGCCAAGTTTACAGCTCAGCATCAAACTTAGCGTCAAAAACCTTAGCTCCAGTTCACAGTGAAGGACTCGGAACCTGCTCTAGAGCGTTTACGTCCTTTCCAAACAAATCAGTACAAGTACTGACTGGCCAAGCTGCCTGTCTATCTTCATCGGGATTTAGTAAACGTACAAGTAAAGATTCAGCGAATGAGACCGTTTTATAAACAGTTTTCCACCATCTTTTCCAGTTAGAGCTAACAGAATTTTCAAGTCAGGAAAAGGAAACTGAGCATTTCCTCCAGCACCAGAATTACCCCCTCCTTGGATTGTGCATGAAGTACATACTGTATATGTACACTCTCGTACTATCTATCCAAAAATTGTGCATCCATTCTTGAATATCCAAAGCAAATTAGAATAAGTAACGTAAAATGAAACAAGATGATTTTTTTACCCAGTACTTCATCTGTTTTCACGCAGAACTGACTGCATATGATTAGCACTTAAGGAAAAAAACATGCCACCAAAGAAGTCTGGAATTGTCTTAATAATCCCATTGTTCATCAAACTAAATTTGAAGCTACAAATTGTATGAAGATGGCATAGTGTTGAAATATGTGGGGTCCCTGCACTTTAGGTATGAAAGGAAATGTAGATCCTGATAAAGCAGCCAAAGATGTAATTATTATTAAATAAGTCATATCTGTTCTGCTGATAAATTTAGATATTCTCTTAAAACAGATCATCTTAGTCAATAGCAGGCATTGTGGAATAATGGACATAAAAAAATTGAAACATGGAAAACACTGTTGGTTTGTGGTGTTCTTTATTCTAAAAAGTAACATTATTGAAGTAATATTATTCCCAATTCCTGATCGCAGAACAGCAATGACAAACATATCTATAGTGATTGTTCACCTTAAAACAGCAGTGTACGAGTATTTCAAGTATTTGAAACAAGTCAGTGAAAGAAATTTTGACAATCTTCAACATTTCCAGTTTCCCAGGAATAAAATCAAATACAATGAAGTAGCTTATGAGAGTAAGATATATAAATCCAGTACTTTTTTTTTATTGCTATAAGGGGATGAATTATGTTATTACACTGACACCGTATGTAAAAGAATATTAGGAGTCAGATGGCAGGATAAAGTTAGAAATATTACCATAAGTAAAATTTCGGATGTTCCTTACATAGATGTGATAATGATAAAAGGGAGAGGGATATGGCTTGGACATTTCCTTCTCGCAACTTTTCACAACTTCTGAGCATCCCTGGGAAACTAGTACTTGCTAATGTCATCTGAGCTCTTGTGGGCACGAGAAGAGTGCAAGCCTCTGAACTACATAGATGAAACCTTTGAGAAGGTAGGCTGGTGATGAGTAGAGCAAATAAAGTACAAGAAAGGTGCAGGTGGTGGAACTTCAGAGAGGTCTTTTGCATCAAACGGTGCTGGAGACAACGGTGATGGTGAAAGGTAAAACTGTAAATGCTGCTGCATCAACGTACAAGGTTGTAGGGGGTTCAGTAGCTATTTGATAGTATTATGAGGAACAACAAAGTTGTTAGAGTGCAGATTATGTTGATTGATTTATTTATTTTTTAAATCTGTTGATAGTATTCATATTTTCAGGATTCTTACCGGGGCTTAAAGGTATTTGTGCTTCTTGACTTGTACAGTACTTTTCATGATAGCTGTGTGTCTTGTAAGGTGGATATGTTTACTTGCTAAATTCAGTGCTATTTTATTGACACTGAGGTAAACATGCAACATTTTTGTAATGTGATTAGATAATTCAAATTTTTTCTTTGATATCCTCTTATGTGTATTTTTGTCATTCATATGCTGAAAATTCTTTAATGTCTAGTTGTCCACTTTTTGAGTAAATACAGGTCTTGAAGCATAGTGGATTTAGTCTAAGAAACTAATATATTCCATTTCGTTTAGACATTAATATAGTTTGGGATTTCTTTCTTCTTTATTTTATTCAGCTTAGCTGTTAAAGTTGCAGAAATGTTCTAAGAAAATGTATATTTAACAATTGCATGGACTCCTGGAGCTAATGTGCATAAACTTCATGGTATCAATTGCATGGGAGCTGTTCGTTGGGTGAGTCTAGAGAGCTGGGCCGGAGTTCGATGTCCCGGCCGGGTGATGAAGATAAATTTCTGGTGATAGGTATCACCAGGTGTCTAGTGGTTCTTAGCCACGTAAAAATAAGTCTAGCCTAATGTTATGGCTAAAGTACTGGCTAAATACTTACCGCAGTAAAAATGTCCATTTTTCAATGCTTATTTTTTTAGATACTTGATTGAAAGCTGTCAAAATTAACCTGCCCTTTATTAATACATATGTGAAGGTGAATTGGAGAACACCTAGGTTTTACCAATGTCAGAGAAGATAGAGATAGAATATTCCCCTCTGTACATAAGTACATCTTAATGAATTAAATACAGAATTCTTTAACTGAGTTGGAGCCTTGATAAATTTCCTAAAGAGAAGCATTTTTAAAAAGGGGGACTTTATTGAAAGAGTTTACATAAACTATTTATAGCAGTATGGAGGGGTTTAAGCTTAAGGCCTCAATTTTGGGTGGGTCCCATCCTCATTCTTTCTCTGAACATAATGTTGTATGTAGCTCTTTTTTTTTCTCGAAAATTCACCTTATGAAACAAGCAAAGAATCTGTACAACTCATTATTGTTCTTTGTAATTTATGAAAGGACACAGGTATATTACTGGAGCTGGAAAGCAGATTCTGGTAGATGTTGCATTATAAAGACCAGTGAGAATTTGGCAGTCTTTTAGACATGAAAAACTTGTGTCTTTTAAAGTGGCTTCCTGTATCGATATTCTGTACTTCTGGAGGTTAACCGCTACCTGATTGACCCAGTATCCTAAGATCTGTGCTTTGTAAACCGCTCTACACATATAAAATTTTTTTGTTATAAGTCTGAATGAAGAAGGGCAGAAAGATTGCCTGCAACTATTTTTCTTGCTTCATTTTAGTTTGCTTTCCCTTTAATTTAGAAGAGATAGAGATTTGGTGTTGATACCTGCTTTCATACATGTCTGTTTTTTAATTAAATGATAAAGCCAACTTTAAGGGAGAAGTGCAACACTGTCAGTTATAGTGTGTTCATTCAGGAAAGACAAAAATCCAGTTTCCAATAACGTAAATGTATGTAGCACACAAACTGAATGAACATTGATAAATATATATAAAATCAGCCTTGGTAGTACATGAGCAAGGTCATCTGTTTTTCCCATGACAAGCACTTTTCTGTGACATCATTGTTTTGGGGCTTTTTCTTGTGGGACTGCATCTATTGTTAACAGAGTTGCTTGTAACAGTGATGGGTTACAGTAATGCTTCCAGGAAGATGAAAGATTGCAGGAGCACAGGTGTATGTCTCTAGGTTGTACAGACTTGTTTTGTAATATAAAGGGCATTCATTACCACTGACAACTCTTAATCAGTGATAAACTACGAATAATGTTTCTGGCACTGAAATGTGAAATCATGTAAATGAAAGTGCACTCTGGTAGATGGCTATTTGCATTAAATGAGTGTACATTAATTCCATGTAAAACATTAGACTTGAAGCAAGGGTCACTTTCAGAAGTTTTTTGATCTCTCATCTTACAATATTGCCCCTCTGTAGAGAATGCAGAGGTAAGTTACTGGGTTTTATTTTTGTTTTTACATCTGCAAGAGTATTCTGGATTTTAAGTATGCCAGAACAGTTTATGACAAGACTTCTTGGGGGATATGGAAGGCTTGAGTCTGGGAAAATTGTTGGCTGGGTAGGTGGGATTACTCGAGATATTCATATCTATCTTTTAGGAGATCATGGCGACGTTTTAGATCTCTCTTCATAAAGGGCATGTTGAAGAGCCTGTATTGTGTTGTTTAATGCAGCTAAAGTCTGTTCCTTCCTTATGCATCCAATGATCAAGTTGGACTTCTTGTAACAGATTGAAGCTATGTGTGTGTGTGTTGCAGTTGTAAACAATTTTGCAGGTACACTTTTTTTTTAGGTGTTAATTGCCTAATGCTTCGTCTGTATCCTGTGTTAAGTGTCATCTGTATCCGTAGCAGCAACATCAGCCAAAGGTCTAGTGGAGTTAAAAGTGTAAGCCTCAGATTGGCGTAGATGTAGATTGACTACTTCAGTACTGTAATGGTATTGCTGGAAAGTAACGTTAGCTCATTGTTTAGCAGATTCTGGGAGACAACTTATACTGTCACCGGGTGCTGCCATGATGTTTACATTTATGTAACTGCTGTTGCAGCCAGCCTCACAAGCTGGTGATGTCACCTTTTCTTATGGCCGCTAATGGTGCTGATTTTAGTTAGGGATGAACTGCTGCTGTGTGGCTGAAGCTGGACAAGCTAACTATCATAAGATATTTAAAAGTGGACTAAAATTCACATTTACGCAGCATCCACTTCCATTTTAAGACATTTCTTTTCGTGATTTAGTATATTAGTTGCAATGTCCTATGTGTACTTGTTACTTAAGGTACTTGTATCATTTGTCCCTGGAGTGCAAACTCAGGGGCAGGGTTCATAGATAAGATCAGCGTTCCAAGTGTTATTTGTTGCCTGTCAAAATGGGTAGTTCATAAAGATAGTTTTATTATATATCAAATAAAAGTTCTTAATGAGTTTATTATGTTGTCATTTTACCCCCATCCTGTAGGGTCATTTGGGCAAGAAAATGCTAATGTTAAGGTCCATTGTAGTTAAATATAGCTTAGGAACATAATTTGATATAGCATATGAAAGGCCGTCTATTTAGAACTTGAAAACGACGATTAAACACCATTCCCCTCTGGTAGAAATGGAAATATTTTATAAAATATATGTTGAGGATAGTTGGTTGTTTGTGGCGGCATACGAAATGGACCTGGTTTGTGGTTTTGTTGCCTTAAAAGAAACTCTTTGAGTGGAGGCAAGCATAAGTCATCTAGTATTATGATTTTTTCCATCCGGATATTTTTCGACCTTTATCTTCATGAAGAAAACAAGGAGAACGTTTTTACACTTCCTTCACATGAAGTGTGGGAGTACATGCGTTATCCTATGCATGAATCCTGCAGCTGATGTTGAGAAAATATGGTTTGTTCCATCTACCTCTTTGATCTTTGGTGTTGTTATATTTGTCTCGACTTCTGTTTAAAGAGACCGAATGAATGAGTCACGGTGCCTTCATTAGGCCTTTGAAGAGCATGTTATGATTGCTATTTGAGCTTTCATGGCTGACGTGTATTTGTGAACCATATCTCATCGAGCTCCATCATCTATCTCGCGTTTGTTTACGCGAGCACCAGAAGCTGTGTTTGCTCGGTAACCTTATCGCGGGAGAGGATGTTGATGATACAAACACGTCTATCATGAATCTCTCTCTCTCTCTCTCTCTCTCTCTCTCTCTCTCTCTCTCTCTCTCTCTCTGGTCGCACTACGTTTTGCCTGCTGCTATTTAATTTGTTTATGAAGTATTAGAGCCTTTTTTTATTTATATGTTTTGCAGTCATGAGGAGATTATAATGAACCTTACAGTGAAAAGGATGTTGTTTATTTGTTTAAATCATTACTCTAGATATGAATGAAGATATAAATAGATGATACTAGATAAATTGGCTGAGGTAGAGGATAATGTAAACGGAAATTTTGAACAATTCGCCATATTAACAAAAATTCTTTTAGGATATCGCTTATACTATAGGCAGGTTCCCGACAGAGAATGTCATAAAATGGTAGTTAGTGGACTCCTGCGAAAATCAAATGACGATACTTTTAACTTTTCGACTTTCTCATGCGTTTAATGATCTTTCTTGGAAGTTAAGTGGATTTAACCTAATTATCGTGCGTGGATTCGAACCCTACCACGGAAGGGAGGGTTTCTTCAGTTATTTAGTCCATCTGAAATCGAGGGTTATAGTGATAAGCGTATAAGCGTAACCCTAAAGTGTGAGGAAGTCAAGAACTTATGATGTCATTGTGACTGAAGGTCATGCGTCATATGGCATTTCCGTCAGATACGTAAAGCTAACTGAAATTTCCCATGAACGAAAGTTGATGCAAACTTTCTGTTGATTTGGTTATGTCATATGATTTTGCCGCAAACAGTTTGTTGCTACAAGGCAGTGTGATTTCACCTTTCTGTTTGCCCTTCTCTTATATTTTATTATGAAGTAGCGGTTGGAGATGGAAGAGAAGATTCAGATCAGAGTAAACGATAGAAACCTGACAGACTTGACTATACAGATGGTGCTGTTTTGATCAGCAAAACACCACAAGATTGACAGATAAAATGTTTCATATATCTGGAGAGGAGTGGTACTCAAAATAAATCTAAGAAAAGCGCAAGTAACGAAGACAGAGTATGCTTAAGGGGATGGAATAACATCAACATTAGTGATGTTGAATCTTTCCAATATATAGAACAATGAAATCCAGTACAGGGTCTCCTGAGTTGGAATTTAGTGGAAGATAAGATAAGGCAAATCAGATAATGGGAGGGCTGATTGAGGCTGAAGTCAACAGACAAATTATATGCGAGAACGAGATTGTACAGAGGCCTAGTACGACATGTTCCATAAGTAGACGAGATAATGATGAAAGAGACATGTAGATGACTCTGATTTAACCTTCGCACAACCGCTGGTGTGAGAATAGCACGGAATTGAACCGTTGGGCTCATCTGAGCACCAGACGAGTTGGAAGCCCCAGACTACTAGGATGAGATCTATGAGAAGGAAGGCTGGAGATTTGTGGAAGATAAAGAACGGTTAAAACATGAGTGGCGGAATTTCACAGCGGCCTTTTGCGATACAAGTCTCTGAAAGCTTCAATGATGTTTACAACATATATGTATGTATGTATGTCTGTATGTATGTGCAGTATTTTATATATATGTATGTATGTATATGTATATGTGTGTGTGTAAAATTCCGCCAATCAAGGTTTAGCAGCTTTATCTTCTACATATTTTTCTCTCTCTCTCTCTCTCTCTCTCTCTCTCTCTCTCTCTCTCTCTCTCTCTCTCTCTCTATATATATATATATATATATATATATATATATATATTATATAGTATATATGTATATATGTATATTACGTATGTATATACATATATATACCGTATGTATGGTTCTGCAGAATGTTATCGGCCTCCATGTCACTTTGATAATGTCTTTTAATATTGTGAATGATATTGCGTCAGCCTACTGTTGAACATTTCTTCAGACAAAGATTTCGGAATAAACTTTCGTTGGTGGTGACGATGCTCCGGATATCCGGCCGTTGTGACACAGGATATTAGCTTTTGTTTTATTCGGTAATTCTTTTGAGAGAGAGAGAGAGAGAGAGAGAGAGAGAGAGAGAGAGAGAGAAAGAGAGAGAGAGAGAGAGAGAGAGAGAGAGAGATTCCCATCAGACCAGAGTTGTTTAGAATAGGTTTTATGATGGTACCGGTCGATGTGGTGTGCTGTTTACTGTATGCGATCTGATTGTTTGATCAGTTTCGACATGCAGCCGCTTCATTCGGGAACTGTCAGTCATTTGTCCGCCTGCTAATCCCCATGCATGGAAATGTAATAGATAATACTACTTGTCATTTGATTTGACCATTTCGAATAGCTCGGTATCTGTGTGGTAGTCGAATGATTTTTTTAGCTCATTGGTTTAGAGTTTCAGTTAGTATTTTTATATTTTAATGATTGTTGATAGGATTAAAGAAGAGGTGTGCAGCAGAATGGGTAAAGTGAGGAAGGTAGCATGCAGTATGCAGAGGATTTGGAAGAGAAAGGCAACACCCATGAAAGCCAGATTTGAAAATGAAGCTTCAGTGCTGAATGCAATGGAAGGAAAAGCGATTGAAGCTATTAAAACAACTTGTTCTTGAAGCTTATGTGGATTAAGAGGAATTGGAAGTGTGAGAAACGTGGAGATACGAAGAAGTGGGGAAAAGGTAGAGTAGCAGAAAATATAACGTAGGTGTTTTGAGATGGTTTGGTTGTGTGGAGAGAATCGTTCAAGAGGTTGGCATAAAGAGTATAATTCGGAATTAGTGGGAGGAAAGAGGAGAGAAGACGTGAATGTGCTGGGTAGATCACTTGGAAAACGTATTGGAACAGACAAATATCGATATTCAGGAAGCGAGAGAGTGCAGCCAGACAGAGGTGAATGGTGTTATACGTGTGGAGGAGTTCAACTTGCTTCTGGGAAACATCTGGGAATTGGGATTTGAGGTGGTTGTCACTCGCGAGGCTTTTAAACGGGTTCACCCTCGTAAAGGTGTTGTGCGCGCGTCTTGTTTGTTTTCTCTCAGGTGCCAGACCGTGCTAGGATGAAGGGATTATATATATATATATATATATATATATATATATATATATATATATATATATATATATATATATATATATATATATATATACATATACATACATACATACATACATACATACAGGTTATTACATACATACTTTACATACCGGTTCATACTTATAAAGTTATTAGTGCATATCTTTTATTTTTAGAACCGTTCTATGAGGAAGGGATTTATATATTATTAATATATATCTTATATATTTATATATATATATATAGATATTCTATGAGGAATATATATTTATATATATATATATATATATATATATATAATATATATATATATACAATATATAATATATATATATTAATAAAACGAATATATTTTCATATTTTCGACCCGTTTCTCTTCCTCTCATCCCATTACTGCTTATATAACAATGATCTTTATTAGTTTTATATATTTTTTCTCTCTTTACTGTTGCTAAATTTCTAGTCGGGGAATCTGGAATGCTTAGCCGTCGAGAACAAATGGTTAATAAAAGCAGGCCTCTGGTGGGAAGATAACAATGACTTCTCTTCCACCGCGGCTTTTCTCAGAAAGGGATTTTGTAACAGCATCACTTCAGAAATGGAATTCTGATGCTGAATGCTGAGGATGTCGGTGAGGGTCATCGAATGTCGCCCTGAATTATAAATGGCGCGACACATGACGAGACACACAAACGGACGCGCACACTAGTTCTTGGAGACGCATCCCGAACAATATAAGAACCACCTTCAGGTGAAAGGTGACACTGGGCTCAGCGTTGTTGCTTCTCTTTCCAGAGATTCCTCTTTAATGGACGTTCTTTTTCAAATGATCCGCTCTGCCATCGATGGGAATCATTTTCTCCCCCAGTTAGTGTTAATAGCAGATTTATTCATGTTTTTTTTTTTTAAATCTCCATTGAAATTCAAGTTAGACTTAAAATTAAGCCGTTTCCCTCAAGTTTTTAAGGTAAAATAAACTACTTTTTTTATCTACTGCTAGAACTATTAGAGATATTTTAAGAACTTTTGACCCAGCAACGGCCTTGGCTGCTTTTCCCCTTCCTGTCAGATTCGTAGAAAGTCTTGGTTGAAATGTTGCGTAGTTTTTTTTCGTAGGAGTCATACAAACTTGGGACAGTTGACTCTTGTTTGAAAATTTTTTGTATAATAAAAGATACTAATTCCTGTGTAAAGTTAACTGTGTATTCGCTAGTTTTGTCTCCCAG
>NC_089752.1:99419057-99451557 GCF_040412425.1 Macrobrachium rosenbergii
CAATATTGATATATTCATATATTTTTATGTAAGGATCTGTTAAGAGTAGTCTTGTAGTAAATGGTCCCTAGTAATTACCACTTTAAGGTTTTAAAAGGGGCTTGTTTATTACTGCTTATTAAAGTTTTTCTTCCCTTTCGTTGAGCTTTTGTCATTAAATGATCTGAGGAAGTGTTCTTCGGCACTGGCTTCGTTCACACCTTCTGAACTGAAAGATCTAATTGTGTTCTTTTGAGAAGATACTTTTCATACTAATAAAGCCGGTGCAAAGACGGGCTACCCGTAGCACGGCTGCTGGGAGAGAAAGTGGATAAAATGAAACCCGAGGCATCCCTCACTGTCAGGAACCGGCAGTAGTGTTGTTAAGGCATTATCTTTAAGGACATTAAAGTTATGAATTTGATCTACGTGAATCTTTCATGAGACCCCACAAAGTATATGAGAGCCAAACCTAACTCTTGCCGGATGTTGGGCGGGCGGCATATTCCCGAGATGTAACAGTGTACCGAGACCTTTCCCTGAAAAAAGCGGGACGCCATATCTTAAAAACTAACCATAGAATTTTCTTGAAAATAATCTCATATGTTTCCCACACCCATATTTCTGCCGAGGCTCTGTGAACGTAACGTAACCTAACCCAACCTAACCTAGAGGCATGGCAAAAAAAAAAAAAAACGGGCTGATGCAATACTAGCATACATTCTCAGGAATTTGCGGGCGGGCGGGCGGGGATGCTTGACTCTGGTAGTTACTCTCTTGTAAGGCTGGGCATGGGGTAGAAACACCAACCATCTTTGGGTTCGATGATTTTGATGTTAAATTGTAACTGAACAATTTTGGATTTATTGAGTGAAGTGTAGATTAGATTGATCTGCCTTTGAAGTTAGCAATAAGATGGTCTTCCTCTACGTCCTCTTTGATATGTTAATTTTGGCCTTGGAATGACACACTCTCTCTCTCTCTCTCTCTCTCTCTCTCTCTCTCTCTCTCTCTCTCTCTCTCTCTCTCTCTCTCTCTCTCTCATAATTCCTTGTAGTTAGCGTTTGCTTTCACAAATTAACCAGTCCGATAACTGGAGCAATTACATCCTAGTAAACAAGAGAAAGCTCCTCTTCAGGGCGTAGCTAAGAGTTTGTGCAGGAAGTGACGCAGATAAATAGCAAATTTCCACCTTCCCTGATTTGCGGAACAAACAGAAGTACTAAGTCAGGTTCACTTGAATTTATTGATCTGCCTAAATGCACACTTTCAGATTAGGCTTTCGTGAAAGTTCTTGGTCAGGAATGTATCTTGTGCCTCCGGTCACAAGCCCAGAAGATGTGCATGAAAAAAAATAATGCTTTCTTGAAAGTTCTCGGGCTTCGGGGACTAGTGAATTTTCCGAAAGTATAAAGCGATACTGAGGCCGGTGTAATGTTGAGAGAAAAAGAAAGGTGATTTGTCCAAAGTAGAATACAAGAAACCTCAAAAGACCAAAAATTCTTAACACTAAAGTTCATATAGCTTAATATTCGTGACCGTAAAAAGCCACGCGTGACTGTGACATATATATATATATATATATATATATATATATATATATATATATATATATATATATATATATATATATATATATATATATATATATATATATATATATATATATATATATATATATATATAGATATATAATGTGTATATATATATATTATATATGTGTATATATATAAATATATATATATGTGTATATATATATATAAGTATATGTATATATACATATATACAGTATATGTATATATACATATATACATATATATATATATATATATATATATATATATATATATATATATATATATATATATATATATATATATATATATATATATATATATGTATAAATTTTAGTTATAATGTACCCGACGTGTGTATGTTTTGGAGAAAAAAGTCTTAAAGAAAGAAGGAAGAATAATTCATAATTCATCACTAGATAAATTTTGAATTTAAAAACCTGGTCTTCTAATTAAAGCTAAAAAAAAGGGTTCATCAGACCAAAATGAAAGTCCTGATAATTCAGAGAGGGACGTGTAGAATGGCCGTGCAATTCATCGTCTCATGCACGACATGCCATGAAATCATCATGGAAGGTCCTGCTGCTATAGAATATTCTTGCTAAAAGTAGCGTAAACAAAAATGCCCGAAACTGGTTAAGCCCATGGAGGAATAGACGTTTGGAATTATACTATTTTAGCTTCGCTCTTAACAACTCGCCAATTATTTGATAGTTTAAAATATATAGTAAAATCTCTTGCCTTGTTATGTAAGATGCTTATGTAATCTGTGACTACCTCTGAATAACTGGGCGAAATCGTCAAAGCGAAAATAGGTGAAGAGTGCGTGTGCAGTGATATTGGCCGAGTCGATATACTCGAGAGAGAGAGAGAGAGAGAGAGAGAGAAAACTATCCGATGTTTAGCAGAGCCGGATATTTCTAGTAAAGCCTAGCTGGCTGGAACTAGAGCATTTCACTCGTTTCCTCTTTTTTTATGTAAAATGCCTTATATATTGTTAAATTAAAGAGGTGATGTATTAAAAAGGCCAACTCTCCCATGCTGCATTTAGAGACAGTTTCTTCCTTACTAGAAAATTCCATCTCGCACTTCCGTTCAAACAAAGGTGTGTGAAGAATTTCCTTGATTATGCGATCTCATATTACGCAAGTCTTGTTCAGCAGGAGATGCCACATTTCAAGTCATTTTAGGGTCGGAATACGTACGTCTCAAGTTAGGCTAATTTAGAGTATATTATAATTGTTTTTTGTGGTTGTCTGCCGTTCGATGTAGTGTGACGCCAATGCACAATAAAATGCAGACAATCTTTTCTTCATTGTTGCATTTGCCCACTACATGCCTAAAGGAAATCTGCATCCTTTATCAAAGCCTGACATTTAGAAGAATCTTGAGTCATATCCTTATTACCCGAATTTAGTTGGTTGGGAGGAAATGGAAGTTTAAGTTAGCTTCAGTGGGGCCATGAATTGGCTTCTTTATTTTCACATCAGGAGCTATTCATGAGCGTATGACTTACTCCGGGCGTTCGTCTTTTCACTCTTGATTGTCTTCGTTTGTTCTTAGGAGATACTTTTGAATTTGTCAGCTTTTGGTCGTAAGGCCCTCCTTTGAACCGGTTTTGTATACATGTATGTCATTGCATATCAACCTGTTTCAATATGTTTTCAGATCTTTATCTTATCGCATTTTACCAAAGCCTCTGGTGTACGAGAATAGTTTTCATTGAAACTAGTTATCGACTTGTTAAGTATAATTCTTGAAAAACTAGAATTAAATGCTATTGTAATCAAAATTTTTGTATTACACACACACACACATTAGTGGAAGTTTGGTAATGTTTCAGAGGCGCTCTTTGTATGAATTTTAGAGCCTTTTTCTTAACACAAATTATTTCATTGCACTTATCTTTTCGTAATCCATTGCTAACTAATGTTTGTCCACATTATTACGTAGATTATTTTTCAAATCGCCACCACATTCTAAAAATGGTTGCAGTGACAAATTGTAGATTTTTCTTTGGAATGTTCGTATTGTTTCGTATACACTGAATGTTAAATAAAAGTGTGGTAATAGAAGGTAATTTTATACAGATTTTCTTTTTTTGAATAATTTAAGATACGTTAGTTGTGAGAGGCTTGCGTATGACGTGGCATTTGCATTTATTAGAAAAAAGAAATTCTGTTAATGACTCATGCTTGGTAAATCATTCAAATGTGAATATGCGGGGATGTAATGTAACTAACAGCTCAGCGGATTTGATAAAGATATACCCTTATCTGCGTTTTATCAGGAAAATAAAGTATGTTCATATTTCATGGTTTTAATCCCCTATCAGGTTATGGACCTGTTAATAGCTTTTTATTTAGTGAGAAGAAATGCTGTCTTAATTTTTTTTCTCGTTAAAATGAATATGTCGATGTTTAATTCGTTCAGACGATTTACTTTCTGAACGATGTCGAATTCTGAGATCCAAGAATTAAACAAAATCTTTGAATAGCAGGTCCATAAATAATGTCGATAACTTTTATTATTCCTCCCGTCCTGTAAGATTTGTTCGGCTTTGAGCAACGCGCTTTTTGTAGGTGTCCGTCCGGATGTTTAGGAATAGTGCAGTGAAAACCGGGGGTAATATTTTCCTCCTCTCTGTTGTAATTGTCGAGAGAGAGAGAGAGAGAGAGAGAGGTTGGGGTGAGTAATGCATCGAGCGGGTGCGTAGCTCTGAGCACCAAAGACCCCCCAACCCCCACCCCCAATTCCCTCCCCTTTCTCCATCCATCGTATTATCTCCTGGTCACGTACTCACTTATCGCTCTGAGACCTGATAATTGATATCATGTGATTAACGATAAAGCAATTTAAGCCTCGTAAACATCAGAGGATAGGTTTTCCTCGGATGCTAATGTCCTGAATTTGGAGGCACAGTTGTAGCATATAACTTAACGCTTAAGATTCTGTACCGTTTTACAGTTTATTAGAAGCAATTGCAAAGAAAGTGCATTTTGTGTTTGTACACATTCAGTGTGGAGGTCGTGATAATCTTACTCGTTTTGTAAGGCCAAATTATTCTTATCTCGTGGTGTGTTTTTATTCTTAGTGGCTATCATAACTTGTTCACTCTGTATCCAAGTGATGGCCTCACAGTTTTCGTAACTAGTTTTCATTTGGTAGTTAGCAATGAATTGAAGTACCCTTTAGATGATTCCAGTTAGGTAGTTCAATAAAATACCATAATATAACACCTATGATTTTCGTAAGTTGGTAGCAGATGCCTACGAAGGTGTTCAATTTTGTGAAATCATTGTCAGATCTTTTTAGGCAATAACAATTTTGGGAGGTTTATTTTTTGATCTGCAATATAACTTTTGTATTTTCATCTTTGTCTGTACTGTATGACAAACATCGTCAATTGAAATCACTTGAGGATTTCTTTGTCAATAGTGGTTTTGAATGACATGAAGCCATTTCTTTCTTGATACATTTTGGATTGACTTGATTTGGGTGTCAATCTGATCCAGGTTTATGAACTTTAATGCAGTCTTGTACGTATAATTATAATCCACCGTGCTGATTTAATATGGATTCAAAAAATTTTTTGTTCCTACAGAGATACAAACCTATGCTTTCATAAATGGAGTATTCCAGTGCATCTCGCGCTTCGGCTATGTACTGACTAAAAAAAAAAATAAATAAATAAATAAACAAAAGCATATCGTATGGGTTCCAGGCATCGCCCTGACCTCTACTGGTCTAGCTTGTCCATTGTGTCTCAAACAGCGCTTGTATAAGGTTGTTTTTGCATGAGTGGAACACTATACTGACGTGCTTTTTCCTTTTTTTAATTTTTTACCTTATGTGAAACTGACTTCTGTGCTTTTGTGAAGACCTTACCGATTGTGTTGTCACAGCTGGTAGCCTGGTGTCTATTCCTGAGAGTTTTTAGTCGGGTTGGTGTGAGTTTTTGGTGATCATCATTCACCCTATGTGTACCTGTGTGACTTGTTCCTTTGATGGCAACCACAGAAGGAAAACCTGTACCTCATTATTGTTCACGGAAAGAGAAACCCTGTAGTAAGTTCATGTCACCATTGACGATAGATCTCCATTCAGTATGCATTTCCTGTCGAGGAAAAGAATATTTTGAGAGATTGCCTGTGAAAAATGTAAAGGGTGGCTGTCTGCTCTTCGCCAAGAGATCCTAGCCTGAGTCGTCCTCCCTCCCTCCTTCAACTCTACCTTCTCCTCATCCTCCAGTAGTGTCAGTGACATTGAGTAAGTCTTCTCCTGCCCCTGCCAAGGAAGGGACGATGCTGAAATTGTGGATACTATGAAGGAAGTGCTCGTCATCCTTTGAGATGGTTCAAAAAAGCAATATAGTATCCCATGTGAGCTTACCACAATTGACCAACTTCCCCTCCCTTCCACCTGCATTTACCAGTTGGCATGGGGAGGGAGAGTGACCTAGATCTCTTTCCCGCCTCCGCCAGAGAGAGAGAGAGAGAGAGAGAGAGAGAGAGAGAGAGAGAGAGAGAGACAGACGTGATCAGCAGATAGTTTGGATGGGGAAAAGAGAGCACTCTTGCTCCTGGAGAGCCACACAGGATGTTTGTGCTCAGTCTTGTCATCTTCCAGAGGTTCCTCAGTGAACAACATTGTCAAAGGCAGCCACCATTGGAGGGATTCATCTTCCTCCAGGAGGAAGGACCACGAAAGGTTCAGCAGTAAGGTGAGACACACGTCGAGACAGCGATGATTGCTGAGGCAGAGACATCAAAAATGCAAACTCCCTCCCATGCTGCATGTAGAGACAATGTCCCCATTTCTAGAAAATAAGGGGAGACACTTTTTGAGACAGTCGGCAGCTGAGGTGGAGACATCGGGGCAATTGATCGTCAGGGTGACTTAACTGACAGGATGAGCACTTTCCCTCGAGACAGAGCGCCCGGTACAGCAGGAGTCAGAGCCCGTCTGTGAGGAGAAGGGACTCCAAGACCTTAAGAAACTACACTGCGTCACGATCGGGAATCGGGATGGAGCCTTCAGATCTTCCCCCCCTACAGCTTCCCCCTTCTCTGAGTCAAGTGAGAAACCTGAAGGGGAGGGTATACCCACAAAATTGGCAGCCAGAAGGGTAGTACTCTTCGTACAAACACCAGAGGGGCCACCGGAGCCAGGACAGGACCGCTCATGTTCGGACAGCTTGGAGGAGATTGCCTAGGCTAAGGCCTTTAACCTCAAGGGTGAGAAGGGATTCTAGGATATTAGTCATATTTAGGCAGGTACATGGATTTACCGAACCAACCACCTACTTCTCCTCCTTCGGTGAGAAGTTTGTGGGGGCTACACTGGAGGTCAGGCAGTTAATTAGGCTCCCCTGATTCCTCATGTTGGATGGCATATTAGGGGAGGTGAATGGCCAGAGGGCTTCTTGGCTGCTTTGCTCTCAGAGAAGTTGCTTCTTCTGCCCATGCCCAGGCATACCAAGCATTACCCTCAGGGGGGAGCTCATATGGTACCCAGGATGGTGGACCCATCCCTCTGAGGGCTGGGCAACAACACACCCATGGAGTGTGTGAAGCAACTAGGCCTGCGTTTTTGCCATGCGGAGGTGAATGACTTCAAATTAATGCTGGCGTAGCCTTGTAGGTAGCTTCCTTGCTTGGACTTCTGCCAGGGGGCTTTTCTTCGTGGGATGGAGTAGGCCTTCCCAGTGGATGGAAGGGGCTCTGGCACCCTTTTTCCTCTTTTGAGATGTGAATGCATGCAAATCATTCTGATGAGATTTAATCAGAAACCATTGAGGCAACCATATTGGCTCCATTATTTGAAAAAAAATTAATTTTGTACATTTAAACACAGGGTAACCAATGCACTTCTACATCCTGACAGCAACATTATTAGCTATTTCTAATTTATATGTAGCAATAACTGTTGCCAGTGAATTTCCTTTAGTGGGGGTCTTTATAGGACTGCTCCAAACCACCAGTATTGCTGTAGGTCTCCAGTTGACTTCCCAAACAACTGAGACATTTACAAGTCAACTAGTTCCTTGATAGAACACCACATTGTGATCCAGAAAACTAGGAGGGCAACAAAGGTACAGCAAAGACATTTGTGTAGACGTTATTGGGGGGAATATTGTAATAGGCCAATTTGTTTAACATGGACTATTCCATATGAAATCAAAAGTCATACATAAAGGTTATGTTAGCTTTTAAGATAGCCGAGTATAAATAATAAAGATTTTGAACACTACCCACTGTGGGTTGCGCACTAAGTTACAAAACCTTTTTATAACAATATTCATGAACACACCAGGAAGTCAGACTAGTAGAAACAACGTACTGTTATTCAAATACTGAAAGTCGAGTGGGAATCACATTAAATGTCAGATGACTTAAGTTTGTCAAATGTTATTAAACAGTAATGAATCAGAGCTAGACGTGAATGAACAATTACATGTGATGACATATATATGAAGGAAGAAGGCACTTGGTGTAGGAAGCTAAAAAAAAAATCCTTATATCCGTGGGGCCTCTATTGATCCGAGCGTCCTTCTTGACATGACATATTGCATGTGTCTTTGCTCTTAACGGAAAGGGAAGTTAGAGACATATGAAGATTTTGTGAGGAAGTTTATAGGTTCGTCAAAATATTTGGCATGCAATGAGATTTACATTCTTTAGGATGACAAGATTGTTTTTAATGGTAACGTTAAAGTAAAAAATACTGTAGAAATATAAATAGGAATTAGTATAGAAATCATGTATAATTGCCTTATTAATATACAGTAAATAAATCATCAAAGTAACTTTAAAAAACAAGTTTGTCCCTCATTTGTCATTATCATTTTACTTTTCAAAAGAAACATAGAGCATGTTTTAGTCCTCTTTATCTTCCAGAATAATTGACATTTTATTGGGAAATTATATATGTTAGTCGTTCGGTTGTTATGGCTTTAATGTCGTTTTCTACGCACCCAGAAAAATATAAAAACCTTTTCATTTTTTGCCATAAGTTTTCTTAGTATTCCGCCCAAAGCTGGCTGGATTTGCAGGCATCTTGAACGTCTCTTCATTCCTGGACAGTGATCTCTTCAGTGTTTCTGTAGGGCTGCAGACATAAGGGAAAATTCGTATTTAATGTAGGGATTCCGTATAGGAATAAGAACAGGGTTATTCTATCGATGAAATTGTTCACTGTGGAATTTTCTGTCTTTAGAAGTCATTATTGATTTCTGAAACTGATGTACATCGACAGATTAAAATTCTTTTATGTTTGCTTGAAAGTTTGTTTTCACCAGTCGTAGAAGATATGTCATGTTAGAATGGCTTCATAAAAATTATAGGACAGTTGTTCATGATGTTTTCTGATATTTAAATCCTAATTCTAAACGATCGTGTTCTGTAAAATTTAAAATATGTAAATACAAATAAACAATCATTTGTTGTAAAATTTAAAATGCATAAATATAAGGATGCATAAGGTTAAGAGAGTAAAGGGCAACCAGGCATATGAAGCAGTGAATATTGATATGGTTGATGGGCTTGGTGGAAAAGTGAAATATATGAAGGGATTGCCGAGTCAGCTCTTCGTTATGGTAATAAAATGTAGATGCTGAATGGTAGTAAAAGCAGTTGGCACTGTTAAAAGTATTGTTTCAGAAGTATGTGGTGTTTTAAAGATCTGAAAGTGTGAGATGTGGGGATAAGTAGAAGTAATAGATGTTCAGTATAGTAGACGAAGTTCTTTGGAGTTGGTTTTGTCATAGGGAAGGGATTGAGGACAATAGTTTGGTGAATAATGATTTCCATTAGAAGTGTGTCTGTTGACAGTGTGAAAGAGGTGTTTGAAAGGAAGGTACCTGATATAAAGGAAGTGAAGGAGTCTGTGTAAGGTGGATGTTAATAGCGCAGTGTGTAGGGCATTTGATATGTTGGTGATGATCCTGTGTAGGTTTACAAAGAGGTTAATGTTGTGGACGTTTTTTCACCTGGGGTTCATCATATAAAATATGAATGTGTCTCATACACCATGAAATTTTGTATCACAAATATTAGTTAAGATCCAGTTCACTGTACCTCGGGAATAACTGGCACCAAAGGCAATTGTTTAGAAACAAGTGTATAGTGAGGTAAAAGTTGATATCTATCAAGTACAGAACCTGAATTCAACAGGCATATGTACAGTACAGCGGAATCAATATCAACCTCCCACCAGCATGATAACTGATTGGTAAATTGTAACATGTGGCTAATTATGAACATTTGCCACATCTGTAACCATTTTTATATTCACAGATAATTATTATTATTATTATTTCAGTAGATGAAACCTATTCACATGGAACAAGCACACAGGGTCCATTGACTTGAAATTGAAGCTTCCAAAGAATGTTGGTTTCAACCTCCACCGCAGACCCCACACTGCAGCAGTAACTCGTCATGATACAGAGCCAGTGATTTTTCATCGCCCAGGGGAGGCATGAGTCAGCAACATCTGAGTGGCATGTCATGACACTAACCACTATACCAGCGGACCAAATATAATTTGTTATCCTGTACACTATACTTTGGGAATTGCTTACTCCCAAGGGGAATAACAATTCATCAGTGATTTGGCACCAGTAGGGTAGACTGCTACCTGGTGTAGAAACAAAGCTGTTCAGTGACTTTTGACCTCTGAGCCATTAAGAGGAGTGTAAGTGATATCAACTCTGGTGTACATATGCTTTTTAATTCAGGTTTTTGCACTTTGAATGGATACCAGCCCACCTCCACCAGGGTAGCAGATTGGCAAGTTTGTAACACATGGCTAATTTTGAATTTTGTTGCATACCGCAGCATTTTTTATATCCACAAATAGTAAGCAACAAATATTGTTTACTACCCAGTTCACTAGCTTACACTTAAGGGTGGACAATAATTGATAGTTGTTTTGTCACAGTGGGATTCAAACTGCTGCCTAATGTAAAAACAACATTGTACAGTAACAGTTGACCACTGAGCCATCTAGAGAGGTATTTGATAGAGACTGCTGGACATATCTTGCCAAATTCAAGTTTTGTACTCGGTATCAGTATCAACCCAGTTCCACTATGATAGCTGATTGGTAAGTTTGTAACACATGGGTTTACAGTTTATGAATTTTTGTTGAACACCATGAGATTTTTTTCATATTCACTAATCAAGCCACAAATATTACTTAATATCCAATTCACTCTACCTTGGGAATAGCTAACACCCTAGGGGAATTATAATTGATAAGTGCTTCATCACCAGTCGGATTCAGACCACTGCCTAGTTTAGAAACAATGGCATGTAGTGACTTTTGACCACTGAGCTATCAAGAGAGATTTATTTGATATTAACTCTGCTGTACATCTGCCTGTGTAATTCAGGTTTTGTACTTAGGATCACTATCAACCCACTTCACCATGTGATAGGTGATTGGTAACTTTGTAACACATGGCTGATTATGAATTTTTGTCATATTGTGATATTTGTTATTTTCACAACTATTAAGCCATGAATATGGTTAAATATCCAATTCACTAGACGCTGGGAATAACTTACACCCTTAGGGAATTATAATTGACAAGCGCTTCATACAGCAGAGTTGATCCACCATGAAAAGTTGTTACTTTCCAATCATTTCATTGTAGATTACAGTCTACAGACAGTTCCTCCATTCTGCTACAGATGCAACAGTACAACAGACCAAATACTCCAGCAGCCATCTGTCTCTCGAGCCACCACCGCCTCTTCCTCCCGTGCAGGTGACAGTCTCTAGCGAATCCACCTCTGCAAGGCAGGGTGGCAGTCATGTCATCATCTGATCCCTGCACTTGCCCAAATCACATGCACCAACTGCAGGCTGAGCTTATACAGTCACTCAAGCATTGGCTTTTAGCCTCTGAGATGCCATCCTTGACTGCACCCAACCAGCCTCTCTCTCTCTCTCTCTCTCTCTCTCTCTCTCTCTCTCTCTCTCTCTCTCTCTCTCTCTCTCTCTCTCTCTCTCTCTCTCTCTCTCTCTCTCTCTCTCTCTCTCAGAACTATTGATCCCTCTACAGGTTGACTTAAGGAGACCTTGCTTCGACTTGTACATCTTGTTGGAGGCACCCCATTCTTGGGTGTATGCCACTGGCATAGTCCAAAACTACCAGTCTGGAAGACTCATTAAATCTTTCAGTCAGTAGTAGTGATGGGTGATTTGTACAAAGGGTAGGGGCTTAATCAGCACAAGCTGATGACTTGTGCTTACTGGAAATTCCTCTTCCATGGGAAACAATTGCAAGTCCTAATCCCAATCATGAATTGGTTTTCATGCGATTCCCACACCTCTCAGAAGACAACCCAGTAATCCATTCAGTGTATAGTGCAAGTGGCCCTGGACATCTAAGGTCATTGCAGACTTGTTGGTGCTCAATCTCCCCAGCTGTACTTGTTGTTCAGCCATTAAAGAAGACAGTGTCAAATGGGGCCCATGCACCAAAACTCCTATCGACTATTTAGTTGGAGTGATGTGTTTGGTCAATTTCAGAATGAGACTCAGGCCTACTAGAATGGCCATGCATAGATACCCACTAAATCGAGAGTCCTTAATTTGTCAATCCTTCTGGTATCTGTACCTGATGAGGTCCATCATGTTAAGTCAAATTAAGCTGCAGGCTCCACCAGTGGTGGCCTTTTGTAAGTTTCTTCAAGTTTTAGTTTTACAACCATACCACCCCCAAAACTGAGACTTGGGGTTTCATGAGAATGAAGACAGCGAGCTGCTATTCGGTATTGTACAGGGTAAGAACTATTGCAGTACCTGATCACCTTTGGTTTACCAACTTTTGTTCTGGATGACGCTCCTTTCTGCAGGGAAGATTTAAGCTGTAGGGTTCCTTGCAAACAACAAATTGATTGTCATGGTTTTAAGTCTGATATATGTCTGCCATGATATACCCCAAATACCTCCTACTCTACATATTGACCTGTCAGTTGAAAGTTCTAATTGCCTTGTTGATTTTGAGTGGAAAACACTAGATTATTGACTTGAAAAGTGATCTTGTGCCAATTATCATTAACTCCAATGAATGCCCACCTGTTCAGAGATCACCTGGTGTTAGAAAATGGAGTTCGTCATACCAAAGAGAGAGACATGCTCAAGTAAATCTGACATGTCTCCGAATAGGCAATACTCGTCTGACGCATGGACACTTAATTAGCCCCCATATAACCCAGCTCCAGAATGCTCAGAATGCAAAGTGATAATAACAGTCAAACATTTGTTGTGTCAGTGTCCAAAATATAACCAACAGTGGTTGTCAAGTTTCTGAAATAGATCTGTCAGTGAAATTTTATCAAAATCTTTAACATTTTCAATTGTTGGAATTTTAATATTCATGAGGAGCAGGGAATTAATCAATAAAATATAAAAATACGAATTTTAATAATCTAAACTTTTTCTGAATTTTATCATTAGTTTCACTTTTGTTTTATTGTGCAGATGGAAATGTGAGTACGGTAAATGTATTTAATGTGTGCATGTGTTCAGTGTGGAAGCATATACTTTTTTGCATATTTATTTTTAAAATTTCATTGCCATAATTCGTTTAGTCAAAGTGCTTGGCCAATGGCCTAGACCTGGTACACCATTTCATTTTAATCCTTTGGGCCAGCCCTCTGATAGATGTTAATCAGCTCAGTGGTATGGTTAAACTATTTTAACAATAATAATAATAAAGAGATCACCACAGTGGTTGCTTAAAAAAGCAGAATGGAAGAAATTCCAGGAATTTAGTGACATAGAAAGCAATGCAAGATGAATTTCAAAGTGTAGATGATGCTATTGACTCTCAATGGAATACTTCATATAACTGAAATTTATTCTCTCCCTAAAACTACAGGACTGTTTCAGCAGCGACCAGACCCTTGGTGGTTATCAGAATGAACTGCTTTGCATCGCACTACAAGGAGGGCACTGTCTCAATGCCGTAGACACCGCACATAAGAAAATATAATTATCAGTGAGAAATGCAGAGCACAATTCTGTCGAACAATGAAACCCGCTAGATATAATTTTTGGTCATCCTTTGTTTCATTGGTAGACAGCAGAACCCCACTATCTGCTGTTTGGAGAAAAATAAGAAAAATAGTGGGCAAATGTGCACCAAATCCTCGTACTTTTAAAAGTACATGGCCAGTACTTGACAGGAGCATCTGAAGTGAGTAATGCCCTTGCTGAACATTTTTTCAGTATATCATGTAAATCTGAAGATGCTCCAGGACACAAGCATAGATATGCAGAACAGAAATTACTGGATTTTACAGCAGAAAGAGAGGAATCTAATAATCTTCCCTTTACTGAGAGGGTTTGCTTCTGTTTGGCAACCTATAATGACACAGCCCCAGGCCCTGACGAGATTTCATATACAGTGATGAAGCATACATCTTTAAACACAAAGTTAATCATATTAAATATAATTAAGAGAATATGGTGTGATACCAATTACCCTACAGTTTGGGAATTATACTTTTTCATAGCTTTTTAAAACCTAGAAAAGATGAATTTATAGCAGCAAATTGCTAACCAATTGCTCTGACAGCCTGTTTATGTAAAATCATGATGAAGATGGTAAATGGAAGACTGGTATGGTACTTAGATAAGGGAGGATTGTATCACCTATCCAATTCAGTTTCCATAGAATGCACTCAACCACTGGTGTTGTGACCTGTCTTGAGTCCTCCATATGTGAAGCACTTGCATCCAAGCAGCATCATGTGACTTTTTTTTTTCACCTCAAAAAGGCATATAGCACTGGTTGGAAGCATAGTATATATACTTAAAACTATACATGACTCAGGTTTTAGAGGAGAATTGCCTCTGTTCCAACCAGAGTAGGCAATACCCTATCTGAGAGAAAATGCCAGCAAGCAGTTCCCCAATATAGTGTGCTGAGTGTGACATTACTTGCCTTAGCCATGAGTGGGATAAACTCTGTTATTCCCCATGACATTTTATCCACCTTTTTTTTTTCTAGATGACTTGTCCATATCATTTTCTGGAAAACAAATGGTAATGGTTGAAAGGAAACTTCAACTGGCAGTGGATAAAATCTTTGCTGGGCAGAACTGTTAGGTGTCTGGATGCCTTGAATATACTGAAAATACTGGCTCACACATCATGGAGTGCTGATCATAAAATGCTTTTAAAATTGTATAAAACCCTTGTCTTCAAAACTGAAATATGAGTGAGAAATTTATGCATCAGCCACACCACGTCATTTATAGATTTTAGACTCTACACGATGCTGGAATTAGGTTGGCCACAGTTGCTTTTAGAACTTCAACTATTCCAAGCCTTCTAGTAGATGCTGTTTTAGACTTTCATTGTCAGTCTTCCATTGCAATACCCCTCAAGGAAGTTATCCGAGGTAACATTTTGCCATTACTTTATTGACACTAAAAGTAATATGACAAAAGCAGAAACCTGCTCGATTTTTATGGAGCATGTTGAAGAACATAAAAATAAACTTAGATATTTACTGGTGGCTCCAAATCCAGTGGTGGTGTTTGAATTGGAGTATATAGGAATGATTTTTATTGTAGAAGTACACTACCTGTCATGACATCTATTTTTACTGCAGAATTGTATGGAATTTTAACTGCTGTTGAGAGAATAGTAAGCATTGATGAAGGAAATTTTACTATTTTTGGTGATGCAAAAAGTGTTTTAGAAAGTCAGAGTGCTTCTAATTCTACTATTCCGTCAGTTTTAAAAATTCAAGAATGGCTTTATTTGATGAATTGCAGAGGAATACAAGTAAAATTTTGTTGGGTCCCAGCACATGTAGGAGTGTCTGGCAATGAAAAGGCTGACAAACTAGCAAAAGAAGTTGTAGCTGATATGCTTCCAAGGAAATATAGACTTGTGTGTGATGACTTTTTACCTGATATCACTTTTTAGGAGTATAGGGCAGGAACGTTGGAATACAGCTGGGTAAACAAAATGTAAGAAATTATGAGTGTCATATTTCCATGGAAGTTTAGCAAAATGACCAGATAATGGGAAATTGCACTCTGCCCTCTAAGGGTAGGGCATACTTGCCTCACACACAATTTTTTAGTAGTAAATGGAAATCAGTTATACTGTGATGAATGCCTAGCAATGCCCCAGTCTTAGTGACCTCAGGATAAGCCTTCTCTCGGAGGCTGAGACAAGAATGGCCTGTACATTCTAGCCAAAGTCCTTGGGGAAGAAGATGGCCTTTTAAGGTTTGTATCAGAAGTAAGTCTGCAAAAGCTATAGAATGAATTTTTTATGTAAATAATCTAGTCTACATCTCCGTAAGTTATATATAAATTTTGTCATTCTCAACAAATAACGTCAGCGTCTATGACCTTAGTTGTCCTGATGCCAGAAAACATTAAATCAGTCAGTCAGTCAATTATCTGCAAATGCTAATTACCTAATTAGTACTGCACAGAGGTTCCCATCATGCACATGATCCAAAGCCAAAATTAAAGAGGTTTGGTGACATCAGATCTTGTATCACACCCCTTCTGATTTTAAAGGCAACCTCGGTCTCGGTGTTCATCGCTCTGTAAAGATTTTCCAGATAGGTCAGTGATTGTTGTTTTAGTAGTCCCGCCACCCTAAGGGCCTTGAGCAATGATGTTTGGCTTACAAAGGTAGAAGTCTTTTTAAAATCAATAAAGGCATTATACAGGTTCTTAGCACAACATTTTGCATTTTGATTAACTCTTTTAGTATTAATACATTTGCATCCACCCCATCATTTGTCTTAAAGCCTTTCTCTCTCAAAGTGGTGGATAGACATTCAGCTAGTCTCCTGGCTAAGGTCTTATGTAAGCCTCTGGTTACAAAAGATTTGGCATTTGTAGGCTGGAAATCTCCTGTCTATAGGGGATTACAGTATTGGTTTTTTTTTTGCAGCAGTGTGTATCTCTCCTTTGCCCAGTCTTTGATAGCTATTTTTGTTGAGAGGTTAAGATCTTGATTCCATCACAATTGCCAAGAGATCAAGTGGTTTAACACCATTTGGTTTAGACATCAATTTTAGGTTGCTTTTCCTTATGATTCATTGATCTCGTCAAGGGTGACTATTTCAGTAACTGAAATATGACATTTTTATAATAAAATTTTATATATACTTACCAAATAATTACATAGCTATTAGTTTCTACTTTATGCAGCATCGCAAAATTCAAAAATCACAGTAGCGCTCTTTTGTTTTGGGTGTAGGTAGCTTGCCTCACCCATTTCGTGGAAGAATAGGTACAACACAGCTAAAGAGCACAAATGTTTATGCCCTGTGTCCATGAGAGGGGAGGAGGAAGATCTCTGATCACGTAATTATTTGGTAAGTATACAGTATATTAAACTTTAGATTATTATAAAAATTTCATTTTTATATCAGTAACTTTCCAAATAATTGCATAGCTGAATCCCACAGAGAGGATAGAAGGTATTCCTCCTATCCTTCGTCCCCCAATCCATGCCGGCTACAAAGAATGGGCCTAATGTACTGCATTTCTCATACACTTTCTATATCGCAAAGGTAATACATAGCGAAAACATTTGCATCTCCAATACGTGGATTGCAAGATCATGGAGAGCGTGAGATTACATTTGAAGGCCAGCAAGGTGGCAACTGCCCTTATTTCAGGGCCCTTAACTTTACACAAGGCTAGGATATCCTCTTGAATGCTCTATTGTGAATTGGAAATCAAGGTCCTTAAAAAGAAGGTTAAGGGATTTTTGGATAACGGGACGTCCAGGATCCTTAACCGAACACCAGAGATTCTGTGAGGAACCTCTAACCCTTTTTAGTTCTCTCTAAATAAATCTTCAGTGCTCTTACTGGGCAGAGCACTTTCTCCTGATCTGCTGGACCCAGGATATCAGCCAAGCTCTTGACAGCAAAGGTACGTGGCCAGGGGTTAGAAAGGTCTTTTTTTTTCGCCAAGAACCCTAGGGTCAGAGAGCACACCATTCCCTTGAGAAAAAGCTACCTTCTTATCAAGGGCATGTAATTTGCCATCTCTTTTAGCTGTAGCTAAAGCCACTAAAAATAAGGTTTTCCTTGTCAAATCCCTAGTGAGGGGGAGTTCAAGGGTTCGAATGGAGGGCCCGAAAACCATTTGAGAACCACATCCAGGTTCTAGGCGGCTGTTGTAGATTTCTCTTTTTGACATATTTAATGATTTAATCAAATCACTAATATCCTGATTTGCAGACAGTTGTATTCCCCTATGTTTAAAAACAGAATTTAAACATAGCCCTGTATCCTTTGATGGTGGATGTAGCCAATCCTTTTGAAGACAGAATTTAAACATAGCCCTGTATCCTTTGATAAACATAGCCCTGTATCCTTTGGTGGTGGATGTAGCCAATCCTTTTGAAGACCTCAGAAATAGCAAAAAGTCTGCAATTTGGGCTAAAGTCGCTTGAGAAAAAGAGATATGTTCTCAGCACCAGCCTTGAAAGACTGCCCACTTGGCCTGGTAGACTGCAGCAGATCGTGCCTACGTCTCGCAATTGCTTCTGCAGCTTTTTTTGAAAAAGCCTTCGATCTGACAAGCTCCCTGACAGTCTGAAGCCTGTGAGAGCGAGAGTGGATAAGCCTTGATGAAAACGGTGAAAATGAGGCTGTTTGAAAAGATTTCTCTTCTGAGGTAACAGTTTTGGGAAATCCACAGGGGGAGACGATGGTTTCTTAATGTTGCGAACAGGTCTGTTGACGGCTTTCCCCACCGTTTCCACAGGTTGGTGCACACCTGTAGATTCAGCGTCCATTCTATCGGTAGAACCTGTTTGCTGTGACTTAATTCTTCCGCAAGAATGTTCAGCTTGCCCTGAATGAAGCGGGTCACAATGCTGGTACTCTTGTCTTGTGCCCCGTAAAAGGAGATCTTGGATGCTTCGTAAAGCGAGAAGGAATGCATCCCCCCTCGATTCCTGATGTAGGCCAGTGAGTTCATGCTGTCTGAATGGTCCGCAACTGTCTTGTTGAAGGTTGCTGCTGAGAAGAACTGAAGAGCCAGAGGTATCGCCTTCAGCTCCTTCACGTTTATATGTAGGTTCCTTTTGGCTAGGGACCATTTCCCAGAAACTTTCACGTCTTTGAATAGAGCCCCCAACCCAGATCTGATTCATCTGAATATGTTAGGTTGGGGCTCAGAGGGAGCAGCTACTTTCCTACTGAAAATCTGTCTTCTACCACCGAAGGTCCTTGATTTCGGGAGTGATGGGGAAGACAAACGAGTCCAGAAGTTTCTTCCTGCACCGGCTGGCCTTAAGGAAGAACTTCAACACTGGTGTGTAACCTCCCCAATGGCACATACTTTTCAATGGAAGACAGGATCCCTGGGAGGCTCATTCACTCTTTGGCCAAGCATGACGGGTGAGAGATGTAGTTTAGCATTTTTCTACGCCAGTTCTGGATCCTTTGATGGGACGAAAAAGCCCAAAAATTCAGAGAATAGATCTTCATCCCCAAATAAAGAATCTATCGAGTGGGAATCAGTTGAGATTTCTTTAAATTGATTAAAAGCCCCAAATCGTTGGCGGGTTGGAGCATCTTCTGAAGGTCCTCCGTGCTCTGGGATCTCGAGGGGGAGTGTAGGAGCCAGTTGTCTAAGTATAGACATACATTTATTTCCACTAGGTGGAGCCACTTTGGCAAAGGGGCGAGAATACAGGTAAGGGGCTATGGAGAGGCTGAAGCACAGTGCCCAAAACTGGAAGGCCCTGTCCTGGAAGATGAACCTCAGATACTTCCTGGAGTTTGGGTGTACTGGAACATGGAAGCATGCATCCTGCATATCGATCGTCACCATTCAGTCTCCCTGATGGATGGCTTACAGGACTTAATGGTTCATTTCCATTCTGAACGTTGTTGTTTGAATGAAGTTCAGAGCACTGATGTTCAGGACAGGTCTCCATCCTCCCGATGACTTGGGAATGACGAAGAGGCGGTTGTAGAACCCCTCTATGCTTATATCTTCGACTATCTCCACAGCTTGCTTTTCAAGTAGGGCTGAGCTTTCTCAAGACAGGCCCGAAAACCTCTCCGTGCCTGTCAAGTAGGTCGTCAAGCTGGTGGGGGAGGTTGCTAAGGGAGGTTTCTCCCTGAAAGGGATTGCATAGCCCTCTTTCATAACTTTTAGAACCCAAGGTTCCACGCTCCTGTCCTTCCATTTGCTTCAAAAATGGAGGAGCCTTGCTCCCACAGGGACATGGAGGACAGGGTCCTTACTTGCAGTTGGTGGGTTTGATGGTCGTCGTCGTGCTGGTTCTTACTGACCGGAGATTGGTCCTTGTTTGGGATTGAAAGCGACCTCTACCCCCTCGAAAGGGCTGCTGAGACAGAGGGGAGGCCATCCTAACAGTAGTAGAAGTTGAAGGTGCTCGTGTTGGGACTCTAGTCCTTTTGGTTGACTGAGCAAGCAAGTCTTGAGTCTATTTCTTTTGAAGTTTGGCCACCGCTGGTTCCAGCTTTAAGGAATAGACTAGTTTTGTCCAAAGGAGCGAACAGGAGGGACGATCTCTGAGAGGGAGTGACCTCTTTAGTGGTGAATGAGCACCATAAATCTCTCTTCTTAAGAACCCCTGTCACAAAAATGGTTACTAACTCCTGGGCACTGTCTCTAACTGCTCTGTCAGCGCATGAAAGAACCCCCAACCAATCTGCGGCAGGGTTGCCAAATGTAAAAATGAAATGGCGCTAGATTTTCACCTAAAAAGCGCTAGGAAAGCGCTAGATTTTAAACTAGGAATTTCTTAATATTCGGTGTCACATAAGGGTTATAAAGTATGTTTTTTTTTCTACCCCTTAGCACATGATATATCAGCCATTACTCTTTGGCTACCATCACACGATTGGTTAATTACAGATGCTCTCTCTCTCTCTCTCTCTCTCTCTCTCTCTCTCTCTCTCTCTCTCTCTCTCTCTCTCTCTACGTATGTGTGTTTATTCATACATGCATACCTCATAATGATATGGTTATTCTGTTTATCAGAAATTCCTTATAAATCTTAATGTAGGGAATTGAATAAAAAATATCTCTATCGTTAGATACATCTTTATTTTCAACCTTAAATTTTGTAAAGTCTTGAATAAAGGCATAGACTAAAAACTCCTGTACTATAATTTCATAAGTAGTAGATTTAGAATTGGAATTAATAAGTAAAAATTAAGTAATAGGAGTAGGAGGAGGAGGAGGAGGAGGAGGAGGAGGAGGAAAAACATTTAGTTACTAGTAGCACCATAATTAGGCCTCCTCCATATCAAAAGGTTCCCAATCTTCTTCCAATTCACAGGTTGCAGCCCTACTGTGGGTTGGTTGTTCATCTTGCCCAGCTTGCGTGTTTGGTCCTGAGGAACTATTGTATGCCTCCATAGTGCCAATTGCCTTGAGTACTTCATTTGGTCGTTCATATGTTTTACAACACTTCTCACTTATTTTTAATCCATACTTTACGACATAATGGCAGTTAAGGTCGAGATTTGCATTCTGTTACGAAGCTTATTCTTGATGATATTCATGTGACTGAAAGAGCGCTCTACATCGGCGTTGGAGTGTGGTAAGCTTAGGGCCGAGAGAGCTACTTCAGATAATTCTTTAAAGGGATTTTCACCTGAGGAGTCTCTGTAGTTTGCTACTTCCGTCCAAAATTTCAGAGTATTGGCAGTCTCTGTCCACTTTGTAAGATGAAGTTTTTTCCATTGAAAGTGAACATTGGTAAGATACTCGGCATTATCTCCCACAAGAAGCTTAGACAATTCAATTATATCAGGCTTAATGGGCTTCAGACAGTCGGAGACACAGCAATGACATTGACTGCGCTGTTTCACAAGTTCAACCACAAAATTAGTGCACCTCTCCCGTATGCGCCGTTCTGTTGGTGCAGGAAAACTGTTCTCAGTTAATTCTTTTTCACATTCATAACCTAGATAAGGCCTCGGATCCAAGAAGTCTTCAATTACAGTGTCTACCAAAACTTTTTCCAGGGATGACGACTTTAAAACACAGTGAGTTAATCAAGTGCATTAGATCCTTTAGCAACTTTGTTGGATCTTGTGATTCTGCTTCAAAGTTCTTATTCACTGCTTGCACTTCTTTCAAGATGGGAATCAAAAATGTAAACAGTACATATAGTTTTCTTTGTCTGTGAACATTAAATACAGCTGTTCTGCTGTGTAGCAACGTTCTTGATTACGGGACAATTCAAAATGCAGTTTTAGCTCATGCCACCGATTTAAAATTCTAGTAACTGCACTCTCTATTGACAGCCACCTTGTTGCACTGCACTGTACTAATTGAAGGGGGTCTATGCCATCATTGAGAACACCATAGAGTTCTCTATACTTCAACTGTCGAAGTGACGAATTGGAAAACCAATTGTGTTTCCTTTATCATGTAATCCAGGTGGCGAGGCATACACACTAACTGTATGAGACACCGCCAGTTGAATTGAATGACACGCACATTTAACTAAAATTAAATTTGGCACTTCTGATTTCAGTTTTGCATATACACCATTATTAATTCCCACCATCACCAAGGCACTATCAGTCCCCAGAGCAAGGAGCTTTAGCAAGTCTAACCCACGTTTGTTTAAAGCAGCTTTCAGGGCATCACAAATATCCGCTGCATTGCATTCCTTCAGCTCGATGAAGTCTAAAAAGGATACAACAACTCGCTTCTTGGAATCAGAATAATACCTTATAACTATCCCCAACACTTTCATAGTTGTAATATCATTGCTTTCGTCGATGATTAAACTAAATCTCCTCTCACCTATGTCACACACAAGTTCTTTATCGAAATAGGGTGCTAGAACATGTTTTATTACACCAGTGCACTTTGATCGCTTGATTTTTAGGTCACTGCATCCTTTACTACCACCAAAACATCCTTTGCAGAGGTCAGATGAATGATATGCCACTCGGAATGAACAATGATTTGCCACAAAAAGTTCTAATTTTCCCTCTGATCTTTTAGTGTCATTATTAGGTTTCAGTTTGACACACAGAACTGAAGGCTCTTCTGCCCTTTTATGCTTGTCTGTATTCCTGTGTACCCCTAAATCACAGAGCTTGGAATTTATAAAGTATTTGCAATAATTGCAAAAGCATTTGCTATCATCATCGTCAACTCGCCTCAGCCACTGTTTATATCTGGTATCATTTAGCCAGTCTGCACGAAAGCGCTGTTTTTACTGCTGTTTTCCCATATTGTAATTTAAACTTGCAGACGAGAACTCCAATGGTTTCCTGAAGTTCTGAACCTCTTCCAGGTCACCAATAGACTAAAGTTTAATCCAAAAACACCCCAGACTTTTCTTGGGGGGCTGTTTGGGTCCTCACACGTGTGTTTAATCTCCGCATGTCTGCCAAATTTATAACAACCAAATTTATAACAACAGAAAGGTAAAATCATTTCTCCTATTATAGATATCAAATAACAGATATCAAATATCTTTTCTATTACGGAGAATTCTAAATCGATTCCATAGGTTCACGAAGTTATGCAATAACAAGAAACGGAATCAGATTTTCTATCAACATGGCATCTCATTTTGGTTCTGTTGGCCATATTTCAAGGTCCACGTGCGTTTAAATCTACGGATAAGCTGCTTAGATTCTCTCCAGGGACCACTTTCGGTGGTCCGGCATATGTCTAGAGGCATATCTCCTTTCTTCAAATATCTTGATTTCTTAATATCGTAGGTATAAATTGGTGAGCAAGGTATATGAAATAAAGCATAACATAGCAAGTTTGACGATTGAGAAAATAAACAATCGTATACAGACTCTCTCTCTCTCTCTCTCTCTCTCTCTCTCTCTGACAAAATAATAGATAAGTAACAATGATTGAACATTGCTTGAATACGATATGGCAACAAAGTTTTGGCCTGGCTGAAGTGTAGAGTGACTTTGACACCGACTTACAACTCATGCCTGGATCCTGGTCATCTCACAGCCATTGAGAGACATCAACTTCACAGCCAAGAAAAGGCAATCGCATACAAAATAAATATTTTCTAGATGAAAAGGTGATTGGAGGGCCTATGGTATCCCATAAAAAAGCTCTCGCTCTGACAGCTGTAAGATGTAGAAGAGAGAGAGAGATCGAGGGCAGGGCGGATGTAGGAAGGGGATTAAAGTACCTGGAAATGAAAAACAACCCCTATAATCTTATAATTATAGCCTCAGGGTTTGTCTTAAAGACATTCAGAGGTGTGTCACACACATGTCAGTTGTTGTTTTTGTAAAATTGGTATCAGGGCAGATTTTTAAACGCCACTGTGTTAATATATTAAATAATATTTCCATTACCTTCAATAACGCGCCAAATTTCACACTAGATAATCCTAAAAATCTCTAGGATTGCGTGACCACGCAAATTGGAAAACAATGGCGCTAGATTAAATCTAGCAACTCTAGATCTAGCGTGAAATGCGCCAGTTTGGCAACACTGAATTCTGCAGTGAAGTTCTCCTGCAGTGGTGTAATCTTGTGTCTTTTTGGCCAAAGCCCCTGTGGTCCAATCGAGGAACTCAGGACCTCGAAAACCTTGAAAGACATCTTTGATGAGGTAATCCAATTCCGAAGCAGTGAACAAATTCCTAGCCGAGGAGAACACAGAACGATGTGTCGCACTGATGAGACTGGAGAAGTCCCCTTGAGAGGAGGCAGAAACTCCCAAGGAAGGAGCTTCTCCATTGAAGTACGACATATACTTCTGACATATTAAACGAGGAGGAGGCGTACAAAACTGCTTTGCCCAGATCTCTCTTCCTGCCAATCAGCTGTTGATGCAGGCCAAAGCTTTCCTGGGGAAGAGGAAAGCACCATCAGAGGAAGCTTGAAAGTCCCTGCAGGCTGTCGCATCATGAAAGTGGGACCTGGAGAAGTGGGGTTCCTCCTCCAAGGAAATAGGAGACATAGGAGGATCTGGAGGTTCATGTGACACTGAAGCAGCCTTCTGAAGGAGGCTCAAAATGTTATCCAACCGATGTTGAATTGGCACCTGTCATGCTAGATACTGGATGCCCTACCTGGGGTGCTGAATGCTTGGTGACTGACAGGCTTGCTTCAACAGAAGAGCCCACAGAAAAGGGGCACTGGGACACTGGGCACTCGCACACTGGACGTTCGGACACTGGACACTTCACGGACACTGAGTTTCATGGACACTGGGCATTCGGACACTAGAAACTTCGGCACTGGGCACTCATACATTGGGCGCCATACACTGGGTGCTCATACACTGGGTGCTTGGACACTGGGCGCTCATTCACTGGACGGCTGGACAGTGGGCGCTCATTCACTGGACGGCTGGACAGTGGGCGGTCATGCACTGGGTGCTCGGACTCTGAACTCTTGGACACTGGGCGCCTATGCACTGGATGCTCTGACACTGGGCACTCATACATTGGGCTCTTGTAGACTACACGCTTAGACTCTGGGCGCTTGCACACTGAGCGCTCATACACTGGACTGTCATACATTGGGGGCTTAAAACATGGGTGCTCAGAGATTACTGAAGGCACATGCAGAACCTGACTGAGTAGCTCCCAAAAACTGCAGGAGGGGAGCAGACTGTGAGCCTTCTCCATGTCTCACTCATGGACAGGGGGCAAGTCATCCTCCACCAAGGAACAATGGCTTTTCAACGCCCTTGATACACTGGAAAAGTACCTACTGGGGCTTCCCTTTTCTCCCCTTGAGAGTCAGTGTCATTCGATGACAAGGTATGCACATCCAACCGGACGCCTTTCCAGTGGCCGTCCACCGAGTCCTGGGATTTCCACACAACAGGCTTGGTTGAGGAAGTGACTACCCATGGGCAAACCCACCAACTTCCCTTGGACTGCCAGTTTGCTTCCTCCCAGGTGAGCAAGGGGATTTTAGCAGGGACCTTGGTCTAAGAGCATCGGTGGGATGAGTAGCCACCCCCCTCTACTGACACTGCACTTTCACCAACACCAACACTATTAAACTTGTCCATCAGGACTCTAACCGAATTCCCAATCTGGAAAATGGTATTAACCAAAAGATCAAACTTCTGATCTACAAGAGCTTTTAAGCTGGCAATGGCATTGTGTTCAGAAGAATGGGAGCCAGGGATCAGATTAACTGGAAAACTAAGAGGACTGGAGAAAGGGGAAAAGGCAGTCACAGGTGTTGAAGGGACAGGTAAATATGCAACATCTTAAGGAGAATCATCTTGACTAGCAGAGGCTCTAGCTTCAGACCTAGCAGTTGCCTTCCTCAGTCTGTCATGTTGGAGTTTATCCAAATGGACATTCAAAGTTTTCCACCTCCCCTTATCTCAGTCTTTACATTCGTCACAATTAAGGTCTGATGAGCAAACTTGCTCTCTACAAGAACAACAAATGGTGTGGCTGTCATATTTAGCCGACGTGAGTCTGGTCTTGCAGCCTTTGCTGCAGTACCTAACACTAGACAAGCTAGAGTCTGATATATTAAGTCAAAAAAGTAAAAAACAAAGTCACAATAGGAAAAGTAACAATAGGAAAAGTCCTGAATATTAGCTAAGATTAGTGCACTACCAAAAACACAGAATATGTCGCCATATGAAGAGAAAATCACAAACATCCGGTGAAAAAACGAATCCAAAGAGCTGCTCAACAACCAGTGTTTAGTCATTGACCGGCAAAAACGAATTGAACTCTTAAGCTGTGATGCACCTATTCTTTACTGAAAGTGGGGGGGGCAAGCTACCTACACCCAAAACGAAAGAGAGCTACTGCGATTTTTAAATTTCAGCTGCGACTTAAAGTAGAAACTAATAACTATACAATTATAACTATACAATTATTTGGTAAGTTACTTATATAAAACTTATTATTGCTTGGTAACACATTGTCCCCAAGCTGCTCATAGGTTTGACTCTCCATACTGGAGAGAGCCCCAAAACTTTAAATGTTCCAATTGGTAGGGTCAGCTAGCAAAGAGGTCCCTCCCCAGAATGCCATTCTGAGCATTCTGTCTTTAGTCCAGCTGCTATGGACCACTGCATATTGTCCTCTTTGTACTTTTCTACAGAGATGGTCATTGCCTCTCTGTTGACTGTAATTTATATTCCTTCTTACTCCTGATCTTCCATAAACCTTCCTCCTGATGTTGTTGACTCTTCTCTAGTTATTAGAACCTCATCACTACTGCTGCCAAATTTGTTAACTTCAAGCTGTTGTTTTAGTTGGGGATGATGGTACAGATCCATCAACGCTGCCAGTCATACTCTTAAAGTATTCATTCATTCCATCACATTGATATCTGCTGCATTATGACATTATTGTTAAAACACAGTGCTTTTTGCAGGCTCATATTCCACAAATTATATTGGTTTGACTCCAGGTATATTGACTATGAAAATTTCATTACACTTCCCTCCTCTCTTGTTGAAAAAGGGAAGAGATCTTTTTTTTTCTAGTATCTTATTAATATGAAGGTCACTTTTCCTTGAAGCTTCAAATTTCGCCAACTTGAGAGTCATTTTAAGACCCATTGAATCTTCTTAAATTCTCAACATTAATAACTTCTGTTTCCATTCTCTTCCTTTGGCTTGTTTTTATTATAATCTGTATTTTTCTCTGCCAGTACTTCAGTCAATAACTGTTGATACAGAGCAGATTTTCTTTTCCCACTGATACTGTCATTAGATCTGTGCGTAATCACATATTCGACAGTCTTTTGGTTTATAAACGGTTCTTCTAAATTATCTATCTAGTAGGCAGCCATCGTCAAGAGCTCTTCCTCAGTCAAGAGCTTACTCCTCCTACTTCAATCTCTGGATTTTGACCATGGAATTGCTCAGGAATCTCTCGAGCATGCATAGGGACTCTCAGGATCAATCTCAGTGTCTAGACGACCGATGTTAACGACATTTTTACCATTAATTTGAATTCATGATAATAGTGGCTACATTCAAATGAGGTTATGTGCTGGGCTAATCCATATTCAGTCGGTCTTCCTCCGGGAATCCTGGTTGGTTTCTTTTCCTCCCCTTATTGTTATACTTAAATTTGGGGGAAGTTTTAGGAGGAAGACCAAACAGTGCTGCATAGAGGGCAGTGATCACTTGCCGTGGTTTTTCTTGGAAACCACCCCTAGTATATGAAACTGCATATTGTTGGAAGATATACATATAAATAATATATATATATTATATATATATATATATATATATATATATATATATATATATATATATATATATATTTATATATATATATATATATATATATATATATATATATATATATATATTTATATATATTATATATATATATACATATATATATATATATATATATATATATATATATATATATATATATATATATATATATATATATATATATATATTATATATATATACACTTAAAATCTGGAGTCTTATGCTTTCTAATGCTTAGGAATGGTGTGTGTGTGTGTGTGTGTGTGTGTGTGTGTGTGTGTGTGTGTTTGTATGGATGTATGTAAAATAGTTATTTTGTGTGAGAAAGTTGAATTACATTGGCAAACCAATCTGTGGTGTATAATTTATTTATGCTTAGTTTTACCGAGCATATAATTTATCCGGAAGATTTGTTATCGGTATTCATGTTTTGTATGTTCTTTTTCGCACCTTTTCTCTGAAATAACATATATAATTCTCAGCGTTTAACTTCATAATGATTGCATTTTTCACATCAATAAATTATTCGCAGCATTCGTCATGTCAAGTCGCAGAGCTGGTAAGATATTCCAAAATTGGCTGTGGCCATTGTCATGCATTGTTATCAGAATTTCTCCTGATCTCAGAACACAATAACAAAGACTGATTACTTACAGCCATGACCAAAATATCTCTTGTAATTGATCCAAGGACGAATTGTTAATCGTGGTGGGTAGCCCGGTGAATGGAGTTTTGATACAAACATTTGTACGTGACATTAATTTAGAATAACTGTATGTAGATTCAAGTCACACACAACTGCGAATCAACAAGCTTTAGAACAAATAAACCGCAGAATCACAACTGCACAGAGCTGGAAAATTTCCTCTCTCTCTCTCTCTCTCTCTCTCTCTCTCTCTCTCTCTCTCTCTCTCTCTCTCTCTCTCTCTGCTTGGCCCTTGAGATTTCCTATGCTGATAAAGAGGAGACTATTATACATTAGATACTAAGTGATTCTTGACGTCATTCTAATCTTTTCGAAATTAATCATTGCATATTGATATCTGTGTAATGCTTTCATATTGTCAGAGATGCTGACCAAGTAACATAAATGTCCATGGGTTTATGTTTGGCCGTGATGCAGTGATACCTAAAATGTTACACAATGAAGTACCCTTTGCAGCGCCTTGGCTATAATATTTCTGGAACATTCAAGCCAGATTATGCTTGAATAGGGGATGGAAAAGCAAAGCAAACCCACTCTAAACAGTTATGCAACAAATGCACTGGTTATATATACATGTTTATATTTAGATCTAAGCACACAAACAGCTGTGTTTTTGGTTTGTAAATGCTCCACTATTTGAGCTGAATCATTCCCTTTTATGACCCTTACAAATTGAAAGTTATTATTAGTTTTGGACGTTTGTGAAGATTTGAATTCAGATTGGGAAGTACATCCTTCCCCTTTAACATCTACCATTTATTACTGTTACCTCTCTCTTTGTTTTCTTCATCTATTCTTACGCCTGATTCTTCCCATTTCATCGTCTTCTCCATTCCACTTGCATTCCGAGGGGCTCCATTGCAGATGATGGAACGTGTCGCCAACAATTTTTTCCCCATAATACTTTCATCTCGGTGCTGATGCTACCTGTGGAAAAAGGAACAGGGTCATTAGAAACCATCTGACTGCTGCCTCCTTGAGTGCACCCAAAACCTATTTAGGGAGAGTCAGAGCCGAAATTCCCGCTTAGTTGATACGTTACTGTGACCCTTACGGTCCCCAAAATAATGGTTTGTTGTGGCATTTTCTCCGTATTCCTCTGGAGCTTAATTCTGTCAGGTGACCTCCCACCGGGACGTTGAGGGAAACGCCTTCTGACAGAATTTAAGATGTTGCTGAGTTTTGGTGGACAGAAGTTTGTTTTCATACATACGTGTGTGTGTGTGTATGGACATATATAGCTGTCTAAATTGTTATTTTTTAACACTTCTGTGTATATGTTATAGGTTTTGTGTTCAAATAACGACGCTTGACTACTTTTTCTCGTTCAGCTTAGACGTATTTTATGTTTTCTCACACACTCGTTACTTTTTTATACTTACAAATATTACGCAATATTACGCCACAACTGGCATACAATATACACAATGCACTTTATTTCGGGAGTTGTAATTGATAAGCGTTTCGTCCCTGGCAAGATTCGATCCGTCGCTTTGTTTAGACTTTAGCCACTAAGCTATCTAGAGAGATATAAGTTGATATCGACTCTGCTGCAGATATGCCTGTTGAACTCAGGTTCTGTACATGGAGTCGATATCACCCCATCTCCACCATAAGAGCTGATTGTAGAATTTGTAACACTTGGCTGATTATGATTTTTGTTACTTATATACAAATGACTTTTATATATTCATAAATATTAAGCCATAAAATGTGTAATACTTATATTTGTGGTGTAATATTACATAGTCAATCTGAGTGTATAAGATTACATTTTCTACGTCAAGAGGGACGTTAGCGTAATTTCTAGACTGCAGATTCGTTTAGAAGAAATTTGACCCCGGTTCGTTAAAAACTAATAAAAGCAATGTCAGTTTGCCTTGCTGAACAATCGATAGCGGACCTTAAACCAACATCTCTGTATAGAGTCACGTGCTTGTATAAATCAATAATTAGGGTTGTACAGCCACCTAATGTTGCGTTGTGTATCAAGATGGTTCACGGAAATGGTTCGGTTGGGCGCTGTTTCAAAAGCTGAGTTGTCAACGAAACAAATGTTAAAACACTTGAAGGAACACTTTTCGGGCTGGGAACAGCCCCATGAACCCAGCAGGACAGGCCAATGGACTCTGCAGACTCTTTAACCTCCCCCCCCCCTTTTCCTTTAGCAACCTCTGTCTGGCCCAGTTACACCCTTCCTTTTGCAGTTTTCCTCTTGCCCCCTCCCAAGTGTCGTATTCACAGAGGAGATATTCTCTCTCTCTCTCTCTCTCTCTCTCTCTCTCTCTCTCTCTCTCTCTAGGAGAGAACATTGCCACCCGTTTTATTGGTTACAAACGATTTTCGGAGAAACCAAGCCCTAAATGATAATTTCACTACAGATATGATTTTCATTGTCGAATTTGGCCTGGATTCCCAGGCTCCGTCCCTCCCTGTCTGCCGTTGTTGCTGCTGCTACACAGAGGACCGAAAGGGCCGCGCGGAACGGTATTTGCCGGTGTCTGGCCGTCTTCGATTTTTGTCGGGGGAGGCTTCCTCTGAAAGGCGTTGACGGGGGAAGGAGTGGCTCAGATAGGACTGCAATGGGGAAGGAGGGAAAAGCGTCCGAGAAAGTGTCAAACAAAGGTTTTCATCAAAGTAAGAATCTCTCTCTCTCTCTCTCTCTCTCTCTCTCTCTCTCTCTCTCTCCCTGACCAGCAGAAGCCGTTTGTTTTTCCTTTGCGTGTTTATCCAGACTATCGCTCAGAGAGTCGAGGGGAGTGGGAACTGCTAATAAGCAACGGAAGCGCTTATAAAAATACTGCGTCGTCATCATCAGGGTTATCATCAGCTACGCATTTTATCGATCGCCCCATGGGTTCACAACAGCAGCTATTCAGCGGTGGATGTGTGTCACGATACCTAACACGGGGAAACGCTGATTGGTATTCCAAGGAAGCGGGCGCGCGTACGCACACGCATCCGGAATGACTTGCCTGGTGTGCACGTGACTCCTCCGCGCTTCTTCTTCCTCCTCCTGCTGGTCTCGTGGCGCGCGACGTCTTCTCTGCTGGCTTGCTGGTGCGAGAAGCCGGCACAACTGACGGAGGCGCAGTCGGAAATGGCAGACAAAGGGAACGAAGGCCCTTCCCTACAGCAGAAGGAACAAGTATTAAAATAGGCGTAGACACCGGGGAATATGAGCGCAGAAATTTAAATAGCGAAATTTGATGCTTTGAAAGTTTGCTTGATAAAATTCCTGTTTACATCAGGTGTATGTATTTTGAAGTTCGTTAGTGGGTTTCTCTCGTACTCTGCTCAGATAGTACCAGCTGCACACCTTTGTGTAAATTGTGAAATATTTAGTACTCACGTTGAATGCCATTTCTCTTTGGAATCCCATTAGTATAGAAGTGTAATTTACATATTTCTCTCAATGTTATTTACCTGTAATAAAAAGCCTTACTGCATTAAAAACAGTTTCTTAGCCACTTTTAATAACACTTGCGATGAACAGTATGGTTTTGCTAAAAATATTTTTCTTTATTTTTGGAAATGTAGATGGTGAAGTTTTAGTGAATCGCATTGATAAATGAATATATTTTTGTCAAGGATATATTTATTTTAGATAAATTCATATCTCATTTTGTCACGAGATATTGATTTACTTAATCATTTTCTGAGGTTATCACACACCATCAGTTAACATAGGGTGTACATTGGGGTTTTTGGCCCATTGACAAAATGGAAAGTTTGTTTTCTTGAGGCCGTACATCAAGGAAAAAAGATTATCGATGTTTGGCCCAATCTTCCCTCTTGACAGTTCTTAGGAAGAGATTTGGTTTGAATTGCTTGGTTAATGTTTATTGTTGGCAGACACTTCTCTGATGTTTTGATATTGCTGCCTTTTAACTGATTTTATTTGGAAATCTGTCAGATTATTAAGTATTCAGTCACTATTTTCCCTTCCTCATTCGTATTTAGCGAATGTCCTCGAACACAGCACCAACTTTGAGAGGTCGCAGTGAGATGAT
>NC_089752.1:99456557-99461557 GCF_040412425.1 Macrobrachium rosenbergii
GTAGAATATCATGTTAAAATGACCCACTTGGCTTCAGTGATTTGTGTTGAAAACCCAGACAGTAAATAGAGGTTGGCTGTATTTGTCGGAAAGATATCAGATATCTTCTCTAAAGATTTTTTTATCATTGTCCTCGCACTCAACATATTCTTTTCAGTATTTTGTCAGATTGAGTGAAAGGGTTGACAGCTGACAGACTGGCGTCCCATAGCTTGTGTTTGTGTGTATATATATATATATATATATATATATATATATATATATATATATATATATATATATATATATATATATATATATATATAAATATATGCATGTATATATATATATTGTATACATACATACATATACATATATATATATATATATATATATATATATATATATATATATATATATATATATATATATATATATATATATATACACAAACACAATTCCTCCACGTCAGATTTCGAACCTTGGTTATGGGGAATTAAGGTCTTACACTAAACGACCCACTCGGTCACGAAGGCTGAGAATTGGTTCCACCTCATACATGCAAAGTATAGCAGTCGATTTTGGATATATTTAACTGGAATAGAAAGAAACCCATCCTCACTCTGGTATGGTGATGTTAAGGGGATTTTACGTTAAGCAAAAGAGCTCTTAACATCAACTTTCTTATTATCATTCTCTAACTCCGATTTAGGTTTTCATTAAGAATCAGAGCTGGGAGTTCATTTACTTGCATGGTCAGGGGTTATCAGGTTGCGAAGAAATCCATTAGAATAGGATTGGAATTCTCGGAAAACATTTTGATCGCAAGATGAACACGAGAAATACTCTGGCCTAGGGCTACATCCCCAAGAATTAGCAGGTCATATATGACTGTTTTTTTTTCTTCTTCTTCTTCCGTTGGCTGTTATGGCACCCAATGAAAATGTTTGCTTAATTGTGCTTGCGCAATGTATTCAAATTAGTCATTCCTTTTTACGAAACTTTAGAAATTTTCAGCTTGGGCTATTTCGCTTACCTGTGGCCAATGACTTTGAAAGTATGTACGTCGTATTTCCCCTTGTACAAATGCACGTTGCCAAGTAAACCATTCCTTGCCAGTTTTCCTTGGAACTGCTATTTCTTTACAATAAAGACAGTGAAACCCCTCGTAAGACTGTACCTATAATTCGCTTGTAAAGGTATCATGTTCACCTATCTAGGAAGAGAATTTATCACATATGCGATGTTGACTCGTTTCACTCGACGAAGGTCCCAGTGACGACATGGAGAATGTGGGACATTTTGGCTCATTGCTCCGAATCACCTGAATGCGATGACGAACGCACATTCTCTTGTTTATAAAAGTTGGTTGTAGACGGTGTTGGCTCGAAGAACTTGCATATAGGTCAAATCGGCTGAATATCATAAAGTTTTATTCCTGTTAAGAGTTAGAATGTTTTGAGACTTGACTTAAGGATATGGCAAAAGTTCCAAGACTTAAGGATATGGCAAACTTTTCCAAGCCCTTTTTGAGATTCTACCATAAGCACTTAACAAGGCAGTTCCTAGACGAAGAACGCAACCCAAAAACGCATGTACAAATTCGCCTTACGCAGAAGTTCAATTACGCACAAATCCTTGTATACAATATGCATATCAATGTATAGCATAAAGCTTTCGACATGTTTATGAAAGGACAGATCGAGGAAATACAATTTTAATATCATGCGTGTTATCAAGAGTTTAAGTATAAAAGTGATTCTCTGGGTGCATTCCATCGGAAGTCATTTCGAGGAGACAATTTTGTATGCCTAGACACAAAGTTAGCACTTATGAGTCTTTACCCTTATAATGTATTTTTATTTTCGCTACCGACTATCATTCTCGTTTACAAGACTATTATGAATTATAGTTACCTGAGAGAGAGAGAGAGAGAGAGAGAGAGAGAGAAGAGAGAGAGAGAGAGAGAGAGAGAGAGAGAGAGAGAGAGAGAGAGAGAGAGAGAGAGAGAGAGAGAGAGAGAGAGTATTGTACCAAGGTCAGAATATACTGTGTCAGTTTTTTCTTTTTTTTAAGGATTGGTGTCAGGCCAAAATACTTTAGAATAAATAGCTACTGGTGAAAAAGTGAAAAGACGAATTGTATTTAATGGCAGGAAATTGTATACGGGTGAAATAGAGCCAGAGTTAACAAAAAAAAAAAAACAGAAATTAGCGTCAGATTTAATGTAAAAACATTGTACAAGAATAAATTCATTATTTGAAAGAATTCTTTTAAACTTTTACATATAAAAACTGTTGGTGTCAGAAATGAATGATTATCATCATCATCGCATCATCGCCTCCAACGCCGCGTGATGCAGAGGGCCTCTAAAATTCAGTCTCTCATGCCTTTCCTGCGCTCTATCTTCCACCAGTCTCCACTTAATTAGGTTTGATCCTCCAACCCGGCCCATAGGATCCTCAACGACACCAGCACGAACTTTTCTCCCAAGGGTTGTACAGAAGATATGTCCAAGCCATCTCCATCTCCTTTTTAGTGTTATCTCATCCACACGGGTAATTCCATAATATCCTTTATCGTATTATTTCTAGCTGTGTCCTACCTACTCGTAATATTATTCTTTAAGCCTTATTTTCAATTTTACAATATTTTAGAATTTAATTTCACTCTTATACCACGAGTTTTGTCCGTGTGTTGCTTATATGTAGCAGGCTTTGTAAATAGTTTTGTGTTTGGCTGATTAAAACTGCATCATCTGGGTCTTCTAAGTCTGTCAACTCTCCATCGTTACTCCACTCCAAACCTTCTTTTCATCTCTAACAACTTTTTTCATTACAAAATGTATGAGACTGGCAAACAGCAAAGTTGAATTATCATTCCCATATAACACCCACACTGTTTACTGCAAATTCACTTGCCAAGAACTCGACAGCATTAACTTGGTATCTATTTCGTTCATGGATAATTTCAGTTAGCTTTCACATTAAATAGGAATACCGTAGTGAAAGAAAACCCTCCATGATATTGGTTTGTGGATTGTGCAACTCTTGCTTTTTCTTAAGCCAGCTTGTTCATCTCTAAAGTGTTTTATTTTTTTTTTTTTATTCATTTTGCTTTCTAGGATATCACTCAAGTTATCCCCCTTGTATTTATTATCAAGATCTCACAAAATTTCTCGGTCCTGTATTGCTTTCTTCAAATGTTCATATTAACCCATCCCTCATATTGAGAAGTATTTTTTTCGTTTGTCTTTTTCACCGAAGGAATATTTCATTTATAAATCGTGGGCAACCCTAATTCCTATGCCACTCCCTAAATATGTAACCTTCTGTATATAGACTTTTTTTTCCGGATAGTCTCTTATCGCTTCTTGATTTTTTAACTATGTAGACTTGAGAACTTAGCATGTTCTGCTGTGCATCGTTCGTCTCCTCCCTGAAACTGTTCTGTTTGTACATTTTGCTTTTGTATCTTCTTTTTTTGTATTTCAGGTCTTACCTGATATCCAAGGTATCATCGTGTTTCCTAATATCCCAGTACTTCTTTTCCCAGCAGACTGATATATATATTCCCGAAGTTAAATCAGTCCTCAGTGATTGTCTGTTCGCCCTCATATATGGTTTCAAGAACTGCATACCCATCTTAACAGTCAGTGTAAAAGCATCTCGATGTTGAATGGGATGATTGGGCGCGTGCAGTTTGGCGCAGCCTATTAGGCGCCAGCTGATTTGGCGCCCGACTTGGGTGCAAGCCATTTGGGCGCCAAACAACCAAATGTAACAAGTGGACATTTTGGTCCATAGTGATTCATGAGAAATTCAGTTGACCAGACGATTAACTAATGATTTAGGTTTGTATATTTAGTTTTGTGAACTTTTCTCCTTCCCCCCAACGCGGGTAGGATTCTCGATAAATTCAAGGGTTGGTGGGGCTGCTCATTACTAAATAACGCTTTCTAGGAATTATTCTTCTCAAATCAGACTTAAAAGGAATAGCGACTAGACCAGCTTGTGAGTGTGTCAGACGTGCTTTAACTTGGCTTGAGAGACGCCACTGCTTTCTCTTTTACATTAATTTTCATAAGTACCTCATCTGCTTGGGCAGCAGAAGCTTCCTGTAAATGGCTGTCCAGTTCCCTCACCAACTCTTCAGCTTTAGTATGCAACCTGGCCTTGCACACAACGCCAGAATTTCAGGTCACTATTAGTATGCTTGATCTGTCAGAGCTGTTTAACTCATTATGCGTGAGTTTTCTTTGCCACGTTTCGTTTTACACTTCATCATCCACCATAAGGATAGCTAAAAAATATAAAATGATAGCAAAAGAACGAAAAAATTTCTCGCAGCCCACCTCTAGTAAACTAAGCTGAGACTACTAAGTCAAGCAGTTGGATAGCAGTGAACAGTAGAGTTTGTTTTGCATATCAACTTTTATATGTAAACCCCAGTTAAAGTGCTAATTTTCCTATTTCCAAATATGTGTTTCTGAACTCCCAAGTAAAGTGAAAACAGACGTATTGTATATTATACTCAATGCAAGTGTCCAAACGCGTTACATATTTTTACGTGACTTAATTAAAAATCAGACACTGACTGAATGATTGAACTCGTTTTTCTGAATCCGAATATGTATATATTGTCATGTATCTCTAAATTATAAAATTATAAAAGGCAGCATAAAAAAAAAAAAAATGGACAAGGCACCAATATGCCCGTCACCAACATGGATGTGTCGCCAAAATAGCCTCGCCAAATCGCCCGCCCCAAAACGGCTCCGCCAAACTGTACCAAACCCCTCGATGTTCATCCTCAAGAAGTTTTTATATTAAACCTAGTCACCCTGTCAACTTTTTTGTCGGGTGCTGTTAATTTTAGCTCTGGTGTGGCATTGGCAAGTTGATGACCACTGCCATACATGCTCCTCTGTAGCCCTTGATGGTAATATGATCTTTGAGGTTTCTATGACTGGAGATGTCCAAGTGTATTTGTAGATGCCCTTTTATTTGAAAAAAATTACT
>NC_089752.1:99466557-99491557 GCF_040412425.1 Macrobrachium rosenbergii
ATACCGCAGGAACTATCCTGCAGAGTTGAGCCATGGATTCCAGTGGTGGTCTGGTTCTGATTACGGTGGTGATGATTGTATTCTTGTAATACTCTCAGTCCCAACAAGCACGCTTGCCTTACACTTGAGCCACACCCCAATTTTGTTGGTGCCTTCCCCTGTGGGGTAGCGTAGGGTAGGGAGTGAACATTTGGGAGTCAGTTCCTACTGGTGCCATTGGCAGAAAAATGAACTCCGAGGCTGATGATATCTTTTCAAGATTTTGAGGTTTATTTTTTCCCCCCCCACTTCAGTCTACATGATTAGTAATAAAGAATCAAGTGCCTGTGTACTCTTTGATACCTCTTTGGCACAGAATGCGACCTCTGCACCCTCCTCTGACAACTGCTGCTTAGAAATGGCTAGGAAACTTTCTAGTGTAATTACACTGAAACTCTATGTTCTACAGTAGTATGGAGCAAAGGGACATGTACCAGTAATGTACGTGAAACGAGACCAGGGATATTTGAAACCTTTTCTTATAAGTATTTGATCTATAATCTAAAACATTCTAATTGTGACATTTTTAATGTGTACAGAGACATTTAAAATGTTGTGGCTGAGAGCCTAACTTATCACGTGAAGGTCGAGAAAAACTTACAGTAGAATCGACCTCAGCAAAAGAGAGTGAAAAATGAAAAGAATTATCGAATCCAGGGAATTAAAGTAGACTACTCAGTACATGCTATTTGTTTTCACTCCAAGGGAATGATATCTGCACCCTAACTGATGATGTAGTCTGAAGAGAAACTTATAGAAATGAGTTTAAAGATTAAGGTTTGCTGCTAACCGAAGAAGAAATGTAAATTCTATCAGAGGTACCTCCCTTCATAATGAAAAGGGATATCAGTGGTGACTTCAACTCCTGCCTCTTTGGAGGCTGTGCCAGAATTCTCAGCACACACTACAATACTTGCTGAGACTAACATAATCCACTACATACCCAGAAACATGTTGAATAACCACCATAAAGCAATAATTCACTGTGAATCCATGCTTTGACAATGTGCATCACATGACACATCAGTGTCTTTCACAGCAGATGCATTAAAATTCTCTTTTTAGTTCTTTCGTGAATCATGGCTCTCACCTTTTCCATGAGTTTTTCATGGTCTTCCAATCCATGTACTTCTATTTCACTAGCAGCTCTGTAAAAGGTGGTTTCATACATTACAGCCATATTCAGGCTCACAGCAAGTTCTCCAGTGATTGATATCATCCAGTTTTCAGTCCAAATTCAAGCAGTTTCTTGTGCAAATCAAACCGGCATCATCCATCTTGACAAGATGTAAACAACTCTTTCTTTATGTTACAGGTTTTACCCTCCATTTTCATTGTCTTTACAATTCCAGACTTGCATGATATCACTACCTTCTTTGCTTTCCTGCACTTCCTACATGCTGCAGTGTTGTTAAGGAACCTCATAAGTTTATCACTGTCGACAACCATGTACTTAGTGTTACTTGTCACTTTCTGAAACTCTTCCATAAACTGTAACTTTCTTGCCAATGTCAGAGATGTAGAGGGAAACAACACTGCAGGAGGAGAGGCAGGAAGCTGCTGAATGAGCTGGTTGAGGCAGTGGGTATGTCTGATGGGGTTGGGCCAATCACCTGAGTGCTGGTCTGCTCCTCTCCTCTCCTCTCCTCTCCTCTCCTCTCCTCTCCTCTCCTCTCCTCTCACTATGATGCCTGTTGTTTATCTTACATAGTCTTTTCAGACACCGTTGCTTGGTAAGCTTACTATTCTTCCCCATTTTCAATAAGCAAAACAAATAACTCAAAAAGCAAACTATGAAAGTCTGTCACAAATGTATGGAGCAAAATCACGGAGTGATTTGCTTCCCTTTCTCTTACTGAGGGCAACTGAAGTCTCATTTACTAAATAACTGCCCATGTTCCTACAGCTGTTGCCATAACCGGAGTTTCCCAAAAAGCTGATTTCATACGGTGATCACTTAGTTTTCACTTAGTTTTACCGGGAAAAAGGGCCATTATGGTTGAATAGGGATGGTTTTTGTTACTTAGGCTGACTGCACCTTGCACCCTTTTTGGGGGGACCCCAACGGCCCACGCACTAGTCTACAGCATTTGCTATGTGTTGTAATGGATTCTTGAATGCTTTAGGGAGAATTTTAGCTGTTATTTAAATTTTTTTTTTTTTTACCCCAAAAGTAGATAGTCCCCCATAAGACAAAGTGCTTGAAATCAGTGAATGTCCTGAAAGTTGTGTCCCACACTTCCTGGGGTGCTGACCGAATGCAGATGTTGAGACTACTCAAAAGTATAGTCTTTTCAAAATTACCTTTTGGGTGTGAAGTCTCTACCTCAGTAAGGCCGGATAGCTGTAAAATGCTTAATTCAGTTCAACATGGAGGAGTATGAATGGCTACAGGAACATTTAAGTCATCTCCCACTGCTTGTAGATGCTGGTGAGATACCTCTGGATCTACATTACCAACGCCTGGTTCAGAGCTGGTACAGAATTCAGTGGGTCCCTAAGTCCTTAACCAGCATTTGTATCAGAAATGAAAGGCATTAGCAGTTTTAAGAATGTCACCCCAAGCAATCTCAAACATTTGCTTTTAGAGTAAAATGTATGACCAGTCAATTAAACATGCCAAGGACAGAGACTTGACCAGCTAGAGATTCGGTTAGCCCCCCATGGAACCTTCGAGAGGTAAAAAGCAGTAGGTATTTTAATTCAATGAAAGCAAAATGCCTGGTGATGCAATGCAAGCAACATTTCTAGATCATTCATCCCAACATGATTATTCTGTTGCAGTTTTCACAGGTGGATCAAAGTCAAATTCTGGAGTGGTCTTTCCTGATGTAGAAAGAAATGGGGGATTATCTATAGCATATGTTTTTACAGCAGAACCGCATGCACTTTTAAAATCCTGAAAGGAAATTTAAAATCTGGATGGAAATAGGTTTACTATATGTTGTTACTCTAGGAAGTGTTCTTCAGTCTTGAGGGTTCTTAGGAACTAGCAAGCTGATCAGCTTGCTAAGTAAGCAGTCATCTCTCCAGAATCTAGGAGGTGCCTACTACTATATAGGGATGTATTTCTTCTTGTATGTCAGAAAATTGAAAACCTTTGGCAGCCCCTTTCATAAAATATTGAAACAGACCAAAAAGTGCATAGTATTACACCATCAGTATCTCCTTGGTCACAACCGTATATGCCAAGGAGACTAGAAACAATTTTGTGCAGGCTTAGGATTGGACATAATAAACTCACTCATGGGTTCTTGATGTAAGGTTAAAACCATCCATTCTGCGATAAGTGTATTGTGCCCTTGACTGTGAGACACTTGCTGGTTGAATATGCCAGTCTTGCGGATCTAAGACATAGGTTTCCTCTCCTGGGACGTGAAAGCTAAATATTTGATCCTTTTCTATGATTCTCGGTGATGATCGTAATATAGAGTAGTTATGTGTCTTTATTTGAGAGGCGGGCCTCCTCAACAAAATATAGAACATATAGACAGTTTGTGTGTTTGTATGTATAGCATACATTTATTGACATGATTTTTTATACATAAACATATACATTTTATATATATATATATATATAAACATATATATATATTATATATATATATATATATATATATATATATATATATATATATATATATATATATATATATATATATTATATGAAACTTTTAAATTTGTATTTATTTTAGTTTCCTGTTTAATTTCATTATGGCATCAATAACATTGATGTTGCGACGCCAGTTTTAGTAACCATAGATCATGGAGTTAATAATCAATCTTCTTCATAAAATTGTGATGTGCACATTGTGGAAAAAGAAATACAAACATTAAGGGTAACCAAGCCCATCACATTTGCAGAGGAACAAAAAATACTAAGCAAGAGTGTTAGATCAAGAATATCATTTTCTAGTATTGATGGTAATTGAAGAAGAAATGTAAATGCTACCAGAAATGCTTGCTTTTGATAATGTAAAGGGAACATGAGTGGCGACCTTGTACTCCTGCCTCGTTGGAAGCTGCTCTAGTGTCTGTTGCTTGTGCCTCTTGGGAGTACATGTCAGATATGCATGGTACTCCATGACTATGGAGGCTGCAGTAGTTTGCCTGGTGTATCCGCCTCTCTGGAGGTGTATCAGCTCTGACTGGCACTCATGCCTCTTTTAAGGTTTCATTAGTTGTATATGATACTTCCATCTCTCCTTTCAACACTTTGTTGTGTAGGTCTTTTAAAACATATCAAAGACATGACTTTTAAAAGGCCTAAATGATGACCTTTATATATTTTTCTGCTCTGATGGATGAACTTGAGTGAAGAACAGTTTCAACATCGTAATGTACTCTTCAAAGAAATGTGTGGCTTAAATTCTCCACAACAAGCACTATAATTGTCCATTCTTATTGTATAAGAGGCATCCACCCATACATAAATAGGCTTAGAACACCATATGTGATAGACCAGATTTTTGGGTAAATATTTTGCAGTAGGCTCTCCAAGAATTCTCACTTAATTCATTTAAAGACAAAGTGTACTATGTCTGAAATTGTAGCAAGTTCTCTCCCACACCACCTGTGGTGCTGATTGAAAGGAATGAGGTATGTTATGCACAGCAGTGATTTGGCTTAAGGCGACCTGTGAGGTGTTTACATCTGCCTTTTCCCCTCCAAAGGCAAATAGTACTGCAGGGCTAGCACTTGTTAGCTTACCTCCAAAAAGGCATGACTGCTAATTGATCCAGCCTTCAAAGAGTGCGAGGAGCAAGGTTGTCTTGGTATTCCATCGTTCACTGAGAGATGTGTGTTTATCTGTATTAGATATAAATCTTGTACAATGATTGCTAGACAAGATTAGTTATTCTTTACATTTATTTGCTAAATAACATTTAATGTAAAATCACTGTAAAAATACTTTTGAGAATGTACTTGAAGCAACAGTGGATTAGTTCGACACTGATTACAAACACTGAAACAACAGTGGATTATTTCAAGATATTTTAAATTTCTTTAACTTCTCCCCAGTAATGGAAAATGACTGTTCAGTTACAGGACAACTTTAGTATCTTTATGTTACTTTGATTTATATTTTCCTCTCTACCTTGCTGAACCAAGGTCACTCAAATTCCCGTACACTTACCATGGTCTAACTCTGTCTGTCCAATACTTAATTTGGCTCAATGGTGCTGGTTTTCTTTGTTGTTATCGTCTATAGCATAGATTCCTCAGTTAATGTTGATAGCACTGGGTAGATCTTAAATTCAGTAGGAGTATGGCGGTGGGGTTCCACTTAAGGTCTTGGTGCTGTCAAAGTAGATCACCCTCAAAATGTTCAGTCTGTGATTTGGATTTTGTCGACATCACCCTTTCCTATGGTTCAGTACCCAGCTGTCTGGAATCTTTTTTTTTTCGTATACTTTCTGCCCAACCACTAGTGATTATGCCTCTTGCTTGCTTCCTCTAGGCCTATGCAAGGAGGAGCAAAGGAGGGCCTATGGAGAATAAACGGGCATTGGTTAAAATTAAAAATTTAGTAGATCTGAGTTCTTGACTGTTGGTCATCAGACACATCACACTTAGGAGGAACTTTGCTTCTCAGTGCCGTTGTGTCCCCCTGGCATTTAAGCGGGTTTTAAAAGCCATCGACATGTAACTTGTAGAAGTTTGCAGGTGACAGCTATTTTTAGTCTCTTGCTGCTCTTAATCAGTAGTTTGCCATTATCAGTGCTGTAGGTGAGCAACGTTGTGTCTAACTTGAGAATTACGTGGTCAACTTATTCTCTTTTTTGAGGATTGTGTAGTCACCGTTGTCTCTCTCTCTCTGGAGGATTATTTGCACATAGCCATAGATGAGCAGGTCAGCATTAGGGATATTGTCTTCTAAAGCTGCCCTGAGCACTCAACAAGTCTCTGTTTCTTCTTTGTGTCCCACCATTTGATCTTACAAGCAACCACGGCCTCAACAGGTTATTTCCTACAACAATTATTGTTGTATGTCAAACGAGAAGGGCGTTTCAATTCATATAATATATATATATATATATATATATATATATATATATATATATATATATATATATATATATATATATATATATATATATATATATATATATATATATATGTATTATACATGTATTCATATACACATATATAATATATATATATATATATATATCTCTCTCTCTCTCTCTCTCTCTCTCTCTCTCTCTCTCTCTCTCTCTCTATACACATTCGCTTTCATCTCAGAAGCTGAGATTATTTAAAATCTTTTGTCGGTTTAAGACATTGTTTAACTGATCAATCTGGTCCCCTTAATTCGATCTGGTCTCAGGATCAGAAAAGCAAAGCAAGGTCAGGTGTTCCCGTGTTCATTCCATTATTTAAGGTCAGTGTCTTAAAGTATGTCGGATTCTGACGAGACATGAGTCAGAGGCTATTACTGGATAATAGTTCTCCCTATCATAATGATATGATATTCATAAGAAATATCCTTCTTCCGAAATTCGTTAAATGTAAAACTAAATCAACTAAGTCTAATCAAGTACTTAGATAATGGCAAAAGGGAATTATTGGTAGCAAGTTTAAGTGTTGCAGTAAAGCAGTAGACTTGAAGTGAGTGTGCTAGTACTGAGATAATATATCACCATTTTCACAAAAATGCTTATCTTGCTGAGCAAAGGGCGATAGATATTTTATGAAATGCTTATCACAATGCAAGTAGGTTATTAGACCCCAAACGGCAGTAAGAAAGCACAAAAAGACGAAAATCCGACATCCAGACTTATTTCACAAGATGGTTATTGTACTGTAACTAAACTTTGATATTCGCTGAGCATAAGCAGATAACACGGTTAAAACGGTTATGTAGCACTTGAAATATCTTCCCCAACATTAATTCCTAATACACCTCTTCATAATGGTCTTGGAGAGAAAGAGATGGAGAGAGTGAGCGTTACGTAAGCAACGTGTGTGGTAAGATAATACTTATCAAGTAGCTTATCAAGGAATGAATTATAGGTATACAATGTCGCTGCGATTAAGGCGGAGTGTTGCTGCAACTCTCGGAAATCTCTGTCGATAGTAGTTGCTACTGGTATGAGTTAGAATGACAGCCGCATGAAGTACGCAGCCCAACAAGGTTTACAAAAGCCCCTTTCATTCTTAATGGGCGTGAAATGTTTATGTTCACGCAAGAGAGTGTTGATTTAATTTTTAATGGAATGATGTTGATTGGGATGATACGGACGCACGCTCAAAAAAAAGTTTTAACGCATATCTGTGAAGCTCATAGGAACGTTTAATTAGGAAATATGCGTTTTTCATATACAATAATAAGTAAGTTTCAAATTTTATGCAAACAGGCCTTGCGCTACTTATTTTATAACAAGTTCAATTTAACATAACGAGCTTCATTTCATTAACTTCAGTCTTTCATATTAGTTACTTTGATCATTATTTTACGGTCAGGTTAACCAATCATCATGAGTTTTCCATAGAACAACATTAATTTTGTACTGGTAATTTTGATTATCTGTTTCTAAAGTTATTTTATGCTACAGTACAGATCTGGTTTGATTTGATTTAGGCTGTCAGACCGAGCTCTTCAACGCTCAAGACAATGAAAAGGCGTTGAAGTGGTTGGACATCATGATAAATAGATCTAGAACGTAAAGAAGATGAAGTACAAGGATCTAAATGTGGGAATGGGAGACAATCCCACAGTTGATCCAAACACACACTAATTGTTAGAGGGGTTGGACAGCAAAGTTGAAGAAAGGAAGCAGGATTGGAAATTTACTAATGGGTATTTGCAGTGTTCCTTCAGTTCCTAGCTACCCACACTTATCTGCCTGCTTTACCTCCAATCCTGCACCGTGTGAGGGAGGCTAGACAATAGGCAGGGCCAAACTCTGGAAAGTACTTGACATCCGACTTACACCGCGTAGTATATTCTGAGCTTAAAACTGAAAATAATGTAGAATTCTTGTTAACTGGGGGGCCAGGGAAATGGAGAACCAGTTCTTGATGCAGGGCAAGAACTTATTTGAATGCTAAAACTTTTGACTAAGTCTCAGCTGTTGCCTCTGCACTCAGCTTTATCATATTGTGTTCTTAGCCAAATGATACGCCCTTAAATTTTCATGCAAACCAGTGAGTGCTGATACCTAACAAAAATTCACTTCTGTAAAACAGTATGAATACCCATTCCTGGATTTCAGTCACCAATGAAAATCAGCCCTTCCAGGTAGCATAACTAGTTAAGGTATTTAGGGGGTCCCTGGAGCCTCGTCAAGCTTCAGGCTAGCAAGGACTTGAAATGCAGTTCAAGTGGGATCTCTCTGGCATCCACACCAGGAAAATATTTGAATTCCCCATGGCTGTCCATAATCTAGCATTATGAATTGCATTTAATATAATGAATCTTCAAGGGAAGCATATGTGCAAACACCTTGCATTCATAGGTCAACTGTATAATCTATTTAATTGTTTGCAGTTGTCATCCCATATGGTGTGGTTGAGAAGCCTCAACAGATCCAATGTTTTCTTGAAATGTGCCGGTAAATATTAACCAAAAGAATGTGGTTTCTGTTACAAAATTTGCTGCCCGTTTATGTATAAATCCAGGAGTCTGTGGATGGCTCATAGAACAAAAATGCACAACCACAGTTTTTTTGTTAACTTTAATTCACATATTTTCTAGTCATTTTACAGTTTTTTCATAGTCTGCTGTGGTATCATCGCAAAGCAGTGAAATATGAAAAAAGAGCATTAACAAATAAGGTAAACAATAGATGCTCCAGAATAGTTTATGCAATGTCATGATACAGAAAATGGTGGTCCTTAGCATGCTATCTTTTGGAACACTTTCTTCTTGTTACCCCATATTTGGTAATGTTAAAGAAAGGCGTCTCCAAGTGGTGTCTTATGCCTGTTCTAAAACACAACTACATTTCTGTGATGTTGCACTGTTCCAAAGTCTTCACAAGTTGAGGATTTGGATAAGTCAGACAATATTTTTCTTTCCAGTAATTAGCAACTAACAAACTACCATTTCTAGTTTTAGCCAGTAGAAGTATTTTTTGTGTGATTCCAAACACATGAAAGCTGCATTCTTTAAGGATATGGATTATAGTGTTATTAAGAAGCATTTATTATGTACTGTCACCAGAAGCAAGAGTAGATTGTTTAGCCTGTTTATATGATTCAAGTTCGTATGGAAGAAGGTAAATTATGATTTCGTATATGGTGTAAAATCTAATACTTTCCCCTTCCTCCATGTAAGATGTATTGCTGTCAGTGCACCTCACATGGTTCACTGTAGGTTTTACTTAAGGGTCTTTGCAGCATCCCTTCAGCCCCTAACTGCAGTCCTTTTCATTCCTTTCACTGATCGTATTCTCTTTCTTCCATCTTACTTCCCAACCTCTCCCAACAGTTGATAATGAGTGCAGCTGCGAGGTTTTCCACGTGTTGCACCTGTAAAATCTTTTTATTCATCTCAGTTTCTTGTAATCCTCTTTTATCTATCTTTCAAACCTCTCTGTCTCCTCCTTTTCACTCTGGATTATTGGGAATGGATGACATTGCTGGGATTGTAGTTCATCTTCAAAGCCAATTAGTGGGGGATATGGTGGTCTTGTCAACCTCCCGATAGTGTTTAAACTTAAGGATTATCAATATGCTAGCTGGTTTGGTAACTTCAGGGTGGAACTATTCCTTGAAACTAGCCTTAGGATTCCAGGAGTTGGTTAGTTCATGGGGTGGTACTCTCGGCATTCTGTTCGGTTTGCCTGTCAAGATGATTAGAGTGAGGATGATTGTATTTATAGTATATATTGCTCTCAGTCCCATCAAGCAGGTCTGGCTTACACTTGAGCTATGCTTATCATATTGTTGCTTTCTGCTTGGGGTTGGGTAGGGAATGGACATTTGGGAGTTAGCTCTCATTGGTGTCACTGGTGGAGGGATAAACTCCAGGAAATGCTAATGGCTTCTCTTTTCTATTTTCAGACCATATCTTTTTCCAATCATTTATGATAGATCATATGGGCATAACTATAAAGCCAGTTATCCCAGGACCTCATGACCTCTCGACACAGTTGACAACCTCTGCACCCTCATCTGACAACTGCTGCTTGGACATGGATAGGAAACCCTCAAGTGTAATTACACTGGAACCCTATGCTCTAGGTTGCAGCAAAGGGGAATTCACCAGAAATGTATGTGAAATAGGGCCAGGGATATTTGAAATATTTTCTTTTGATAGGTAGTTGGCCTTTAATTTGGAAGATCCTGATTGTGACATATTTCATGTGAACAGAGATATTGGGAAGTGTTGCAGCCGAGAACCTAAGATATCATATCAGATATCGTCTCAGGATTGGGGAAAACTGACAATAGAATCTGCCTTACGAGAAGAAAGTGAAAAATTCTTGGGGGAGTTACAGTAGACTGCTCCATACATTTGTTTTGGAATCACTCCAAGAGAATGATATTTGCACTCCAACCGATGAAGTATTGAGAAGAGAAACTTGTAGAAGAATTAAAAGATCAAGGTGTGATTAGAATTGAAAGAGTAAAGCCTTCGTTCCACTTCCAAGTTTAATTATTAAATTTAATTCCACCTGCTTACCTAATGTAATAAAAGCAGCATAGTTATGCTTTAAGGTTAAGCAGTATATCCTAAGACCAAGGAGATATTTTTATTGTCAAGAGTATGGTCATATCTTAGGATCTTGTAAGGAGGAGAAGATACAAGAAAAGTCTGCAGCACATGTTAAATTTATTGAAGCAGTAACTGAATGCATCCTGTTTGCAGAGGCTAAACAGAAAATATTTAACCAGTCTGTTAGACCAGGAATATCCTTTTCAAGTATTGCTGCTAACCAAAGGAGAAATATAAATGCCACCTGAAGTGCTTCCTTTCGTAATGTAAAGGGAGCATCATTGGCAACCTGTACTCCTACCTCCTGGAGGGTGTGCCAGTAGTTTGTGGCACTCCCTCTTCGGACCTGCTCCAGTTGTCTTTGGTGCTCCTGCCTCTTCAGAGGCCATGCTAGATATACCTGGCACTCCCTGTTCTCCTGAGGCTGCACCAGTTATACCTGGTCTGTCTGCCTCTCTGGAGGCTATGGCAGTTCTGGCTGGTGTTCCTGCCTCTTTTGAGGCTGTATCTGGTACTTTTGTCTCTGGAGCCTGCACCAGTTCAGACAGGCACTCCTGACATTTTGAATGATGCACCAATTGTGTCTGAAACTTCACCTCTCCTCAGACAGCACTAGTTTTATGTGGTGATCCTGAGGGTGAGTCCACACCAGTGACATGTTGTTTGGAGACCAATTGGAAACATTGAGGGGGACGCAGTAGGAGACATCCGGATACAAATCTCTTGATATGTATGGGGACATACCTGTCACAATGTTGAGAGACATTTCGGCTATAAGAGTCGACTTGGTGAAACTGTCCACACCATGTCTCCAGAAGTGGCAGACATGTCGTCGTGTGAGGATGCTTTGCTGGGAGCTGCATCATTTGTTGTTTTGTGTGCCCATCGGAGAAGTTTTTTTGAGTTCTCTTCGGAACTGTGCAGTAAGATTTTTTATTTTCTTCTCAGCCTCTCTTTGGTCTACATTAAGAACGTTGGCAATGTCAAGCTAAGCATCTGACCTCTTTATGCAGTTCTTGTACAAATATGGCTTGGTTCCCACAGCAACGCGTGGCTCCGATAACACTCGATCAACTGCAGCGTCTTGTCTCTTGTCCACTTCATGTTTGTCTGTTGGCTGGTGAGAGGTCTCTGACGACATCACCTCATCCACACCAGGATTGCCAACATGTCGCCCAAAAAATCTGTACCAACATGTCTACTACGATGTTTCTCAATGCCTTAACAACTTGTTACCCCACTTGTCAGTCTTAATGTTCTCACCGTGTTTTGTCACTGGTGTGGACGCAGCCTGAGCTTGACATTTCTTTGACAAAGATGCCATCAAAAGTGCCCAACCTCTCTAGGTGGTTAGTGCCATCAGTGGACCTCACGTGGTGCATTGTGGTCATTACTTAAGGGTCTTGCAGCGTCCCTTCGACCCCAACCTGCAACCTCTTCCACTCCTTTTACTGTACCTCTGTTCATATTCTCTTTCTTCCATCTGACTTTCCACCCTATCTAACAATTGTTTCTTAGTGCAATTGCGAGACTATTTTCGTGTTACACCTTTCAAACCCTCTTATTATCAGTTCCCCTGTCAGCACCGAGTGATCTCATATGTCCCAGCGCTTGACCTTCCTTTGGCCTAAATTCTGTATTCTGTTCTATTCAAAGGTGCCCACGATAATAATACTGAGGAGGCTGTGCCATCTGCGGTAGGTTTCTCTTTCATGGAAATGACCTTGCCATCAACCTTGAAATGGAAGGCACAATAAATAATAATCAGTCTGCTTTTGAAAAAAAAAAAGGAGGAGCAAGGCAGTAAAGTAAAATCACTTCAAAGAAGCTCTAATTTACCGGGATCTAAATCTCAGTAAAGTCCATTAATTTTCCCTAGTGAAACTGTCAGGGATTAAGGGTCAAATTGGAAGAACTAAATTTGTTCATATTTGAAGTGTCTGCTGCATCCATAGGTTTGTAGGAGACTATGATCGGTAATATGTGTCTGAGCCCACGAAAGTATACAGCCTATCATTCCCCTTATAACATAAATATGGTAAGGGCCCGTTGTAGTTTTACTTATTCATATTGACACCCATAGAACCCTATTAGTATCCAATGTACACTGCAAGTGATGTGTGGCGATCCATTTGCAAAGAAAATATACAGTATGCTTTCTCTATCTACCACCTAGTGAAGTTTTCCCCACCTATGAATTTAAATCCCGTATTCAGCAGCTACCACATCCCTTTCTTATTCTGGAAGATATGAATAGCAGAATCACCCCTTTTGGGGTGATCTCGTTACCAGCCAAAGAGGAAATTTGTTCCATCATGGAATGTGAAAATGTGGGAATCCTAAGCACAGGGGCGTCTACACATTTTCATGTCCAAACAGGTATATTGTCAGTAATTTGGTGTTCAATAATTTTATAGATGGAGTAATGTAAGAAGACAGAATGGACCGAGAAGCTAGGTGCAAAGTTGTATTACAGGAAAATGATTTGTGAATGGAGTCTGGAATGATTTATTTATGCAGATGGCACTTTGCTGACTGTGGACATTGAAAAGAAACTACAAGTAGTATAAAAGTTGAAAAGAAACTACAGAATTAGTGTAAAGGTTGAAACTGTTTGCAAGAGGAGAAATTGTATTTACAAGGAAGGTATAAATATGAAAATAAGAAGAGATACATAATTTGAAACTTCAAAATACTTGAAATTGCCAAAATAACCGGTTCATCTCCCTTTGATTACTTTCTTTAAATAAAAAATTTCTTGCATTTCCACAACTCGTTTTGAGTCAGAGGCACTCCGTAGTGGTCAAGCCTTTGCAGAGGTCAGCAAAACCTCAAACCAACTCAAGTTTCAACGTCTATATAAATCTAAATTCAAAAGTTTCCTGTTGATGGAAGGACAAATAGTCTAATGTTAAAGATTATGAAATACTTCTTTATCTAATATCATGTATAATGTTTTTATATACTGCTTATAATATAGTCAATCACCAAACACTTTGTGGTAGGATGGTTAAACTATATATTTGTTAGAGAAGAAAACGCTAGCCAGACTGTCTCACCCAAAGCTCTAAACTGATTTGAGCAAATCGGCTGATCTAATCTGAATCAGCTCAGATTATGATAAGCCATGCACATAGTAAGAAATATTGTGCATGCTCAGGGATGGCAAACATCGTTAAATTAGAGTGGCATTCGTACTCGTGTTACTCATAAATATTTTTGATATACGAGAATGTCAAAAAAATTCATAAATATTTTTCATATACATGAACGTAAAACAAAATTTCAGAGGTAGCTCTTGACACACTTATTCTTTACGGATTAGGATCAAAGGCCTTCTGTCTGGTCTTCCAACTGGGGTTCTCTTCAGCTCCGTTGGAAGATATGACCCCTTTGCTTGTTTTATAGATATTACTTTGGGCATTATTATGATGTGAGGTGGCAAACTCAAGGTTCAAATTGCAGTGGTCAATCTTTAGTTTCCAGAATGCGGGGTTCCCTCCCCATTAACCGATTCAAGGAACGGGTCTGCCATGACTTTGCTGATTTACCTACGCTGTCTTCTGGTTTGTTTCATATTTTTCCCGTTCGCTCAAGTTAATTTTATCATTCATTGCTTTATCTGAATTTATCGGATCACTTGACCGCCGGCAGCGCTGATATTTGCCTTCTAATAAATGAAAATATAAGAGCAAAATTAACGTGCAAAAGATGCTTATTCATCTTTGCCTCATTTCTTCATCCACTGCGTCCTGTCTATCTTTTATTTAAACTTATGAATTTGTTTCCAAACACAAGTATTATATCACGTTTTTCATTCGCACTCGAGTGTTATAACTTTTTACTTCGAAATTGGATATTCTAGTTTATGGACAGTATATCCTGGGACATATATCTCCAGTGGATCTATTATTAATTTATATCTCCGACATGCAAGTCGCAATTTAGATGTCCTACAAAAATAGTTTTATCGGTTATTGCGTTTGTGATGAATGACATCAGGCTGCATCGAGGACGAGGTTAACGTCGAGCTGATAAAGGAAACCGATGCATCGGTCCATTTCGATTCAGGTCTGTTGTACAATGATCACTCTTGTCCTGTAAAGCAGTCCTCTCACAATACGACTTTGACTGTACACGACACTAAACAGTTTTAGTTTTCTGTAAAAGAAAACTATTGGGATGGCTTTGTCTGTTCCGTCCGCACTTTATTCTGTCCGCACTTTTTTCTGTCCGCACTTTCTCTGTCCGCCCTTAGATCTTAAAATCTACTGAGGCTAGAGGGTAGCAAATTGGTATGTTGATCATCCACCCTACAATCACCAAACATAGCAGATTGCAGCCCTCTAGCCTCAGTATATTTTATTTTATTTTGAGGTTAAAATTAGCCATGATTGTGCGTCTAGCACCACAACAACACAGGCCACCAGGGCCGGCTGAGAATTTCATACAGAATTATACGCTGTACAGAAAACTCGATTGCGCCGAAGAAACTTGGGCGCATTTTTTACTTGTTTTATAAGCTACCGGTGGAGTACTTTAGGAGAAGGCGTTATCGCTTAGGGTAGCAAACATGGCAGTTGATAAGACTCTGTCGGTTGGAGGAGTTGGTTGCGGGAGAGGGGTTAAGAAGAGGTGGAAAAATCAACGTGTGTGGTAAGATAAGATAAAAAAAAAAGACAAAGAACCCTGTTATCAGATTGCATGTATTATTTATTAAATAGTAGACATCTTTTCCTTATGACTCATCCCCGTGGATGTAAGATATAAGCTGGACAGGGCCATGTCTCGGAAATGAGATCTTTCGTCGACTTTCCAATGCTCTCTTAGGCTATTTTTATGAATGGGAGATTCAGTTTTGACTTCGATGCTTCATCTTATCTTTTGAATTTCTCTCTCTCTCTCTCTCTCTCTCTCTCTCTCTCTCTCTCTCTCTCTCTCTCTCTCTCTCTCTCTCTCTCTTCTCTTATCTGTGCAGCTTATTGATCGTAGCTGTACTGCAAGTATACAGTTTTTCTTATAAAAGTCTGCATAACTTACTGAAGTATGAGTACAACATTTTAAAATATCAATATTGAAATATGATCGAGTGGGATAGAATTTAGGAGAAACCATCCTTCCTTGATATATATTATGACGATAAAATTAAATTTGACCTCATAATGGATTCCATGATCCTGGTCTCTACATTCGCTCTTTTGTTTTGTTTATTTTTCGTATTGTGGAAGTGATCACATTATGTTCATTTTTTTTTTCATGTATCCCATCTTGATTATACCAGTATTCTTGACATGTAAGCGTCGGGTGACAATCTTGGGGTCAGATTTTTACGGTCTCGTTTCAGAAAGAAAAAGTCCAGTTGCCGCCAGGGAACCTTTACATACTTCTGTGCGTTTTCATACACGGTGTATGGTTATTTAAGTACTCGTTCTTCGTTGGGAATAAAATACGAGTTAAATTCCGGCCGGCTAATGAAGAATTGAGAATATTTCCTGGTTCATTTCTCGCTATAATGTGGTTGGGATTGCACTTTTTTATCAGTTGAGTTAATTGGTATATCTTAGTAAAATTTAACCAGAGCCCTGAGCTGACTAACAGCTCAGGGCTGGCCTGAAGGATTATATTTATTTTTACGTGGCTAAGAACCAATTGGTTACCTAGCAACGGGACCTACAGCTTATTGTAAATATATACATGATGATAGCATGTTTATACTCTATTTTATAGTAACTAATACGGAAAAGTTAAAAATAGCACCCGAAAGCAAAAACAGTAAGCTCATTGCACATGTCGGCACTGGAAGTTGATTACAATACAGCCCGTGAAATTTATCAGAATGGTCAATCGCCTGTTTTTGGCACACACTGGTTAAGAAAAGAGCATTAAGTATCACTTCTGAATTCGCACTGCTCTCCGAAATTCCATATATTTTAAGTTTGTTCACATAGATCCGTTTCAGGATTTAATTCTGTGATCCTTGTTATCCGGTTTTATTCTTACATACATTCATGTGTTACACGGCCTTAGCCTAAGCAGCAGTACCAGTTGTAAAAATTTGTCTTCAGAATTTCCTTGTACGTAATTGTAATGTCCAGTGACTGTAAATCACCAGCAATTGGTAGTAGAACATTGAGGTACATAAGCCTATTGGCTTTCAGGTGTAACAAAAGTGAACACTGAAACATCACAGATAAATAATGCCTTCTGACCACCTTGTTATAGGATCAGTAATAAAATTGCATGATTTTTTTATTTGTAGTATTTGTAAACATGAAAGTAGGTACTACCCACTGTTGATTGCTTCAGGAGCAGTGGCTCCCAAGAGTTCATAAAGATTAACACCTTGTCATTAAGGTGTGTTGTTGTAGTACTTTTTGTCTGTTCTAGGACTAAGTCTGCTTTTTTGAGTTGTTAGTATACCACATAGGCAAGCTGGATTTATCATTGTGAATAGCAGGATCTGTCCTGATTATCTGCCAGCCTTCCTGGTCCCAGTTTATAATAATTAATTATAATAATTATAATATTTTTGGTAATTAACAGGAATCTTTTAACGTGCTTTTTCCCCATTTTTTGTTGATCTACAGTTTGTCATTTCTTTTGATGCAACCCATTGTGCAAATAAGTGATCTGCCATATGTTGTCACAGTTGGCTTTGCTTAGTCATAAGAATTTTCAGTGGTGACTTCATAGGTTTGTACTTGTTCCCCCTGGAATTCGTTCCTGTGTCCAGTAGAAGTGTGGAAGGTACATAAAGTTCCTAGGAATTTTATGATTATTTTTACTTTTGAAGGGCCTGTTGTTTCCTTCCATCTGAATATTGAAAGTGAAAGAATAGCAGTCAAGCCATTCAAACAGATACCACTACAATTACAGTTGTTTCAAGTATGAACACCCATCGCAGATTTGTAAAAGACGAAAAAATATGTGTTGCTTGCTCAATGCCTGAACGTGGGGATTACACTCTTGAAGTCAGGTGCATCAACTGCAGTATGAATCGTAACTCAAACGACAAGAATTGGCAACAATTCAAAACTGAAGAAACTGCTCCTAACAAGTCTGCTTTCGAGCATTTAAGTATAGGGTATGCAGAAAGACTACGGTCAAAAGTTATGCAAAGTAGTGACAGCAAAAGAAAATTTACAACCAAATATAGCTACTTCATCATCTAGCACTCACAGGGTAGATGTGCTGTCCTTGAAGAAAAATTGTAAACATAATAAGGCTAGTACATCACTTCATAAGGCCTTAATTATGCCTGCGTTCCCCAATTCCTCCCCTCCCCAACAAATGACTCGATGAAGCTCTCAGATAATGTTTTTGCCACATCTAGGGGAAGCTTCACTCAGCATAGAGCTAGTATGTGCACAAGATGTGCAGGTGTCTGACCTTTGAAGCTCAAAAATTTAAAGATTATCGTCAACAGACGATATCCATAATAAAATTATAAGATTCACAAATGATTTAAAGTCATTCGAAGCTGATGCTGAGATCCCTCATGTTCCCCAGCGTGCACCCACAAGTAACACTAAAAGCAAGAAAAGTGGTAAACACTCGAAAGGTCTCAAGACCTTCATTATCCAGTGCATCATATAGTAGTTCTAATAGATTTAAAAATCTTAAAGGGAAGACCTCACATAGAGAATCTCCAATAAAATAAAATATTTTCTCCAGTATATTTCAGTGGAATTGTCAAGGTCTGGGGGCTAAATATGAAGAGTTAAAATTACGTATTCATGAATATGCTTCGGTAATTACATGTCTACAGGAAAGTAAACTTGATAATGACACTCTTGCCCCGGGGAATATTTAAGTCATAGGACTCCCTGTGACCAACAAATGGGTTGTCATGGTGGAAGTCTCACGTACGTCCTCCGTGATATCCCCCAGATACCTCTTACACTATGTACTTCTCTGCAGGCAATAGCTGTACAAACTGTAATGGGCAGGAGATATACAATTTGCTCTTTATTCTTGCCTCCAGACTGTAATGTTTCAATTGATAATACGATCCAGGTGATTCATCAGTTCCCTCGACCATTCCACCTACTCGGAGATATGAATGGTAGACATCCTTTGTGGGGTGATGTATTAGCCAACGCAAGAGGTAATCTTATAGCATCATATATTCAAAATGAGGATGTGGGACTCCTTAATACAGGAGAACCCACACACTCCCATATTGAGACAGGTACATATCATATATTGACCTTTCAGTCGTAAGTTGTAATTACCTTATTGATTTTGAGTGGTAAGCACTAGATTATTGGCGCACAAGTGATCATGTGCCATTATGATTAACACCAGTAAAAGCCCAGGTTGCTTGAAAAAGCAGACCGGGAGAAATTCCAGGAATTAAGTATTATAGAAAGCATTGAAGATGAATTCCAAAGTGTAGAAGATGCTATTGACTTTCTCAATTTAAGACTTCATACCTGTACAGTAAGAATTTACCCCCAAAACTACAGGACTATTTCAGCAACGACCAGTCCTGTGGTGGTCATCAGAACTAACTACCTTGTATTGAGCTACAAGAAGGGTACTGATTTGGTGCCATAGACACTGCACAGAGGAGAATATAATCATCTATAAGAAATGCAGAGCACAATTCCGTTGTCCAGTGAAAGCACTAGATGTAATTCATGGTCATCCTTTGTTTCATCATTAAACATTAGAACCCCACTATCTGCTGAATCCATGTCCAACTTTAATAGTGTTTGGTCAGTACATGACAGTTGCATCCGAAGTGAGTAATACCCTTCTGAATATTTTTTTTCAGTATACAGTATCATGTAAATTTGAAGGTGTTCTAGGACACCACCATAGATATGCTGAAGAATAGAAATTACTGAATTTTATGGCAGAAAGAGATGAATCTAACAATCTTCCTTTTACTGAAAGAGAGTTTGCTCCAGTTGTGGCAACTTGTCATGATACATTCCCAGGCCCTGACAAGATTCCATATGCAGTGATAAAGCATGCACTAGTAAATACTGGTTATTTATGTTATATTAGTATAATAATTAACAGAATATGGCATGATCCCAGTAACCCTACAGTTTGGGAATTATCCTTTTTCGTAGATTTTTAAAACCTGGAAAACTATTGACCAATTTCCCTGACAGTCTGTTTATGTAAAATTGGAGAAGATGGTAAACAGAAGACTGGTATGGTACTTAGAGAAGAGAGGTATTTTATCACCTATCCAATTTAGTTTCCATAGAATGCACTTAACCACTAATGTTCTGATCCGTCTTGTGTCCTCTATATGTGAATCATTTGCATCCAAGCAGCATCATGTGACAATTTTTTTTTTTTTTTACCTCAAAAGAATATGACAGCTTGGAAGCGTAGTATACTTGAATGCATACATGAATCAGGTTTGAGGGGAAAATTGCATTTGTTCATCCAGGTATTTTTGGTGCGTCGATTTTTCCAATTAGAGTAGGCAATACCCTATCTGAGAGAAAATGTCAGCAAGGAGTTCCCTAAGGTAGTGTGCTAAGTGTGACATTACTTGCCTTAGCCGTGAATGGGATATCCTCTGTTCTTCCCCATGACATTTTATCCACACTTTTTTTGTAGATGACCTGTCCATATCATTTGCTGGAAAACGAATGGCACTGAATGAAAGAAAACTTCAACTGGTAGTGGATTAAATTATTGGGTGGGCAGAACTGAATGGTTTTAAAATTTCACCTTAGTAAAACTGTTTTAGTGCACTTTGGTCGTATTTGTGGAATACATCAAAACTCAGATATATACATCAAAGGCCAGCAAACCCTTTGTGTAGAAGCAACCCAGTTCGTAGGATTAACCTTTGACTACAGGGTGACATTGATTCCTCATTTGAAAGACCTAAAAGTTAGGTATCTGGATGCCTTGAATATATTGAAAGTACTGTCACACACATCATAGGCTGCTGATTGCAATTTTTTAAAAATTATTTATAAAGCCCTCATCTTTTTGTAGCTTAACTATAGGTGAAATATATTCATCAACCACACTAAGTCATTTAAAGATTTTAGACAATGTACACCATGCTAGAATTAGGTTGGTCACAGATGCTTTTAGAACTACACCTCTTTCAAGCCTTCTACTAGTAGATGCTGGCAAACTACCTTCGACCTTCATCGTCAGCCTTCCATTGCACGATGTTGGTACAGATTACAAAGACTCCCTAACTCTTTAACCTTTCAGACACCTAACAGTGAAAAGTATTTTAGCACCATAGATCTCCACATCCCTATGGATATAGGGTAAAACAGATTTTGAATAGTCTTCATTTTTCTAGGAATGAGGTGCTCCTGTTCAAAATAACAACGACGCCTTCCTGGAAGTTACTGAGATAACATTTTGCCATCACTGTTTTGGCACTAAAAGTAACATGACAGAGGTGGAAACCCGCTCGATTTTTATGGAACACGTTGAAGAACGTAAAAATTAAACTTTTATATTTACTGGCGGCTCCAAATCCAGTGGTGGTGCTGGTATTGGCGTACATAGTAATGATTTTTATAGTGGAAGTACACGACCTTCAACGACAGCTATTTTTACTGTGGAACTGTATGGAATTTTAACTGTTATTGAAAGAATAGCAACTATTGATGAAGAAAATTTTACTCTTTTTTAGTAACTCAATATTTTACAAAGTGTAAGTACCTTTAACTCTAATAACCCATCGGTTTGAAAAATTCAGGAGTGGCTTTTTTTTAATGAATTGCAAAGGAATACAAGTAAAATTTTGTTGGGGGTCCAGCACATGTAGGAATATCTAGTGATAAAAAGGCTGATAAATTAGCAAAAGCTGTTGTGGATGTGCTTCCAAGGAAATATAGACTTCAATGTGATGACTTCTTACGAGATATCGCACCACTTTTGTTAGGAATATAGGGCAGGAACAATGCCATACAGTTTGGGGAAACAAAATGAAAGAAATTACCAGTGTTCTATTTCCAAGGAAGTGTAGCAAAATGACCAGAAAATGCTAAACTGTGTTCTGTCGCATAAGGACAGGGCATACCTGCCTCACAAACAAGTTTTTATTAGTAAATGAAATTCAGCCACACTGTGTTGACTGCCTGGTCCCTTTGACTGTGAATTGTTAATATGCCTCAGTCTTATGGACCTCAGCAGAAAATGGGGTTGTTTAAATTTGATTTAAGGTCCATTATTTAGATTTCATTTTTACATTTTGTTATCGTTTCCATAAATTTTATATAAATTTCACCATTTCAACTGATATTGTATAGTAGGCTGTTAGTCTGGTTAAACCACCTAAAAATTAAGTATTCAATCTGACATTGGCTGTTACCACTTACAGAAAATGGTTGTAAATTTGATTTAATCCATTATTTAACATTTTGGTTCTGTTATTGATAGGCTGTTAGTCTTTAGTATCAACCTTACATTCTGATACAAGTCAGACTGTAGTTATTTTATCAAGAAACTAAACGTTAGGGGTCATTGATAAAATTTGTTAAAGAATATCCTGAGAGGTTTTTGAGAGGAGCACACAGTTGCAGATATTTCATACGATACGGGTAGTAAAGGCTAGAAGAGATATAACAAAAATTATTATATAAGGAGATAATAATGTCAAATGAGAATTTTTTTTTCATTAAATTTTGTCCGTTTTTTTTTTTTTTTTTTTACAAAAACTGAACTTTTACGAGTCACCTGGGTTCTCTTTTGTCCTTCCAGTGCAAAACAGACAACTTACAAAAGGAAGCCAAATCCATTCAGCTTTTCAGTGCTGGTAAATGATCAATAAATGTTTTTTGCCGAAGAAAAACGAGAAAAATTTGTTACGCAGATTATCCGAAAATCATTTATGACCCTTATGTATATGCCATGACTTTGAAAAGTGATTGTATTATTATTACTTTCCATGGGGAAAATGCCTACTAGTTTAAAATTAGAAATACATTTTTGACAGAGATTAATCGATATCTCTTTAATTGCATTGCCGTTATTAGAAAACTACACGTATTTCACTTACCTCATACACTTACTTTAGAGATCCAATCAGAGTTTTCACGGTTAAAGTAGTGTATTACAGTTTCCCTCTCTCTCTCTCTCTCTCTCTCTCTCTCTCTCTCTACTCTCTCTCTCTCTCTCTATATATATCACAACACACACACACACATATATATATATATATATATATATATATATATATATATATATATATATAGTATATATATATATATATATACCATTAAGTAGGTTGTTTCGCCTTGTAAAAACATTTGAATGATGTTTAAACAACAGTACGGTGGTTTTTATTTAATTTTCATTAACGAAGATAATCGTTATACAGATATAATGCATTTATTTATCGATTCCATGTACCGTGACAGTCTTTTTACTAGAATATTAACTTTCTTTTTTGTAAACAATTCGTTTAATTCGTTTTAAGTATTGTTAACGAAGAGTGCGACACTGCAGTAGTTGCCTTGTTTTCCGAAATGCCTTCATGGGCCAGTTCCAAGGAGAGATCGTTCTACCATGTTGTTAGTTATGTCACGTGCAATATGTTGATGAATCAGTCTGGATTGATCTGGGTATTGAGAAAACTGAAGCCTCCGAGGGAGTGCGTACCCTCTGAGACTAATTGTCTTTTGCTTCTTGGTTTTGGGATTCTGTAAACTGAATCTTTTTTTTTGTAAGGTCAGAAACAAGGGTAACAACGGTGAAGGTCAGTGTGGGATACATGACCAGTCATTTACTACTCACCTGCTGTCCGCCGTTTCTGACGCTGAAGAATCATAATTTTGATGTGTCCCCAGTGACTCATCCAAAGGTCGGTGGAGGGCTCATGTGACCAGTGTTTTGACGTTGCAACCTCTGTCAGCTTGCTCATTCGACATGTTTTGTGACGGGTCTTATTTCATGTATTCCTCATGTCCAGTTAGTCGTCCTCATTTTTCCATAAAGTTATTATATTGGAGGTAGGTTCTCCAAGTGTGTACAAGTCTTCACTGACATGTATATCTTGATGCTACAAATTCATTTGTTGTTGATGTTTTTGACGTTGAATTGGAAATAGACGCTACTCATAATGATGATAATAATAATGATAATAGTAATAATATATACGCAATAGTAATACTATCTGGAAGTCTACCAATTGTTTACTACAGTTGCTACAAATAGTGTACTATATTCAGTATTAAGAAAAGCTTGAGAGCTATAAGCAGTTTGCATCATTTGAAGATATGTCAGTTTGTTTCCTTACAGGTGTCATGTATAGAAAATTTATGTTTTAGCCTTACAAGGGAATGGCACACGATCTCAGACAAGAATATATGTCAGCTTTGTTGCAGACAAAATTATTTCTGCTCTCTTATTGACAGTGGTTGTCCGGATTACATAAATAGTAGAGTGGTCCTAGAATGGCATACTGATGCAGCAACATTAATGAGCCTTGGTTTTATTCAAGACCTTTTGCTTAGTGTTCAAGCCTAGCTGGGATGATCACACTACCACAGACGCCTTCACCACCTGTGAAGACGTCTGTGGGGATCGTAGAAACCAGTGTGCCATCTTCCAGCAATATTGATACTCCTGACAGAACACCTGAAATTCAACAGGTAATTAAAGGGCCCGAAATTAACGACAGTGAGTTAAGGCTTAATTGGCTCCTGACACCTGATGCTATCTCAGTTGCGGTATGAATCCCAAATTAATGTACAGATCCAGTATGATTGAATTCTCCATGTGACACGGAGACATTTGAATATTTAGCGAAAAATGTGCAGGGAATTCAGTGATGAGAGAGAGAGAGAGAGGATAAAAAGCCCTGATCGGGAATAGTAGAATATGTCAGCCATAACGAAGAAAGAATAAATAAATATATATTTTAGGACACAGCCGTGTACTCTATATCTGATGAAGACGTATTATATGTAACTGGAAAGAAGAGGCGGAGGGAGTAAGCATGAGCCGTTTACGAACCTGGCCTCCTTGAATCAGCCAGGCAGACTTATATTATTAATTGAGGAAGTCGAAAGATTAGAACGACTTGGTATCGTGCGAGTCCTATATTAGACAAGGAATTTAACCGAATTGCTATGGGTTAAGCGTTTCCTTTTAAAATAGACAGATGAAGGAAAGAACTCGCCTGGAAAATTAAAAAAATAAAATTTTATATACACTATATATTATATACAGTATACATAATGTATATGTTTATATAATACATATGTATATGCATAGATAAATAAAAACCCAAAGAGATCAAGTAAAAATTAAATAACAGTCATTATTTCATGTGAGTGCTCAAGGTCAAAC